>NW_020955395.1:15605-175683 GCF_003031625.1 Empidonax traillii | reverse complement strand
ACATGGGCTCAAGCTCTGCCAGGGGAGGTTTAGGTTAGATGTTAGGAAGAAATTCTTTACGGAGAGGGTAATCAAGCATTGGAACAGCCTACCCAGAGAGGTGGTGGATTCACCATCCCTGGAGGTTTTTAAGCAGAGATTGGATGTGGCCCTTAGTGCCATGATATAGTAATTGGAGTTGGATCAGGGGTTGGACTTGATGATCTTGGAGGTCTTTTCCAACCCAATCTATTCTATGATTCTATAGGAGTGAACCTTTTTGGTGGGATCTGCTGAAAAACCCAGGAAAGAGAAAAAACTTGCATACATCACAGCAGACAGACAAAAGCTATGTTTTCACTGTGCTAAGCTGTTTTCAGCCAGCCTGAAGACCTGTGACACATGACAAGCAGTCAGCGCAAAGAAAGACGGAAATTAGTCTGTCCTCATTCATACTAGGCATGAGCCCCTACACAGAACTTTAAAAGCACACCCACTGTGCATCAGTAACAATGCTACTACACTCTTTCTCGGTCTAAGGAGGAAAAAAATAACACTCCTGGCTCTGCAGAATAACTGGCTACTACTGGGACAGTGACTCCGGAATGACTCCCTGAAAGCTTGAGGTTTTCACTTTGCAGAGGCAACGAAAGCAACCCCCTTCATATAGGGAGGATCAGGATGATTCCCAGTTGCCCCGTCAGTTGCTCAGACAGACCACAGTCTCATAGCTGATTCCGGATACAGATGCCAGGGGAAAATAACTGACATGATTGCGGGTCCCCAGGACGGTGCATGCACACACACAAACTGCAAGGGTACACGAGCAGAGCTTTGTTAGTGCCTAGGCCACAATTCTCTTGTAAGCAAGTGCAAGGCTAAAGTTACCTCGCAGAGAAATGCAGTTCTCTGTCATCAGAACACTCACATATGGCTTCATATCGTTGATCAACATGAAGGAAGCGACAAACATGTCTGAATTATCTCTGACCAGCATGAAAATGAATATGCCAAGCACATAAGTAATTTAACAACTTTTGTGGATTAGAAAATCAATTATATCACCTCCAAGGTTGTTCATGTCAACAGCAAAGTTGGAATGAAATTGCCACCTTTAAAGTGCTCAGTTTTCTTCATCAGCATGTTCCAGCCAGTTAATTTTTTAACACACCACAATCCAACTGTTTCATTCTGATAACACCTAGGGCCACTAATTAAGGGCTTAGTTTGACTGGCAATGCACAGACTTGTTCCAGCCAGATGCTCCCTGCCCCAAGGAGCTTGCTAGCAAGCAAAGCTCAGAAAACAGACACCCACACTTTAGCCACTACATCAATATGCAAGGCCACAAGAGTGGAAGAAAGATTTGTGTGAGAAACCCCTACCCAAAGTTGTGGGGATGAAAACAACATTTGATTTGTAGAAGGCTCACAGAGCTGGTTAGAGAATACTTCTAAAAGCTCAGTATCAGTACTCCATGACATCAACCCATATGAAAGCCCAGGATATGCATTTTAAAAGCTCCTTGATCACAGTTCAGAAAGGGCTTCTCAGGCCTACCAGTCCAAAACTAACCAAAAAAAAAAAAAATTAAAAAAAAAAATGTACTAGGCTGTAATACTGCACAACCAACATAAAAACTCAGGCCTTGAGTCACAGGCCCCTCTCACTTTTCTTGTTTGAAGCATTTCACTACAATATGGGATAATCACCTGTTCTTACTCTTCTCTCCTGTTCCACAAAGTCTGCTCTGGAACAGACCCAGCTGCCAGCTGTTATCGAAGATGATCCCTAACCTGTAAAGTCAGATCTGCTTTTGGCTCTCAATATCTAACAGTCAGCCAAAAACTGGAGGGTTCTGAATCTGGCCTAGTCTCTGGCAAATAACACCAGACCACTGAGGCACCAGGCAATTCACCACCTCCTTTCTTGGATTCAGCCACAGAAGCTGAAGGTTGAAGAGCTGAAGCTGTTAATCCCATAGACTGGACTATGAAGTACAAAGGCTCAGGAGTGGACACACTGCCCCTGCTACAGGGACACAAGTGTCCAATGGGAAAACACCTAGGAAAACCTGTCATCTACAAGTCCCTGGGCCATGACAGTATGCATCCACAAGTGTTGAGACACCACAACTAGGCCTCTCACGATCATATCTGAAAGGTCATGGAAATCAGGAGAGGTGCCTGAGGACTAGAAGAAAGCAAATGTTACCCTCGTCTTCAAAAAAGGCAAGAATAGGACTCTGGGAACTACTGGCCAGTAAGCCTCACCTCAGTTCCTGGAAAGGTGATAGAACAGATCATTCTGGAGGCCATGTCTATCCACATGGATGATAAGGTGGTGATCAGTTGTAGTCTGCATTAATTCACTAGAAGTAAACCATGTCTGACAAACGTGGTTGTCTCCTACAATGAAACTAGTACTGCGATGGAGGAGGGGAAAGCAGTGGCTATTGTCTATGCTGACTTCAGCAAGGCTTTCAATACTGTCTCCCACAATATCCTCATAAGCAAACTCAAGAAGTGTGGACTGGATGAGTGCACAGTGAGTTTGATTGAGAACTGGCTGAGGGTTGTAATCAGTGGCACAGGGTCTAGTTGGAGGCCTGTCACTAGTGGTGACCCCAAGGTTCAATACTGGGTTCAGTATCGTTTAACTCATTCATCGATGACTTGAATGAAGGGGCAGAGGCCTCCTCAGCAAGTTCACTGATGACACAAAGCTGGGAGGAGTGGCCGATACCCAAGAGGGCTGTGCAGCCCTTCAGAAGGACCTTGACATGTTGGAGAGATGGACAGACGGCCACCATGGCCAGTCTTCGCGAACGAAGAACCGGGGAAGGACTTTACACCTTCCAGCCTGCGCATTGGATTTTTTAGGTGAGACACAGTGTGCGCGGAACTGAGCCCACCCTTTAATCCTGAGGTTCGTCTGCCGGGGCCAAGCGAGCTTGGACGGTGGCAGCGAGGTCCTCAGGACGTAGATGGATTGCCTTACGGGCTAACGAGCTCCATCTGCCCGGGGAGGGGCCCTGACCAGGAATTGAACCCAGGCCTCGGCGGTGACAGCGCCGCATCCTTAACCACTAGACCACCAGGGGCTCCCAGGACAGATAAGAGGTATCTGAAATTCAACACGAGCAAATGCAGGGTCCTGCACCTGGGGGAAAAGAACCCCCTGCACCAGTACCAGACTGGGCACTGATCTGCTGAAAAGCAGCTCTGCAGAGGAGGACCTGGGGGTCCTGGTGGACAGCAAGGTATCCACGAGCCAGAAGTGTGCCCTGGAGCCAAGAAAGCCAATGGGATCCTGGGGTGCATCAGGAAGAGCACTGCCAGCAGGTCAAGGGAGGTGATCCTGCCCCTCTACTCAGCCCTAGTGAGGCCACATTTGGAGTGCTCCAGTGTCCAGTTCTGGGCTCCTCGGTACAAGAGGAACATGGAGCTCCTGAAGCAGGTCCAGTAGAGGGCAACAAAGATGATTAAGGGACTGGAGCATCTCTCTTATGAGGAAAGGTTGAGGGAGCTGGGCCTGTTCAGCCTCAAGAAGAGATGACTAAGGGCGAACTTCATCAATGTGCACAAATACCTAAAGGGAGTGTAAAGAGGATGGAGCCAGGCTCACCTTGGTGGTCCCAAGAAATAGGACAAGAGGCAACAGGCAGAAACGGATGCACAGGAAGTTTCACCTGAACATAAGGAAAAACTTTACTACGCAGGTGAGCACGCACTCGAACAGGCTCTCCAGAGAGGTTGTAGAGTCTTCCTCAACTGCTGGCTGAGCGTGCTAACCTAACAGCAGGTGAAATGTCAGTCAGTCAGTCAATCCCTCACTTCCCACCATGATGACTTTTGGTGGAAGGGTAACAAAGGGATGCTGCTAACTTCCTCAGCAACACCAGCACATCTCCTGAGTCAAAGTCCTCTGAGCAGCCCTAGTTAACAGCCTAAAGACCAGCTTTAGTAGGGAAAAAGAGAAGTCCATTACAAGCAAGGAGCTCTGGTCCAACACCTAAGACAGAGCACTGCACACCCCATTAAACAATTAGTATGCTGGTACAAGGCTCAACCAAGACCAGGCAGCTGCACGTGGTCCCCAAAGGCCTACAAAACATATTTAAACCCAGAGTTTGCAAGGCTGGCTTCCTGCCCATACACATGTGTACCAGTCATTGTACCACTCCCCACTGCAGGCCACAAAGACACCTCTGATGGGCTAAGAATTAGCCTTGCAAAGGAACAGTGTAAGCCTAACTTTCTCCACTGAACCTGTTAAAATGCAGACCACCTGTCTGCAGTACAAAACCTTGGCACTAATATAAACAAAATGGCTGCAGATACCCACTCCTGCACATTTTCCTGCATGCTCCCAAGCATCCTGAAAGCTGTATCTATCTCTGAGAGCTCCTTCCAAAGATTCTCACAGTTTCACAACCTGAGGCTCCAAGAGACAAACAATAAAGCTAAAGGAGGCAATCACAGCCACAAGGCCCAAAAACAGTGTTAAAAAAAATCCCCATTGCCTCTGCAAAGATACTCTGCACTGAATCAATCCATTACAACCTAAAGCATTGCCCTTATTTTACTTCCAAAAATAAAATCTAACTCTGCCTCCCCCAAGAACCACAGAATGTGCAATCCCCAGAGGAAGAAGTACTGCAAACTTTGATGAAACATCAACACTGTTTCTAACCAAGTTGCCATCAGCCTGTCCAGAGTGGCTGCGCAGAAGTGCAGCCACACGGCGATCTGCCTCTGTGTAACACATACAAAAGACTTCACTAGAGTCTGGTATACAGATCCCCAGCCCCCAACTCAAGCAACGAGGGCTGCTACTTTTCCCAGATCCCCTCTTTAATTTGGGGCCAGGTGCTACACTTCCCACAGTACCGGTGCCAATCCAGAGAAACTCTGCTGATTTCAGGAAGTATCCCTTGATTCATAATTTTGACAAATCAGGATTTGGTATTTTTTCCTAACTCACTCATCATGGCTCCATTTTTATCCCATTGTATATGGCTCAAAAAATCCTGCTTGTATTTGGCAGGAAGGACTTACAGAGTCCTTATCCTGAATCTGTGATCCTTAGTTTTATTTTGAACACTAAAAAATAAAAAAAAAGGGACTTAAGAATAATCTGGAAAGACATGGGTCAATGCAGTGAGCCAGTCTAAAACCTTTCAGCTCAGATTCTGGCCTTCAGGACCAGAAGGGAGGGAAATGCAAATAACTAGCTGAAAGGCATTTTAGGTAAATCGTGTTTGTACAGTACCTAGCACAGTGGGGTTCTATCCTGGCAAGGGCTGGGAGACTACAGATTGCACACATACAAAGGTAACTAGGCAAATGCCTAGGAAGTTAAATATGAATCCCGTCAAAAAAAAAAATCTAAAAAACAGAGAGATATATCTGTCTTTATACACTTTTGTGTATTATCTGAATTGTGCAGGCTAATTCTGAGAGCAAAGGAACACGACTTTTAAGTAAGAGGAATACAGCTTAGGCCAGTTCCTCCTGAGCACACTGGCTGAGAGGAAACTGACCCAGCATAATAAACGCTGCAAGTTTCCAGCTTCTCAAGGCCCCGTTAGAAGTTTACCTGAAGGGTTCAAAAAACAACCGAGACAAAACCGGCTGTTCTTACCTTTAGCTGGAAAGGCTGAATTTCGTTCAAACTCTGGTTCCTGAGCTTTTTGGTAAGGATCTTCAGCATGGTACAAATGCGAGGAGCCAAGAAAGGGTTAAGCACACACACACACGCACGCATCTACATCTGCCGAGCCGCTGCTACGCTCGGAGGAGCTCCGCAGAGCTCGCATCCAGCACCCCAGGTACAGGCGGCCGGGGGAGGAGGGGGGGACACGGCTCCGGACAGCCGCTCCCAGCTGTGCCCCTTCCCTCTCCGGCACCGCACTCTGTCCTACAGCCCTGCGCGGTGGGAGGCACAGGGAATCCCTCTCCAAAGCCTAAAGAAAAAAATTAAACACCAAACTTCCTCTGCCTTCCCCCCCCCCCTCCAGCTACGCTTCAGAGAGGAGGGAGGTACCAGCTGGCAGCGTGCGGTAGGGGACAAGATATTCGCGGGGCGCAGAGCGCTCACTGCGGGACGGCAGAGCCCCCCGGGCGAGGCGCCGGGCTCCGCTCATGGCAGCGCTCCCACCCGGCCAGCCTCGGGCGGGCACCGCATCCCGTCCCGTCCCGTCCAGCTGCCGCCTCCCCGGGTCCCTCCCGACCGCCGCGACGGGAAACTTGTAACAAACGGCGCGGCCGCCGCGGCGCACATTGGCCCGACGGGGCGGGACGGGGAGGGACGGGGCGGGGACTCCGCTTAAAGGGTCACCGGCCCTTGCCGGGCGGTGGTTCCTGGGTCTCCGACCTGGGCGGGCTCTGCCCGGGATGTAGCACGCTGGTAGGTGCCTGTGCGCTGCCGCATCCTGGCTCGCAGCCCGCCCGCGCCAGGAGGGTAACGGGATGCCGTGACCTGTCTGTCCTGTCCTCCCATTCGGAGCGTTCAGATCCGTAGAGAGGGCTCGTGTGTCCCGTCTCGAGTGCCCTGAGCCACCCCGGGAGCTTGCAAGCGGCCTCCAGCAGCAGGGAAGCACACCGCTGCCTTTCCTCACGGCCGAGGCGAGCTCGACGCCAGGACAGCACCAGCTCCTGCTGCACCAGCTCGGGCACAACCAAGGTGGTCCACTTCCATCCCAGTCCTCCAGCACCTCCCTGGCAAAGCAGGCAGGAAAGTTATCGGGGACTGACTGATAGGCTCCCAGCCACTTCGAACCCACAGGAAGCTGCCGACACGTTTGCCAGCAGTAATAACAAAGGGCTTTCACCCACTGCCAACTCCATGCCAGCGATAAATTCCCCATGTCTAGGTGAAAGGTCCCTTTTGCCCATTGCCAGGCCCTTGGGGCCAGCAGAGCCTTTTGTCCCAACCTTCCTCCTGGAACCAGTTGTGGAGGTCTCTGTGTACAAATTCCAGAGGAGCACAGGCTGGTTAACGTATCGGTTCCCTGTTCTCAGCCAGCAGGCTGTAACAAGATAAGGAAAGAACACTCGTAAAATGCTGACTGTGGAAAAGAAAGGGAACGTCTTCGCTGCAGGGGTAAGGGCCTCGGTTCAGCTCCAGTTAGCAATGTATATTTTCTTGAAGGAGTACAGCAGTCAGAGTCTGAGCAAGAAAAAAATATTTCAGCTTTAAGATGGTGCCTTCTTAGAAGGTGTCTGCAGTAGGAAATTATCTCAGCTATTAAACCATACTTGCTCTGTGAACTTGCATTCACACTGTGGACTTGTTTTTCACCTCTTTTTCTCCCAGTTCACATCAAATTGAAATCACAATCTAACCTTAAGTCTCTAAGTCATCACACGTTTTTATAGGTACTTCTGCTTTCCTTATTGCATGCACATGAGCAGATTGCTGGTCTGGCATCCTGTGTCACCAGAAGAGGGTAAAATGCCAGATGAAAACAGAAATCCTCCATATAGATACACAATAAGATCAGAATTACTCCTGATCCTTAACCAATAATCATGGTACATCCCAAAGCCCAACAACTGAGACTCTTTTATAATTTCTTCTCCTTTTTTTCATAAAAAGCCAAATTCCCCAAGCCATTATTCATTACTTATTCCAGAATTGAAGCCACTGGCTTTCCTCCTAATGGTCTGTAAGATACAACCCATAAACCACAGTCAGCTTAAACCACTGGATATGATTGCTTTCCCATATTTGAGTTCTTGGAGTTCAAGCACTGGGACAGGCACGTGCCAGGGCCCAGTTGTTTGTCTCAGAAGAGATGAAGCTGAAAAAGTTCCCTGAAACAGAGAAGAGCAGAAACTGCCATCCCATTTGCAGTACCTCACAGCCTCTGTCTGAGTTCACGCCACCCCACTAAGGCACAGAACAGCAACAGGGGTCACAGCCTGGTGGAGGGTTCATGCTAGGCCTCCTAACCCACTGCAGGGCCAGGTCTGCCCAGGGCAAGCTGCAAAACCAAGTGCCAATGGTGCTTTGTCATGGCACTTGTGATGTGAGAGAAACTAGTACTTTAAATCCCGCTTCTGCAAACTTTACATACGTGTGTTTCAGCATGTACCTGCAGAACAGCTCTTTCTTTCTTGCTTTGTATTTCATATAACCAGAACAGCCAGGAACACCAACTTTGGGTACACCCAGGTCCTTTGGGGGTCAGGTTATACACACCTGCTCCCAGTGTTTACTCAGACTGTGTATCCATGAGCATCTCTGTGTACCGGCAGGCTCAGGAGAAACACTCACCCTCAAGTCCCTCTCCAGCTAACCTTGTGCCTTGCACTGGTAAAGTACCACGGCCTCTCTCTTGGGCCACAACTGCAATGCAGGAGCAACTGGCTGACAGATCACAATCTCTCCATCGATCCACAGCATCCAGCATCTCCTCTGAATGAGGCACAGTGACACACTGCTGCAACCAGCGACAAACAATTCAGCAGACCCTCAGGGGAAAAGGAAGCCTTGCAGAAAGCAGAGCTGCAACCTACTGCTACAACTCTTATGTGACCTGTACCCCGAGGACAAGGTTTGACATGCTAGATGGGTTCCCAGTAAGTGACAAGTCAGACTGCTGCATCTCATACCGAAAAGAAAAGTTTCCTGAGAGATCTGGAGGTATTCCTTTTCCACGCATATACAGGTTGCAGAACACTGCCAAGTAACAAGGATAGCAATATATTTTTCAGGGGTAAGTAACAGTATTACTCCCAAAGGTGAAACCTAAGTCAGAGTAAGGTTACTTGACTTTCTGAAGGTCACTGAGGAAAGCTGTGGAAGATCCAAGAATAGAAGTGGTATCTCCTGGCCCCTAGCCGCAAGCTCCCAGACTGTATAATGGCCTGTTACTAGATCACACTGCTGGAGCTATGCAAAATTCAGTGGTTTCGCTTCCCAAGCATCTCATGTGATCACTTTGCTTTGGTTTTGGTTCCTGTGGGTTTCTCACCCATGGAGTTTTGATCTGCCTACTGGGTTCAAACCAAATCTCAGTCTCAAACCTAGTCCAAGTTTCCTCTAATCACATGAGAAAAGCATGAAAAATGCATCACATAACATTTAGGGTAAGCCCACAATCCTGCTCCAGCATTGCTTGAAGATCTCTTTAAACTCCTCATGGCCAGACAAGGAGTAAGTGGCAAGAACACGTGGCATTGTGGTGACATGGAGAAGAAAGGGGGCTGTGACCTGATGCAGGATCCTGGTTCACTTCCACAATACCCACATTCCTGCCTGCTGCTGCCAGGGGGAAGACATCTCTGGATGTCTGGTGTGCCACATGTTATTTTCCCTAGGAGACATTCCTCTGTGGGAGTCTCGACCAAACAGTATAATAGGGGAGGCAGGCAGTGAAGACAATGTGGTGAGGATTAGTTTAATGCACAGATTCCCTCTGGGCTGTGTTTCCTGTTGTGCTTAGAGGACAAGCTAATGCCTTTTGCAGTTTATCCTGCCCAAGGTGTACCACTGACACTGCCAGATGCAAGAACAGGAATGTGTGTGGGTGCAGAAGGCCTCATTAGGCAGGCCTGGCCAAGCCCTCTCAAAAGGCAAGCGATGCTGTTTTCACCCTTTGAAGTCACCTGAGTATCTGTGACCTTACACACTGAACTGCCCTTACACGGCCCTTCTTACACACTGAACTGCTCTTTGGTCTCCTTTTTCCACCCACTGTGCCATGGCAGGATCATTCTGCATCTGTGCACACACTGATCTGAACATCCCGAGATTGGAGGCAAAAAACCAGCCAGGGAAGAGGTTCAAGTGCCATCTATTGGGGATCTCCCCTCATTACACCGAGGGAGACAGAAGGATGAGATGGGAAAACCCCATCCATTCCCTCTCCCTTATGACCTTAACTGGGAGATTTCTGAGTCAGACGCTGGAGCTACAGGAAGTGTCCAGGCACGAAAGGAACATCTGTCTGCCAAGAACAATGCTAAAAGAGGATAGCAAGGCAGGAGCAGGATGAAAGCTGAGTCTGGAGCTTGCTTGGAGGCAGATGTGGGTCCAAAGCCAGGCATATCTCGAATGGTGCCACAGAGCAGGGTCATCCACCAACTGATTCAACCGTAGTCCAGTGTATGTAGATAAAAGCAGAGGAGAAGGGCAATCCACAAAAATAATGAGAATTGTTTCCAGAACTGTATGACTGACAAAACAGACAAAGAACTCCAAGCTCTGTCCTTGAGCCAACCACCAATTACTTCTAGCAGGTACCACAGGGCACTTCTCCTTCCAGTGTGTGAACTGACGAGCCTGTAAGCTCATCCTGAAGGGATCATCTTCTGACTTTGCCTCTGTGCGATGTCTGCCCTCACACAGGCAAGTCCCCACCATACAAACCATAAACACACCCCATGCCCCAGCAGCAGGGGTGAAGTTGCAGTGCACACAAGTGCTCTCCAGGCTCTGGCTGTGTGGTCTTTATACCAGGGGTGCAGGGAAACCTCCCACACACGATGGAGCCCTTCACTTAAGGCTACAAGCAACCACAAGTGAGAACTGCCCAGCATTACCTTAAAGCCTACAAACTGTCCCAGAACTGAGCCAGCTGCTGTCGTCCAAATGCTTTGGACATTGAGGGAGAATCAGAAAGGGCTGCTCAGGGACGGCTGAGGCTGACAGCTACCTGTTCTCTTTTAGGTACATCTCTTTTAGGCACATTTGAGCAATGAACTGCCTAGGATACGCATTTTTGCAGTTTTTGACTGCCATGAAAAGAGGAAAAGAAGCAGAAAGAAAATTGGAAAGAAAGGTGTTCATAAAACCTTGCTATTTGGTAGAGGAACAATGACCACACCAGCATAGGCAACATGACAGACATAAGGAAAAGAGATGATCCTCTTAACAGCACTTCTGGGCAGCCCTATTTCTGTTATAATTCCCTTGCCGCCCATTCTCTCCCTGAAAATTGTTAAGGCCAATTGGAAAGTCAGCATGTGGCTAATACAGCGAGAACCAGGGAGAGCAGGATTACCACGGCCATTTACACTGTGCTTCTCCTGCTGCTACTGCAGACATTTGTTCCTCTGCAAAAGGCCCTGGAAGGGGCCCCATGACACCCACTCAGTAACTCAGTGCTGGGACAGCACTCACAGGGCCAGCAGTTTAGCCTGGCCAGCCAGAAGCTCCGGGGTAGTAGGGCAGCCTGGCACCTCAGAAACGCAGGCAAAGACAAGTGATGGTTTCTGTTTAGGATAGCTTTTTCCTTGTAATCCCTGGAGAAGAGGAATTGTCTCATCTGGCTAAAAGAATCTCTGACTTTCTTTCCTTCAGTCACTGCACCTCACTCCCCTATCTTCTTTTCAAATGTCTTCTCAATAACAGTCCTCAGGTGGGATCACCAGTGGTTCTGAGCCCCAGCCACAAGCAGTCAGTCCAAAGATGAAAGAAAGAACCATCCAGTCTACCAGCCTGCCTCAGACCTGAGGTCTTTAGGTCAAAGACAAGAAACCTCAAACTACAATGCTTAGAAGGGGTGCACCAGAGAGAAAGGGCCCAGGATCCTGCAAAAATGACAAATTTCTTAAGCAAAAATGCTAGGAAATGAGCACACTCAGTGTCTGCAGAGGAAGGGAGAAAATATTATTGTGGTTGCCGGTTTGATGGGGGGAAATTCCTTTCTGGAACTTCCTGGCTGCCCAGACAGCCTCTGGGCTTATCCCAAGTATATAAATAAAACACAGCTTTCAACATCAAAGAGGTTTCCCAGTTCCTCTAGTTGGACACCCCTTCTAGATCTGTGTTTGTGAGCAGTTTCAGTGCTTCTAAGGGAAGTGGGGGGAAAAAAAAAAAAAAAAAAAAAAGACAGGCTAGTATCACCAGGGAATGAAATTCCAGGAAGAATTTCCAGGTGGTGCAAGTTTGAACTTGATGCCTTACTGTGAGTACAGTGCAGGGATTAGGAGAGCAACAGCCAGGCTGCACCCACGCTGTGCCCTGGCTGGGCCAGCAGCCTGGGGGACTCCTGGCCACAGTGCCCCACCGTGAACTTGGCCAGACATCTCAGACTGACATCAGGTGACCACAAAACACCAGCCAGGCACTGGTAATGTTTTACAGAACTCTTAGGACTCCCATCTGCCTCGCTGCACCTCATCTCCAGCTGCTGCCAGGCTCCAACTGATCACTGGGGAGGGAAGACAGATCTGGGTCCACTGAAGTCAGTGCATGAACCTGTGCTACTGAGCTGCTCCTAGCATGGGAGGCTGTGAGAGCAGCATGAGTAGTGCCTAAGGTCTCTGTGGCAGTGACAGCACAACAGAATCCTCAGAGAAAGGTTTCCAGGTAAAATATACAGCTCTTAAAATAACTTTAGAACTGAAAATTACTGAGGATATGCGATCACAAACCAGCCATAAGTCAACAGAAGGGGTCCAAGCATCCAATAAAACTGCGCTGTGAGGAACAGAACAAGACAACTTATCTTCAAAAACCTCTGCCTCAAAAGCTCAGATTGCTAGACTGGCCAAGGAAGGAGTAACCTTAGAAGATTTTGTAATGAGAATAAATCATTAGCATGTCATTTACTCCTCAGTTTCTAAACTCTGTGAGTGCACGTTGCACCTGTACATCCTCCCCAACTCTTCTAGAGGCC
This sequence comes from Empidonax traillii, assembly GCF_003031625.1. Classification (NCBI taxonomy): domain Eukaryota; kingdom Metazoa; phylum Chordata; class Aves; order Passeriformes; family Tyrannidae; genus Empidonax; species Empidonax traillii. Next base: position 163,070 of record NW_020955395.1, on the reverse strand, counting down.
AAGACCAAATGATGAAATCTTTATCAGTTTCTCACAGCTAAGAACAGTTGTTTGCAAGCTATCCACCAGAAATTCTGCTTGAAACAGCTCTCCAGGCAGCATGGCTGTGTAAACAAAGATGAAAACGACCTTGGGATGAAGGAGATAAATTTGGCATCAGTAACAGTGAGTTCTGCATGCAGGCACGCTAGCACTTAAAAAAAAAAAATGTCAGAAGGGGGGGGGGGAAAGGGCTGATAAAGGGTGGGGATGAGATATTTTCGTCGAGATCTTATCGTACATCACTCCCTTACGTCTCTGTTTCCAGCCTCGTGAGAAGCCCCACCTGTGGCGTGCCCGACACCTTCTGGGCCTGCATTACCCCCGGCCGGCCCCAGGGGGCGCGAGAGACCGCGGCTCTGCCCCGATCCCGGCTCTCCCGGTCCCGACGCTCGAACTTCCCGGCTCTGCCGGCCTGTGTGTCCTCCCGTACGGGCTGAGGGCAGAAGCGGGATTACCCCGTAGCAGCAGCGAGCTGCCGTATGCTGACGAGCACATGTCCGAGCAGGAAATGGCGCTCCGGTAGCCAAAGGTGTGGGTGTCTCACGCAGCGAGCCAGGGTGCCGATCCCGGGCTCTGGTTCTGCGCACACACAGCCAGGCAGGTTCCCAATGCCAGGCTCGCTCTGCACGCTCCCTTCTCAGTGCTTAAGCTCGAGGGCAGGGCAGCAAGCAAGAGCAAAAGGACCAGGCCTGCCTCCGAATTCCACCCTAGGATGACCTCTCCTCGTCCAAGTGCATGAGAGGTGGGCACGAGAACCTGACACAGGTTACACCCTCACATCAGTCTCCTAGCCCTAAAAGGCAAACCAAACTGCGGTCCACACAAACAAATTCTCAGTCTTAGTTTCCACACCACAGCCAGTATTCCTAGAGGCATTAGTAAGAAATTTTCTGGAGACTGATTTTGAAAAAACTGTTGTCTTTCTCAGCCAGATCTACTCAAATGCATTCTAGCTCCCTGCTAGATGAGTAATGGGCCCAGATACACAGCATGAAATCCCCCAAATAAACGTGCTCACGCATCATAAAGAAGCACGTATAGTAGGTGCGCAGGCTTCCATCTCTGCGAGACCTGTGTAGCAAATTGTAAGCAAAGCAGGACAGACAGATTCAATCATAAGGATCTGGCATTCATCTCATCACTCCTCAGCCCTCATCTTTTCTGCCTTGCAAACCCAAAGGATGACTTCTGAAGAGCCAGACTAATTTGTTTATATGTGGCAGACACTCATCATGCCAGCAGAAAAATGCATTTTCAGTATACTTCTGCCCAGTTTCTTGCTGTTATCACCGTTCTGTGTCATCATCACAGTATCAGAGCTGTCTCAACACGGGCTGTGTTTGGGATGGTTGGATACATACTGCATAGTAGAGCAGCCCCACATGATGGAGCAGAGTCACACAGATAAGAAGAGACACTCATTATGTCAGTGTTCATTCCAGCCCTGGCCCGCGTGTCCTGATGCTAGTGTGGTGTTTGCATTGACAGAAATGAAGCTCAAGTCACAGTAAGAGTCAGGCTGAGTGGGTAACAGCCAGGAAGAGTTAGGAGAAGAAAGAGCTATGATTAGACCAGACAGATGGGTCAGGAAAAGTATGTGACTGGAAGCACTGTAATTAGCGTCCTGACCAAAGGAGTTTTGTTCCTTCATATCACTGCAGGTTTGCTGCTATCAGCCAGACACCTTTCTGTGATGTTCTTCACAGGACATAGAAAAGCTCCAAGGTCAAGTACATTCATGTCCTGGAAATTTGATAGCACCATTCCCAAGAGATGTTATACCATAAGGATCGGTATAACTGAATACACCTGCAGGGATGTTCCCTTCAAAATCTAATCAGTCCCTCCATAATTTCATAGAGCAAAATTAGTATAATCTTTAGATCTCCAGGTTTTACCTGAAGACAAAGGAAGTTGTTTTCTACAAAGCCTGGTGAAAATTAGCCAGGCTTATTACTGGTTTGTATGGTTTTAATTTTTTTCCTCTTATGTTTTAGATGAGTTTCTCCTTAAAAATTTTCAAAAAAAATTGCAAGGTGTTAATTAAACAGAGCTCACTATTGTTATATTCCACTGTCATGAAGACAGCATAATAAAACTGTGTAAGTAGAACCCACTTTACCTTCCACCAGATTTTTGCTATTTAGGGAAAACACGAAAGGGTCACCAACACCAGAAGGCAAGGCTTTTTAGCCAAGGTGATAGAAGATTTAAAGGCTCAAAGCCCATGTCCACAAAAAAACAAGGTTCCATAAAATGGATCTTGGGAGAAATCAAGTACCTAAGTCCAGGCATGCAGCCCTTAAAACCCTGCCTAATCCCTTGGGCTCACAGACTATGTCTATACCAGTAAATTAAACGTGCCCAGGACTGTTCTCTGGCACTGAGAGCCCTGGCACAGGATGGCTTGCACCAGTAACATTAAACTCTTTTATCCTACAAGCAAGGCTATTTGGATCCAAGTGGTTGTTGGGAACAGCCCCTGGCCCACGGTAACTCCCTCAGTCATGCCTGGGAATTGTTTGGAAAAGTGTTAATTGGCGCAGGCCAAAACCATGGCAGGAATAAATTAACAGGAATCAGTTAATAATTTCTAGACAATGGAATTGTAGTGCCCCAGATACAGATTTGCTGATACAGACATAACCCTAAATCCTATTATATGCACATATATTATGCATATATACATATATATAATATATATACACTTATCTATACAATATACTTTTATGTAGAATATTTTCCCCTTATACCATATGCTTACAAGGATCAAATTTGGTCTACATAGGAAGAATTTTTTGGCAAAAGTGTGGCAGGCAGATGTTTATATTGCTGGCTGACCAGCCATCAGCAGTCCTTATTTTCAAGTGTCTCCATATCTCCCTTCCAGGTTAACATGAAGTTCTAGCTTCTCGGACTGCAATTTTATTCTGAACAACTGGAAACATTTGGGAGCAATTTTCACATTCATTTGCACAACTGGAGTGTGTATTTGTCTGTGCTTGAGGTGTTTGCCTGGAGATTGCCTTTGCTCTTGAGGTTTACCGGGAATCTCTAACTCTGTCTCAGGTCTATCCTGTACATAATCTGGCCGTTCCCAGCATAAAGCCCAGGAATCTCCTGTAACTGAGAACCTCATGTCCACCTTGATGGAAGGGAACCTGAACCACCAGCTCTACCTGCTCCTCACGGTAAACAACTCTGCTGCTCTTCAGAGCTGGAAGCCCTTGGTCTGTCCTGTCTGCCTGACGTCAGTCACACAATGTCATTGTGCAGGGACAAACGGGACACACAGGGATGATGGGATTGGCACAGCCATTGTGGGACCATTCCTGTAGCACATACAGGACCTTGAGTGTGTCCCAAATTACACTTTGATTTCCCCTGGCAGTAATAGCTGGTTTTCCCTAAGACTAGTCCAGACAAGTCATGTGGAGGCATAGGGTATTTATTTACAGGCTTAGCCTTTGGACCACTTCTGCTTACCCATGGAAAGGATGGCACAACCATGATTTTGCTCCAGCATGAGCAGTAGCTGGTCTTGACTTTTACAGGTAAGAGCTTCAGCCACAAAGTCAAAATCCTATGCTGTAAAATAAGAAACCTTTTGTTCATGTCAACTCGTCCATATAAATGGTATCATATAAATTCTTCGTATAAAGCGATATACTGTGCACATCTTAGGTGCAGAGGACAGCCTCTGAACAGTTTGGACAATATCTGGATTTAGGCTGTGTTTCACTGTACCAGAGGTACATGAGCTAAAAACCCCCTGCCTCAACACCTGACTGCAGGGTGTGCAACACTGGGATAGTCAAAGAAGCCTTTTGCTCTTTGCCATGGATCTTCCATTTCGGCATAGCAGTCTGAGCTTGGAAAGCCTGCTCAGCAGGACTCTGGAGCTGACTTGCCTGGCCCACGAGCCATGCCGACACCTATAAACCAGCTGGGCACATACAATGGACAGGCTGGGGAATAGCAGCACCCTGCCAGCTGCAGTCAGTGCCAAGGGACTAGAGGAGCCAAAGCCCGGGGCTCGTCTCCACACTGCCCACAGCCCGTGTGTGAGCGGGAGGGCATATCCTCACAGCTGGAGACCTGAGCCAGAAGCCAGAGCAATATACTCCTTGATTGATGCCGCTGAGTCAAAAGGAAATGACCCAGTCTTAGATATCCCTGCAGGAAGTGCTGCAGGGATGGAGTCACACGCAGGCACGGCCTTGGCAAGGCGCTCTGGAACGAAGCCGCCGAGCCGTGCCCCGCGCGGGCGGCGGGGAGGGCTCCGGGAGCCGGGGGACAGGACGGAGGGCGAGGGACGCCTGGCTCATCCCTGAGCTCCCGGGTGAAGCAGCCCTCGTCCCGCCCTTTCCCGACGCTCCCGGCAGGGGGCAGCAGCGGCGCGCGCACCGGCGCGTCACCAAAGCCATCCCCGGCCCTTCTCCCTTGGCGGGGATGGAGCATCTCCAGGTTTCTTGTCACGACACTAGGGCGGTGGCATTGAGCCCAAGGGGAGCGCGGCCTCGGCCGCCTCCTCATCCCAACGCACTGATCCAGGGTTCGAGTTTGCGGCTGCCTTCACACACCCTTTTCTGAGCATTCCTCATCCCGGTGCAATCCCTTCTGGTAACAGTTGGGACATTGGGGCTGGTTGCAAGACTGCGTGTGCATGTCCCTGCCAAGATTTTCCCATTGTCACAGCTCACTGAGTTCCTTCCCCTTCCTCCACCCACAAAATCCTGCTGGGTTACTGGAAAAGCTGCAGTTCCAATGTACCAGTGTCTTCAGGCCACCTATCACATGAAGGGATTTTTCCAGGAAAGACACATAACACAATCACAGTCGTTCCCGACTTCTTTGACACTTAAAACTGCTTCTTCTTCCCTACTGAAAAGGGGTGGTAACCTATTTCAACAGCACAAGCTACTAGAAAGGCAATAAATAAAAAAATAAAGTTTGGTGGACCTGTGTTCTCTAAGATCCAGGACATAGCCAAGCTGGCCAACCTGGTCCGTATAAACTCCACTCCAGCCACCAAATCTGTCACTTTGTGGTGACCAGCCAGCAGGTGTGCAGATTGCCTGGAGAGTGTCTCCTTCACTCAGCAAACCTTGGGAAACTTGGGGGATACACACAATAGGATGGGGCGGCACTAGCAAAAAAAAAAAAAAAAAAAAAAAAAAAAAAAAAAAAAAAAAAAAAAAAAAAAAAAAAAAAAAAAAAAAAAAAAAAAAAAAAAAAAAAAAAAAAAAAAAAAAAAAAAAAAAAAAAAAAAAAAGGCAACAACAATACCACAAACAAACAAAACAAAACAAACAAACAAAAACCCACCCCAAAAAAACTGAGACAATGTCTAAGTCTCTGAGCCTCATAATTTTCAATATAGCACCATCCTACCCACCTTTGCCGTGTCTGGTGCTTTCTGATGAAGGTCACTGTATAGGAAGGCACTTTAATTATATGTTTAACGTGACAATTGGATCTTTTTATGATCATGACCTGAAAGAAAACCAGACTCCCTATTAACTAGAGGTGGAGAACACTCTATTAAATGAAGGCAAGGAAGGCAGAATTGTGAGGTTCTTGTTCCCTTTCTTAAGGTTGGATTATTCTGTAGTTCTACAAAAGCCAATTTATTTTTAAATGCCTCGAGTCCCCAAACTGCAAAATGGGGGAAAATGCCTATCACACGGGAGCAATGTGAGATTTATTTATACAAATAACACTGGCAAGGTTCTTGGAAGTTGCGAGATAAAGCATGTTGGACAAGAACAAAGTAAATATGGCCGATAGCTTTATCATGCAGTAAGTAGGAAATATCTTTGCCTTTATTACGCCGAGAAATATAAGGAATGGACAGCCTCTTTTTACACTGTGCTTTGCATTCTCTTGCTGAGCATTCCCTGCTAGATAAAACGCAGAAGGACTCAGATGTTTTTGTCTTAGCATATCAGTCACAACCCTACAGAGAGTGAAATGCAAACAGAGAAACAACCAGAAGCTTTCTTGTACCATCAAAGATGTAGAAAAAGGAGCAAGAAAAGGTGGCAAACCACAAAGTTTGCCCAACAGAGAGGCCATAAACAGGGGAGAGAAGCATCAAAAGCAGCCACAGGCATCTGAGAGGAAAGCACAAGTGAGTGGGAGGAAGACAATGCAATAATACAAAAATAAAGCCCCTGGCCCATTTGGGCACGTTCAGATTAAAGGGCAGGGGCCAGCCAGACTGACAACTATCTTGGAGCTCTTCCCCAGGGAATGAGGCATTGGGTGTTTTCTGTATATAATGAAAACGCTTTAGGCCCTGCTGTTCATTCCAGCTCCCTTTATTACTTGTTCCTCAGTGAACTAGAGTCTTCCCCCCATGATGGCTTTCCCCAGAAGCTTTACATGAACCCTTAAGGCAAGTGCTGCTTTCTTCTGCCCACAACAGCAGCGAAAGACAACATCCACCACACACACCCCCCACCACTGCCTGCCCCACCTGACCTACCAAGGTAAAAAACTTGCTAAAGACTTCTTTGGTTTTGTCCATCCTGAGGACAAAGGTCACAGAGTGTAGTCACATCTCAGGTGCTCTCTTTACCCGGCAGACTCTCACTGACCTAATGCAGAACTATTAAGTGATGCTGTCCAGCTGCACTGTATCTTCACAGCCAGAAGAGCATGCACGCAAGTTCTGTATAATACCACAGTGGTGCAAACTGGAAAGGCAGTTAGGAAATGTCCCTTCTCTCTGTAACTCCAGAAAAGATACACACATGGGGACACCCTGATATACTTTTCAATGGCTTTTAAAACATTCAGTTCTTGCCACACAGTTCAGAGTCCTCTGCGCTCCAGTAGCACGGCACACACAATGTAATACAGCCCAACAAATCCTGGGTGGGATGCAGGTGGTTTCGAAGTGCCTACCTTTTCTAAAACTTTTCAACTAGATTTCATCCTCACAGCCCCCCACTCTTCACGCCTAAGTAAATTCTGCTCCCATTTCAGCATCTTCTGTGCACTGCTGGAACCTCAGGACTTCTCCTTGTCTGAGAAGGCCTCACAGTATGAGAGTCTTGTAGTTGCTCTTTTCTCCACTGTATTTGTGACCTCTGGAGAACTGGACTGGTGGGAGCCCCTGGACACCACAGCTGAGTGGCTGGGAGCAGTAGAGCAACCCAGGGACCGTGAGAAACACTTGTAGCACTTTAGGCTTTTTGATGCCTCCAGGTAGTTAGGGTGTGATCCGGCCTCATCCTGCTTCAAGAATCTCTGGCCAAACTGCCCACTATTCTTCAATAAGATGCACAAGGCAGAAAGGACACAGCCTGGTTTCCCCCAGAAGCTTGGCTCACCAGTTTGATGGCAGGATACTTTTGGTGTAAAATGATGGGAAAAACCCGAATATCAGAGCTGTTGTTTCTCCTGGCTCAAAGATTCAGTACAGAAACCTGGTCCCTCTGCTTTCCTAGATCTAAGGAGCTTGGTTTGACTCCAGGGAGATTAAAGGTGCTGAACTGGGAGGGAGGGGAGGATCCTACCATTAACAAAGGGCTGGTTGCAAGTCTGGTAAAGGAGCCTACTCCATTAAGATATATCCATTCCCTCTGGGAAGCCTTTGACCTGGAGTAAGGGTCTGAGTTCAGTGTCATTCTTCAGGTGGTAATTAACCAGGAGGCTGGTGAAGAAAGCAATCTCTTCCATCTCTCCCTCCTGCTCCTGTCTCATTAGACTTCTTGCACCATGTAACAAAAGTCCTTACCTGTACACAACCCTTACTTATTGCCAAGTGTTGGGAAAGCTGTGACTTAAGGAACTGTTACGAAAAGGTCACTGAACTGCTAAAATCTGACAGCATCTGCATCGCATCCAAACCACGGCAGCTAGTTTGCTCTCTGTACCTCCTTCCACGGCTACAATAAAAAGCGGGCAGCCCAGCAGTTAATGCTCGCAATTCAGAGTAATTGAATTTGCACAAGGCCCATTTCCAGCCCTGCTATTGTGCAAGTCTGGGAAAGGCACCAATTCTCCCTGTGTTCTTCCCCCTCGCACCCCTCCCCCCCGAGTGAAACAAAGCACCCATCAAGCAGCAGCCTTGCTTGTCTGAATGAATTAATAACTGTAAAACAACCTGAGTTCTACACAGGTCCTTCAAAGCCATTATCAGGAGTCTGACACTGGCTATCACCCCCTCCTTCAGAAACAAAAGGCACAAAGAGGCCACATCAGGCAACTGCAGAATGACCCAGCCTTAGGGAGAGAGCTGACATCACACAGATACCTTACAGTAACATTTATCCATCAGGACTGACACAGACTAGACTTGAACCAGGCAATCTGGAGTTTCATAGCCAATCTCCCAGCTCCTAAGGCACAGAGCCTTAAAAGATTTAAGCATCTAAATAACATCAGCTGCCTGAAACCTAAATACCTTTGAAGAGCAGGGCCTCAGGATTACCCTGCTAACCAGAAGAGCCCAACTTCATGTTACTGGGAACACCACCCGACATCTCACCTGATACTTGCAAAAAGGCAGTTGAACCCACCTTGTTAATTACAGCAGCTAGTATCTTGCTTCTTAATAGGGAGATATAATCAATGGTAATTTTTGGGGCGTGCTCCTAAATATCCAAAGGGGATGTTTGTTTTGCAATTTCCCTCTTCCTTAATGGCAGGCAATGGTAGACTTTTCCCTGCCCTGCACAATCAGCCACCTTGCAAATCACAGCTATAAATATTTTGGCTTGCTTGATAGCTGTAGCATTTCAGTTTCTTCCACCTCAAGCTTCACCTCATCCATTGCTCCTTCGTGGCAGAGTTTCTGAACTGATCTTCTCCTGTTAAGCTACACATGCTGTGGGCTCTGTGTAGACATCCTCAAGCTCTGGATGCCAAGCTGATCCATACCATGTACCTGAAATAGCAGCAAAGGAGAGCAAGCTCTGGCTTTGGGCAGCCCTGGGAATATGCAAGCCATTTGTCTGAACCACCAGACGCAGCAGAGATGTCCATCTCTGATTGAGGAAGATGGATTAGAGTGGGAAGCTGGGTAGATTGAAAAGGGGAATAGGGAAGGAAGGGTAGTCAGGAGGACAAGGGAAAACATAAGGCAGCGGAAAGCTGAAGCAACAGAGGCAGCGGGGGAGAGGCAGGATGTTTAGGAAGAAACAAGATTTGAAATGAAGGAGTGGGTGACTGGCAGAGCGGGCATGGCTTAGAGTCAGACATGAAGTTTAGCTGAGGAGCCAATGCATGTGGAAGAGTGGAGATCCTGTAGAAGAAAGCATTTGTGGATATGGATGGAAAATCTAGTTATTGATATACTTAGATTCCTGCCTGCCAAGTCCTAGCTGTGGCAGCAGTTTTGGAGTTGTTATACAGGGGTCTTAGCAAGGGCCAAAAAAATCCAACAGCTTTTTACAATCAGGCTTGAGAAATCTCTGATATGATGTCTGGAGAGGACATATCTAGCATGTGACTGGAGAGGATGAAACCCTGTAACCCGGAGACTTTTCCTAGCCATCATGTTGGGAGGCCTGGGGATAGTTTCTGAGTAAACAGCAGCGGAAGGTGCCATTAGTATTTCTAGAGGAAAAAGGGTAGAAAGGGTGTGAGATAACGTGGATGGATTGAAGAAAAAGCAATGCTGGTAGTGTTGTACCTGGCCTCTTGGGCAAACACTTGCAAGTGCCCTAGATGAAGCTGGCTTTGCTGCAGGCTTTAGAGCTAATGCCATTTTAATTTCTGACATGTCACTAATGGAGAAAGATTTAACATGTATTTATTCAATGTCACTAAAAATACTCTAGCTGTTGCAGGGGAAGGGGATAGGGCTGATCCATGGGGGAGGGTGGGGAGGACCTGCACTTTTGTAAAGACTGAAATGTGATGGTTACAAACAGGATTTGGAAAGGTAACTGCTAAGTATCCTCTGCCATGAAACCTACTGTCAAGTGTCACATCAAACTGGGAAGACTGTGGACAGATGCTAAGAGAGACCCTTCTCCTAAGTGCAGCCGATGGACAGAAAGTAATTGCACTGCTATGGCATTGCCTGAACCTGGCAGGTTCTCGTTAAAAACATATACTGTTTCACTGGTAATGAAGGAAAAGTTTAATCTCATTTCACTCCAGGTGAGTATGTCCAGCACAGCAAGTCCCTCTGTCACTTTAACATTCCCTGTGTTAGCCCTGAGTGGTCACCTGGCAGGTTTCAATCTGTTTCACAAAGTCTGCAGGAAGTGTGGGGCAACAGGTCAGCTGAGAGGGCAGCTGGGTGCATCATTTTCTTCCTCCTTCTGCGTGGTGCAAAGCCAGGTCACTGGCTCCCATTCCATGCTTCTCCCTTGTCTCTGCAAGAGGAGGCTTGTATCTACAGCAAGGGGTGGCAGAGGGCCTGGATGCAGCCTCGGTGCACAGACTGTGCCGGCTGTACTGATCTGCCCCTCCTTCCACACTGTGTGACCTGGAGGGTAGACAACACACTGGACAGGGGACCATGACTCCCTGCCCTCCCTTGGTAAAACTTCCCTGCCTTCTGCCAAAATAATGGAAAGAGGATTTAATGCTCCCCGGGCTAGGGGTGACCATGATGTCCTGACTTCTCCAACCCACTGGGCATTTGGTCAGTTAATCATGAAGCAATAGGATGCCTGAGTATGCAGCTCACGGTATGCAGCTCTGTCCCTATGCTTGCTAGAGATGGGCTCGCACAAAACGCTAAGATTCAAGCCTCCATGAGCACCAAGGGAATTCAGATCCAGATTAGACAGTGCTTGGATGCTTTGGTGATTGGCATCTTAGAAATTACATAGATAGACAGAGCACAGTGGAAATAGATGGGACTTTGCAGCTTTGGCTCTTCTCTACTAGTTATAATTATTTAAGGTGATGTTTCACATCACATTCAAGCTCCTGCACAGATAGCAGCGGCAGAGAACAAGAGATCTCTGCCACCTAGGAGAGGATTATGTGGATATGACAATGTTCAAACCCAGTGGGCTCTGCCACGCTGCATTATTTAAGCCCAGTAACCAAATTTAGTAACCAGCCCCTGAGGCGCTGAGAGAAAAACACAGCTTCCAGAGCTCCTTCCCTGCAGTCCTGTCGGCTTCCTCCCTTAAAGGAGCCACCAGCTTTTTCTCCTCCTCTCTCAGCCTCACCAGCCAGACCTGACCTCCCACACTGTTCCCACGGGAGCCAAGGAGTCCTTTGCACAGGTGTAACACATGACCCAAGTGCAAGCCATCACACACAGTGTGAAGCCTTGAGAGCCCAGAGGACCTGCATGGGGAAAACAAGAGCCTACCCAGCTATAGGCCCTCAGGATGCAGGGCACAGAGGTTGCATCTGTGCAGTGAGGTGTGAGGGCAACCTTACATCCAATGTACAGCCTGTCTGGACCTCTGGCTGCTTCCCAGCTTTAGTTCTGTACTAGATATCCATGTGTACTCAGGCTGCTAATGCTCCTTGCTCTGCCTGGAACTGGCTCTCACCTTCCTGTGAGCTTTGCAGCTCTAGATAAATCTATGTATGAACACGCCTGCTGGTAAAACGTGTGGACAGAAGCAATTCTGGACATACAGACAAGCTCAGACTTGTGCTTGGGTGAAGATCTCTCTGCCTTCCTTGCCCACCAAGCGCTGCAGCTGGTGGGAAAGAGGTGGGCCCAGCTCTACCTCTCACCAGCTCTACCCCTCAACAGCAGAGTTTTGTCACTGCTCCACAGTATCACAATGCTAAAAAATGGCACTTGCTAACCAATTTTCGAAAAGGAATAAAGCAAAGGGAGACTGTGAGTCTTGGGCTGTAGATCATCTGGCTTGTGTTCAATGACCAGGTGCTATGCCACGGCAGGCCCCTGTCTGCCCAGTAAGATGGGAGTGCCCAGGTCCATGTTCATGGCCAAGCTCTCTGCAATGATCTATGGGAAGAAGAGGGTGAACAGAGTGAATATTTAACCAGTGCTGTGTCAAATGCAAACACATGTCCACTATGGCGTTTGTCATCGCAGGGCACTAATCTTGTACATACATACAATTGAGGCAGCACAGCCTAACTCCCCGCTGATTCTGGCAGAGCTGGCTTGAGAGGCACAGAATTTACTTTGGCATGTGAAGAGGTCATTTCAGTAAAACCCAAGCTCAGCCTCAGGGAACCATGAAATAATGCTGAGACCTGCTGGTACTGTAGGTGACTCCCGACACCGTGGCTATTAACTGCAAGGCGTGCCCTCTCCACCGCAGCAATCGGACGCCACTGCCTCTTAAAACTGTCTGCTGTCTCTTAGATCCCTCCCTGGCCTTCCTCCCAGAGCCCCAGAGGCAGAGAGTCGGAGACTGGTGTTTACAAACACAGTCTTTTAAACCGTGTGTGGAATGAGAAAAAGGAGCAAGCCGAGCTGAAGGGCCCTGGGAGGAGCAGATCTCATCAGAGCTCGCACGGAATGTCTTCCTGAGCTGCCTTTCTTGACCTAGATGAGCTCTGTCTGAGCTACCAGGACAGGGAACAATATGGAGGTCAGCAGCAAGGGGGCTTCTCTAGGCAGTCAGGGCTCCTGCCAGATCTATATCGTGTGAGCTGGGCCTCTCTGGTTGCTACCATGCCAGGGAGCCAGCCAGCAAGGCTGATCATAAAGGCCAGTTCCTCAAGAAAAGAATGAATTTGGGGTTGCATGGATGGTATCAGCCAGTCCACAGGCCATGGAATCTCTGCCATCTTGTGTCATTCCCAGATGCCAAACTGTGAGTATTCAGGATTTTTTGGGCTTTTTAACATTCTTGTTGTTGCTGTTTCTGCAATACTCAGCCTGACCAGACTCAAAAATGGGTTATTTATCACATACCTCAGATGTCATGACACATATGGCCTATTGCACCAGTGTCCCTAAGCCAGCCCTATCCCACAGCCATTTTATCTGTAAACAAGAGGCTCTTTCCCAGTGCTCCTATTGTTCCAGCGACCACCAGAGCCTATACAGCATTGGTCTCTGCTGGATGGTCCTGGCAAGCAGGCAGGGACTCAGCATAAGCTGAACATATGCACTCAGCATAAACTGAATTCTTCTCCCTCCGTGAGCCCCCATGCCCAGTCAGCTCTTCCTTCCACTGCACAGACCCCCATCAAGATGCAGCAAGTCTTTGCCAGCAAGGATGGCGGTACTGGCTATCACGTGGACATCAAGTCCTCGGAGAGCTGTCCTCATCCGGCACAGGATACCAGGCTGGCTCTTGCTGCACAGCACTGGGTGTGACACTTGAGAGCAGGGTCATTTTCTGTGAAGGCAATTTACTGAAAGCCTTTTTGAGGGCCTTTTTTTTTCACCTCTTGAAGGGGAAATTCTCCAGCACTGCTGGAGGAGTTATTCTGCAAGAACTTTTAAAATAGCTGCCCAGGGGGGCAAAGTATGCTGGAAAAAAAGTCATTTCATTCTGGTGTGATCACGCCTATTGATGAGCCCCCCCTCTTTCCCCTCTCTCCCATCCACTGGAAATTAGTTTGCTCAATTCAGCTGCCAGCTCATGGCAGGCAAGGATGAGAGGACCATGATTTGGCCTGTGATAGGACAGCTGCCCAGCTCTCCTCACTGCTTCGAACAAGCAGCAGAGCATGCAACGCCAGCATGTGGCCTGCTCTGGGGAAGGGATGTGACTCCCCAGCCTTCTCTGGGGAAATAAGGTAACAATCCTGGTGAAAGCACAGCAAAGACTTCCAGTGGCTTTAACTAACATTAAACCCCTTGGAAAGGCCTTCTTGCTCTCAATCTCTCTGCCTCTCCCACTGTCCATGAATCTCAGAAAGGGCATAGCTGGAATCCCCATCTGGGGAAGGGGAGGATAAGGAACACATAAACACCCAGCCTGGAACTTCCTACAGCTATTGCTCGTACCACACAGACAAGAGCCACGTGCAGCAGCTCCAAAAGTAACTCACAGGAAGGGAAAGGTGTGAGATTGTTTGTGTGAAATATATACACCAGGCCTCTGTTTCCCTGGATGTAGAAGCAAGGCCCGGGGTTTTGCCAGCAGCCTGCTGCCACCCAGCCTGCTCTCTTACGCTAGCAGGGATTCGTCTGCAGCAGCAAACATCCAGTCAGAGGAGATTTTCAGGACGGGTTCCTCGGCAGGGAGGGAAGGGGCAAGTGGGTGTGGAAGAGGATAAACCTGTAATGTTCCTCAATTGTGGCACAGAAGCAGGCCTCAGATTTCCTCCTAGGGCTCAAACTTACCCTGGAAGAGCTCTTATCAGTGCTCAGCCATGCTCTCACGCAGGGGATGAGCCACAGCTGCCTGGTGCACCTGGCCCTTCCTGGAACTGCAGGCTCCATTCTTTTTCTGCCCTAGACTGACGCAGTTACAGCCTTCCTCAGGGCTGACCCAGTGGCAGCTGAAAGCCACAGGAGACACGTGGATGCAGCAGAACGAGACACACAGAAGTTGTGCTCTGGCACAGGCAGGATGAGGTAGTTGCCGGTGGGGGAAACTACTCGGGGGCTAGAAATCTGCTGCTTGCCTTTACAGAGAAGCAGACTCAGGAAAGAAAACCCTTGTCAAGCAGTTGAGCTCTGTCCTAACTCCTGTGCACCACAAAGCACATGCCACTGGTGTAATACCCTTCTTGGCAGATGAGTGCAATGGTCATGGCCCATCATCAGCTGCTGAGCAGCAGCCTTCCTTGCCAGCCAGAGTATCCTCTGTACAACACCAACCTCTCTGAGGAGGGTGGAGCAGGGGAATAGCACTTTTAAAACAGTCTGCCTTGCAAACCGTGACCTCAATATTGTTTGCACTGAAGTCCAAAAGCAGGAAGAAGATCAGTCTCTTCATATTTTTTGTGGGCACACAATATCTAACCTCTGGGACCCGGCTGCTTACGAGAGAGAAAATTTCTAAAAGACAGCAATAAAGAGGACGTGGGTGCAGGGGGAGGAGGAAGGCGGGGAGGGGGAGAGGAGGGATACGTATGTCACAGCTTACCTCAGAGCCAGAATTAGAAGCTGGGTAAAAAAAATAAAATCACAGCAGGAAATAATGTGTGGCTTAAAATAGCAACATCAAATGGGAGCGGGAATGGGGAGTGGGTGGCATTTGAGGTTGCTGCTCTGTTCCTCCCTCAATGGCAGGGTGATTAATATGTCTACGCTACTTGTATTTATGTAACAAAGGGCACTAAAGGCCAAAGCTGCATTTTCACTAACACTGCAGGGGAGTCTGTGAATCTTTTCTTCCCCCCATAGCATTAAATGGGAGGATCTGCACTTGCGCTTCCTGCCTCAGAAACAAAAACAAAAAAATCTTTAAAAAAATCCATGCTTCAGCCCTGCACACACAGTTACATTTCCACAGCTTGGCATGGTGGCACAGAGACCTTTAAGGCTTTGAAGGCATTCTGCCGCCTTTCGTGGCTCCCCACAGAAAAAGCCTGTTCCCAGAGCACACCTGTAAACATGGTTGGGTTGTCTCTAGCTGGAGGCTGCGCTGTAATAGCAGGCAAGGTACCACTACATGTTCCTACACATTTTCATGCTCGTTCTCTGTATTTGCAGTGAATCATAGATCTCTGAGATGGGTCATGCAGTCCATTTCCTTGCCAGCACAGGATTGTTCCCAGCCGTGTACTTAAACCCTCACGTTTCTCTTGCAAAACAGTGATTCAGACTGATCACACTTTTCTCTTCACACCTTGTATCCTGAGAACTGCATTAAAGACTCAAAAACACTCGTGTTTTGATAAGGAAGGGATATTGTTCTTGGGTGCATCCAGAACTATTCAGCCCACCAAATCGCTGTTCACCAATGATGCTGAAGTTACCCAGCAAAGTGGCCTTGGTGGATCTATGGCACTTGATTTTTAGGCTGTTGTGATCTCCTCTGGACTAATAAGCAGAACAGGCCTGCTCTGAACTTGCAGTGAAAGGTAGGAAAGCATCCCAAGAGGTGCAGGAAACTTGCATCTCGGTTGGCCGCACTCAGCAACCAACCACTCCTCTGAAAGGCGGTGTGCTGCCACAGTCTCCCCCTCTCCGTGTTTGGTCCCCTCAGAGAGCAAAGGCAAGAACAAAGACCTTCCATCACCTACCCACACACCCAGCATAAGTCTGCCCCTGCTCCAGTCAGTCCTACCAAAATAATGCTTGCAAGTACCTGTACATGCAAATAGCATAAGACCAGGTTTGTCGTGTGATAAAAACCTGCTGCACAGGCCTGATCCTGATATTCCCTGACATCAGCAAATATCTTTGACATAAGTTGGGCTGTGCTGCTGTCAGAGTAGGGAGAATCTGGCCTAGATCTCATGCAAATCTTCACACAGGCAGGCAGAGCAGCACGATTTGTTTAAACATGGCATGCTGGTGGCTGCAGACAGAAATCACTCCCAGCAACTCCATCAACATGCTTAATATCCTGCTAGTTAAATCCAGCCGTGGTAAATATCTCCATCGTGTTATCCCTCCAAGCAAATATAGTACCTGTATGGAAGAAATTCCTCAGAACGTTTCCTGTCTGGAGCTGAAGCTTGCCAGGGACTGAATTTCCTGTGAGGCTACAGTTGGGAATGCAAAGCAAAGAATCTAACAAGAAAATGAGATGATACGTATTTGGACCTGCTCTGCACAGATCCTCCTCAGCAAGCACATTTCCCCCCTGTTTACATAAAAATGAAGTGCTTAGATTTTCAAATATCAGCTGGGTTATTTTTCATTAGTAATTCTTATTTTTACCCCACTGCCTCTCTTTCTACCTGTTTTTTTCCAGCTGCAATTCTGTGACTTTCACATCCTGAAAATGAAAGAGGTTGTTTTTGCCAATAGCAAAGTGATATGCATCCTTTCAACCATCTGGAAATGGATTTTTTATTCTTCCCCTCTCCCAGCCACACACGCACGTGCACACACACAGCCGAGTCTTTGTCTCTTGGAATCATTTCCCGCACCAAAGCTGATGGCCATGAAAAGAATTCAATAAAAAAGTTCCACAGGCATTAAGAGGCTGAGACAGAATAAACAGGGTGACTTCCTGGGCACTTGTTCTCACCCAAACTGCCACCTCACGAGGAAGTGATGAATGCAATGGAGCATACGGTTCAGCTGTTGGAGATTTAGGAGAGGTAGTTTAAGGGTCCTGTGTTTTTGTCCTGGCTCTGCTACAACCCCCCCCCTCCCCCTGTCAGCAGTAAATAGGGATATGCTTTCTAACCCCGTGTGATGATCAATGCATTCGTGTTTGTAACAGTGAGCTGATGTCCAGAGATGAAGGAAGTAATCTAAAGTGAAAACCGCCATGAAAACTCTATGCTGAGCCTAATAGAGTCAAGCAGGACACTTAAAGAGCCAAAGACCAGACTTGATCATCCCTTGCCCAGAGGCAAAATGTTAAGTGAGCTATGTCACCATGCTATCCAGATGACTGCAGGTCTGCAGGAGGAAACAAAGAAGAGCCAGAGCCACACTGACTGGTACAAACATGCTTATGGTGTCCAGCTGAGAATGAGTAACAGCTGCTTGCTCATCATCCTGATTTCTGTCACTACTAGTGTTTCTGAATGCTGAAGTGTCCCAATGCTGTGACTCAGGGCTGTGACTCATGGGCTGTATGTCTCCACCGCATGGAATCACTCACTTGTTCTCTTTGATGAGACTGCAGAAATCACAGATCATCTTGGGTCTCTTACAGTGGTAGGTCTTAAAAATATAGACATATTTACAAACACATTCAGAACAAAGCCACTCTGTCTTACAATACTGTCTACTGGGGATTTGTGTTAGAGCTCAATTTCACATACATACCCCACCCAATAAATCTAGGAGAAGCAGAAGTCTTTTTTTTTCCTTCTGTGGCCATTTAATTCCTATATCCCCAAAGTCTGGCTAAGCAGGATGCAGTGCAGGTAGCATTCAACCTTTTGCTTCCCCTGCTTCTACTAGTCACATTTTTAGACCTGAAATGCTGACATCAAGGTGACACAATGCTTTTTGGCACCAGATCTGCCTCATTCTTGTCCAGGCTCTCCAGCCTTCCCAGTAAGGAAGCTTTGATCTAATGGCATTCTACTAACCTCAGTGCTAGGCTGCAATTAGTTGCATGCAGGGCTGCAGCAGAGGCCCTCTCTGAGTTGGCTGTGAAGTCCTCAGAGAAGACACCAGATACTCCCAAAGTATCATCAGATCTGTGTTGACCACCTACAGTGCAGCAGACCATTTTCCCATCTACAGACTGCAACAGCAACCGGCTGCGCATTCAGGAGCTCACCTCCAGTTTCTGTAAATTCTCTGTTGATGCAGGTGCAGCTGAAATAGCCACAACTTCCTCCTGAGATGAGGGAGCAGGGGCTCACCTCAGCACTGACCTCACTGGCTGGGAACCTCCTGCACTGTCCACCCGTAGAGCACCTAATCAGTGAAGTGGAGGCCCCACGTTAACAAGAGTGGGACTGCCAATACTCCTCTAGTGGCAGCACAGTTTGTGTTGGCAAAA
Organism: Empidonax traillii; assembly: GCF_003031625.1. Classification (NCBI taxonomy): domain Eukaryota; kingdom Metazoa; phylum Chordata; class Aves; order Passeriformes; family Tyrannidae; genus Empidonax; species Empidonax traillii. The sequence continues at coordinate 144,570 of NW_020955395.1, read as the reverse complement.
GAGTGTTTCTGTTGGCATATGCCTCTTCCCGGAATTGATTAAGTCATGCCTGGTTTCGCAAATACCTCTGCAGAAAGGTGTTTTGCTGGTGTAAAGATGTGGTAAAGAATCACTCTCTCCACTCACAGCCAGCCTGAATCCTTCCCACAGAGGTAGACAGAAGGTTGTGTTGCCAGTCTCTCTGAGTGGGATTCTGTGTGCCGGGACAGGGTGAGCACACTTAGAGATCTGAACTAGTGCAGACAACCACCATACTAGGAAAGCAAACAATGTGCTGAGCACAGGGACTCCTGGGTGATAGGAAGTGACTTCAGCACACCAATTCCTCTATTCCCGTAACTCTCTGTGGGTTTGCCAACAATCCTTATCGTCCTTGCTGAGAAAGGAGCGGTTTTCTAACTGATTACATCCGCGTTTCCTTACTGTGGTCAGTCAGTTGCTGCATACCAGAAGCAGCTGGTACAATTGATAGATAAGCACACGTCTCAATGGATTTTCCTCTGTCTGCTGTAACCACATCCATCCCTGCAGCCACGGGACAGGCAGTTCTAGACAGGAGTGAAACAACACAGAGGAGTTTTGTTACCAGTACTAGTTTTCTAGAAACACTAATCCAGGGAACATTGACTTTTCCCACATTTCTGTACAAAATACTGCAGGTCTTCATAAAGGAAAGCAGGATGGTCCCAACCCCTCCTACCAGCCCCCCCAACACAGCACATCCCACAGCCCAACGAGACAAGACCCCTGCAGACAAGGGAGTTCAACTGCTGGACCAAGAAGATGCAGGGCTCAAGACCCCAAGATATCAGGACCCCTGAGATACCAACTCTAAGCCAGGATCCGTGCCCTGCGCTGACACAGGGTCAGGCCTAACAACACAACCTGAGACTAGCCAAGAAATGAGCAAGACCAGGTTTTTTGAGGACAAGCATGAATGAATTTGGAATTTTACCCCATTTTCATTAAAGCTCTCTGCACCTTGAGTTCAGCATTTTTGGATAGCCTGAAGGCACTCTTCAAATGCAACAGCACAGTTAAGTAATAAAATGCCTCACAATCACCTCTACTCCAAGCACATTGCCCTCTTTTAAGCAGCACATCATGACAACAGTCATCTCAGGCCAAATTTCTCTTCAGTTTGAGTCATAGGAGTACTATGACTCCTATTATCAGAGATGGAGTTAGCCCAGTTTGTTAAGTGATTAGAAAATAGCCAATATTATTTTGGTTTCTGTCTTTTTTTTCTGTATTAGTTCCTGGAACAAGGCTTGTACACATGACCCTTCCCTTGCTGTGAGGTCACACCATGAGATGGGCAGGAATGTTCAAATAGCATCTTCTTTGACCCTTCTGATACTGAGATGCTTGTTGTTGCTTTTTTTTTGAGCTTTCTGAGAAGCTCCCGCAAACCTCTGTCCCCCAGTCTCCTGAACTGCATCTGCAGCATCCAACCACAGTCCCTCTGGAGGGCAGCGTGGCTCTCACAGTGACGACACTACACTCTTAATTTGTTCCAGCCTGTTTCACACTGACATTTTAGCACTGACGTCATCAGCTGCTGAAATTTCATTGCTGCTGCTAAGAATAACAGCCCTCTTCATCCCCCATCTTACACCAAATAATTATTTTAATACAGTAGGGATCTAGGCTTATCTTTTCTGACACAAATCAGGTTCTCGTGGTTAAAGGAAGTAAGAACAAAGCATTGCAGATGCTTTTCTCTTCTGTCAGCCTGGGACAAGGAAAAAAAAACCCAATACAAAAATCAAGAGTGTATTGCTAAGTGCTAAGAGAGCTATAAAAAATGAATGGGAAAAGTTCAGACTGATTTGTTTTAAGCAGTCGGACAGTCTTAGGCATTGTGAACTGCTTAAACAGCCTAGGCTACAGTCTGCCCCAGCAGTCCCTTACAAAGCCCCTTCCAAATTCTCTGAGGCTTTGTACCTTGAATATTTACTTACACTGGTGCAGTGTGAGCATAAAGTACTGCCAAATCAGAATTTCCCATTGACTTTGGGGCCTGAACCAAATCCCATTGATTTCCGTGGGAGGATTTCTATTAACTTGAATGGGCATTGAATCAAACCTAAATTGGCAGTGCTCTGCACCCATTTGGCATAGTGTAGTTCTCTGCATAAGGTGGAGAATCAGGTCCAAAGACACTGAGAAATGCTTTAATTAAGAGCATTATGGAGCAGAGCAAGCTTTTCTTCATTAAGCTGAAAAACCAATTTGTTCTATACTTTTAATGGCAAAGGGTCAGATTTTCAAAGACACTTGGTCTAAAGATGAAGCTGAATGCTTACAGGATTTCCAAGAAATGCTTAAAGGCAAATCAGGTGCTGAGAAGCCTTTCATATCAACACATCTGTTCACTTATTTACGTGCTTTCAAAAATCCTAGGAGCTACCTATCTGCATTTTTTTTTGTAGCCTTATACACTTATTTTGGTAGCGTTCTAAATCTCATCAGAAGTTATAAGATGACCATTGCCTGCAGCCAGCAGCCAAGTCTACTCACTGATTCCTGATCAGGTCTGGGCCTTCTCAGGCACACTGAGCAGCAGCTGCAGTAACTGCACCAAGTATTATCTCTGGGTACCTGCCCCCTGTGCCCCCCCATTCCCCACAGAAGGAGAATGGCACCTCCATCAGGCACAGCAAGTCATCTGCAGTCCCCTCTGGTCAGGAGTGACAAAGGCCTTTAAAAACAAGACATGCAGAGGTCCTGGAAATGTTATTTTCAACCCCTGCTGGGGAAGTCGGTGGCTAGCACAGCTTCCGCTCCAAAAGCGGACCTGAACCTAGACGGACTCGCATCCGGTCAAGGAGAAAATTCTCACAACTTCTTTGTCACTGCTTCGCCATCAGCTCTGAGGTCTGGCATCATTTCCTATGTTGCTGCTGACCCTCTCAGGCACCTTCCTCTACTGCTTGATCTTCAGAAACTGCTGCCTTCATTATCTCTGCATCTCCCTTTACTGCAGAATAAAGCAAGTTTCAGTATCTGGCACTTCTGATGGATCCTTCAGTTACTCAGCAGAAGTTCTTTTGCCTGGCTATTATTTTTCATTTGGACTTGAGTGTTTGGCATGGTCTTCTTCTGGAAAGTACATGGAAATTGATGATGAGGCATGAGAGACAGACATCTCTGCTTAAAAATCCTAGAGGCTGCAAAAGAGAGAAGATGAGAGCGGCATAGTCACACTAAGAAGCCTTCCCCTGAAGTGGCGCAGGGAAAGAGATCGAGAAATGTTGATGTTAGACAGGAAAGCAAAGAGAAAGTGAAAGTGGTGTCAAAGCTGAGCCTTGAATATGAAGTACAGGAGCTAGGAATGTCTCTTCTGACCCCTGGCAGCCATTCTTTTTTGGCCTGAATCAGTCAGCAAGGTCACATGCTGCTGGGCCAACAGGAGCATATCTCTGAGCTGACGTGCCTCTCCCAGTACACGTCAGGATGGGCTTGGTTGGAAGCCTGAGGGATAGCTGCAGCCACCTGATTTCCTCAACCCCCGTGCTAACCTCTTCCTCTCTTCCTTCCCATGACTAACTTCCCTTCACCTCCTCCCACGCACACCCCCAGTTCCTCACCCCGTTCATTTTTATGCACAAAAGACACTTGCTAGATTACGCCACCTGCTACTGGGATAAGTATCAGGTAAAGAGATAGGAATGTACTGGGCAACATGACTCCTACAAATCAAGGAAAGGAAGAAAAATTTCTGCTCAGCATTGGCACAGGGGCAACTCTCAAAACAGCTCCTTCTGATAATACACCTGCTTCTGGGTTGGAATTAAAAATGTGCTCTTAAATGAAAATTTAAGTTGCTAAAAAAGCTCTCACTACAAACAATAAGGCCTCAAACACTCTCATGTCTGTGCTGGGGAGTCAGTAGGCCAGAGCTGGTTCAGCTCCAAGGGGTAAGTCATGACTTGGAGCCATGCACTGAAAGCAAAGCTGTGCCCAGCAGGGTTCTTGGGTGCGAGTGGGAGTGGCGCTGCCCCACCATATACCTTTTGCTTTCTTTTGCTGACATCTACAAAACTGCTCCCAGATTTGGGCTGTGGCTCTGGTTCTGCTCTGCACCAGTTTTACCGTGATGCTGCTCCGCCAAGGAGCAGTTTTGAATCTCAGCTTCCCCAGGGCGAATAAGAGGGAAAATGGGCCTACGGTTTTATTTGTTGCTTACACCAAAAAACATTATCTAATTAAAAATCACTAGAAACCACATGCATTTGCAGAAATGGCTCCGCTTCAGAGGAATCTCTTGAGGCAAATAAGTGAGTAATTTTTAAGGGTTTATGAAAATAGCCTCTATAGTTACACTCGCTAGGATAAAACTACAAGTGTTTTCAATCCTCATGCTTCGGGGCACAAGTTGATCCTCAGCTGGGGGCCAGGGAGGAATTTCCTCCCAGAGGATATTATTGTTCTGCAAAGTATCTCATGGGAGATTCACATCCTCCACAGTTATCTGGCATTACCCACTGGAGGGGAAAAAAAAAAAAAAAAAAGAAGAAAACTCAAGAAGAGGTACTGCTCAAAACAAGCCAGTGCTCTGGTCTCCTCGCATCACACCTCGGGGGCCCGGCCGGGGGCGGCCCCCGCTGTTGCACAAGCCGCCCCGTCCGGTGTTGTAAGGGACCCCGGCGGTCCGGGAAGGGCGCGGGGCGGCCCCGCTCCTTCTGGGAAGCGCCGTGACTCACCCGCCGCCCCGCGACCTTTCCCGGAGCGCCGCCCGGCCCGCCCCTCGCCGGGACAGCCAATCACCGGCCCGCTATTTGCATACCGCGCCCGGGGGCTCCTGGGATGGCGGCGGGGGCTGCGCCTCCCGCTCTCCTCCGGCCGTCGCCGCGCCATCGCTATGCGGGGAGTGCAGCCCCCCGGGAACGAGTGGAGGGTACACACTGATGGAAAAGTACTTCTCACCCTTACTTAAGCGCTAAAGAGAGCCCGAGTTTTATATAACCTAACTAGGATGCTTCAGAAATTGCCCGGATGACCCTCAGTGGTCTGGGGTGCAGGCTTCAAACCTGTAGCTGTCTAGCGACAGAGTGGTTCAATTCCACCTTTCGGGCGACAGGCAGGGACATCACGCCAACCGCAAACCTGCTTTTTGCCCCTGCCGGGCCTCAGCCAGCCCCTGAGGCAAAATATTAACACCCTCCACCTCCTCTGGAGCTGACACCTTAGCCGCACATTTTGGTTACCCTCTCTCCACTTATCCTCCCACAGCACTGCACTGTGCTGGACACAGCCAAAGGGAGATCTCCCAAGGGTTCCTGGATGACAAGTCTAGACTTTAATTGGATTTGTTGTTTAGCATATCTTTGCTAAACGGTGTCACACATCCTACAAGAACAGAAAAGAAGTAAATAACAGAAGCCTTTCTCTAGCTCTGCTCCATATTGACGATAACCCATCTCCCACCCACGCCGCAACAAAGATGCTTCACTTCAGCAGTAGGCACGGGTGCTAATAATGTCACCCAGCCCCATGAAAAATAAAGGTTAGCATCAAGCTAAAAAACATATTCTTCCAGCAGAAGGCATTTATTTCATGATATCCTGTTGCAACAACTCCAGTGGATGATTTGTGGAACCTCTAAGTTAAGACAAGACCCCAACCACCTGGACCACAGGGGACAGCAAGGGTTGAAAGGGTATTTTCACTTTATCTCCTGGCTCCACAGACAGGAAGGGCAATTCTGCCAGGTGAATTCCAAAAGAAATACTGAGCAAATTATCAGATCTCCAATGTTCCTGGGTGCTTTCTGAGGGATGCAGTGCCATCCGGACTTAAGTAGGTAAGCACCCCCGAGGATCTAAGCCAGAATGACTGTGCTTCCTTTACACAGAATGAGTCACTCCAGCTGAAGACCTGGGAGGAGAAGGGAAGGGCACTGAGAGCACTGACACCGTTCTGCTACTTCTTCAAATCTGCAGACCCCTGAGGCCATTAGAGAGGAGCAGCCTTGGTGCCAGCAAAGCATATTGCTCCAAGAATACACTGTCCTGTTATGGGAAATCAAGAGGGAAAAGCCCCTCTGAAGCATGTGCCAACTTCTCTGTGGCCTTGCAGGAGATGTGCGTGCACTCTCCCCAGCACAGCTGGGAGCGCCTCAAATCCCAGATGGCTATCTATCTGCTCCATGCCGCTCTGCCTAACAGCCAGCCTCCCCTGCCCGTAATGAACTGTCCATGTGGAATTTCTCTGCGGCCTCAGAAATTGGTATCTGCACCGCAGTTTGGCTGGGGGGTTGTGTTTTAGGGGTGAGGGGGAGAGCTGGAAAGTCCTTTACCCAGTAGTGGGCAGCTGAGAATGCTAGCACTCCATGTCAGTTACCAAGCAGAACATAATACGGCTCTTTCATGTGGTGTTTATAACTGAACATGCTGTTTTGTGTCAGCCTGATTTTTTTTTTCCTTCCAAGAAGTAGTTTTGGATTAAATTATGACAATTACATTCTTATATTCACCCCCCTCCGCCAGCCCCCACCCCTTGCTCTGCGTGCACACAAACACAAATGGGAATTATGTGCTCTGAGCGCGATTCGAACTACACAGCCTGGGATCTGTGCCTGGCATTGAGTTCACTTTTTTTCCTCCAGAACAAAAAGGCCACGTCCACTCTGCACTCTTTCATTGCCTTAGGATAAAGGAAGATAGATTGCTAGTGTGGGTGATTTTTCCCTCAGGGAGTTGATAGGGAAAACAGACTTTCAAGCACATGACAGAGAAGGCTCATGAGCGCCCGCTGGGGAGGTCGTGGTAAGCAGTGTGGGGAAAGTTTTGTGAAATTCCCTGTGGATCCCTACTCAAGATGCTTACACACCCCCAGTCTGGCTCCTGTACCTGGGCAGTGTCTCGTCTGGTGGGTAAGGCAGGCACATGGCAGGAAGCAATTCTGTCTTTTTGAGCTGTGCCCTCCAGGGCTGCACCTCTAGCACGTGGCTGAACCCCAGGAAACACGGGTGTTTATTAGACAGAAGACCCGGCATGGCTGCTCTCACAGCTTTAGCTGACACAGTAAGTGGGACAAGGCCTCAAGAAACAGGGCACCCTATATTTTGGTGCTGTTTTTTAATTACTGGTTGGACAAGAACACCAGTGTGGAGGTCTGTGTAGATGATCTGTCTGTAGGAGGGACATTTTGCATAATGCCATCCATGTCTTGCCTGAGTCGGCTTTGTTTGGAGTCACTCATTAGTCAGGCAAAGCTTCCAGTGTTTGAACCTGAATGTCACTTTCTTCCCTGACAAAGGGCCTAATTAAGAGGAGCCAAAGACCTCACCACTGGTTAGGAGGCAATCCAGAGGTTACTCAGAGCCAAGATGCACGAGAGCCTGGCTCCTCAGCCGAACGTAATCTGCCTCCTGTTTTCCCCACGGAGTCACCGCACGGTGAGGAGGATGTGCTGGTGACAGATGGCTGACGCGACTTACTAAGAGTACGGGTGACTGGGCTGTGACTCAGCAAGTGTTTGGCTACAAGAGATTGGGAGCATGTGCTTTTGCACTGGTAACAGTGGCCCTAGCTGGGTCTCCTGGAGGACCAGGCGTGGGCTGTCATCTGAAGCCTGTGACTGCCATCTTCCATGGGAGGAAAGCAGGCACATGTGGCCTATTAGGGCAGAAAGTCAGGCTCCTAAATTACTGTTTACATTTGTAATGGATAATGCCTGAGTGTGTATAAATATGTGACCTGCCAGTGGTGTTTAGATGTCCTACTGGCCTTCAGAAAGGAAACCATTCAACATCCTGGCCTAGAAAAATGACCATCTTGCTTGGAGGGAGCAGGACTTCTGAAAACTTCTGTTGCAGTTGAGTCACTAGAGGGGGACAAAGACCTAGCCTGCGTATGCATCCATCTACCAGTTCCCCCACTGCAGCTATGGGAGACACCTTGGAAAAGCAGCAGCAGAGATGGCCCTGGTCGTCCTCAGGTTTGAAGGTGCCCAACTGCTGGGACAGCTTTCCGAAGGCTGAGCACACAGATGGGGATAAGCAGTATTTGAGAAACAAAGCCACTCCTTTTCCCCCAAGAAGCAGGATGGCACATGTATGTGCATGTGCAGGTTAGCAGCCTTTAATGTTGGCTATTCTAGCCTTTCTCCCTACCTAGAGCCTGACTGTCCATAGTTGGCCTGGGCTCTCAAAGGCTAAATTCCAAGAATTGCACAGCACAAGACGGTGTCACCCGGGCAGAGGGCCGAGAAAATCATTTATGTTTACAGGCACATGCCATTTTTCTCCTTTCTCCTCTTTTATGAATTGGAGAGAACTGAATTTTCAGGGCTGGGTAAGGGCCGGGGGTTACTGTTGTCTCTGTGAGATAAAGACGTCATGGCAATATTGGAGGAGCTGAACAGAGTGTACCTGTGTGCATCCCACACACGCACAGGGAGGCAAAGTGGCCGTGGCAAGCAGCACAGCAGTGCTTGCAACTAATATATTGACCTGGAGTGCTTAAAAGCTACTACACACGCTCTCCCGGTGAAATGTCGGCCGTAATGACTCATACAAATGGATCGTGATACGCAGCACTCAGCCCAGCCAGGCTATGTGTGGAACCAAGACACTCCCATTTTCTCCCCTCCAGCATGCTTCCCTGACCAAATCCAGGACTGAGCCATTTGGCTCTGACTGGAGCTGGTCAGAACATGTTTTTCTTTTCTTCTCTTTTCCCTTCCTTCACCCTTTGGAAAATGTTGACATTTCAGCAAAGGGCTGAAAACCCAAACCCTGAATATTTTCCATTGGAAAATGCTGGGGGAAAGGGAGGGGAATAATCCCCACACTGCCAACAATCAAACCTCTTTTGCTTTTAAGACTTTGGGGTTTATGGGGGAGGGGGGCACATTTGGAGGTCAGTGAACACTTCATTGAAAGTATCTTTCCTCTCAAAATCAAATTTTTCACTAGAAAAATGTTCCAACTGGCATAATTTTCACTGGTGATAGTTTGGGCCCTCTCTACATCTAAGTTGGGGTTGGACTTGAAGAAAATGTAATTCATTTTATTGGAATATAAAGCAGAAATTACATTCCCACAGCACAATTGATACATACTTGCCATTCTCAGTATCATGAGACTATATCCTGATATTCTTTCTTTGTCAACAGTGCTGTTCACACGATCATCTCAAGCAAGTTTGGAACACGGTCTCTGCAGACACCACACTCCCACCACGCTCCCAGAGCTCCAGCTGACTTGCCTCAGACCTCAGAGCACATTCCTGAAGGGAACCTACCTTTCACAAGATCACATCAAAGGGTGTAAAGGGAGCAATATGCACTGAAAGGCGTGTTACCTGTAACTATCCCTTGAGTAATTGATAGCACCGAAACACTTGCAAGGCGTTTTGTTCCGATGTCTTCAGCTGATTTACATTTCTGCCTGAATCGTAATGTAGACCTGACACATCTGTTTCATCTTGTTTTTGCATATTATTCTGCTTTCCTGTAAGTTAAAAAGAAAAACAAAAAGAAAAAAAAGAAAAGAAAAGGGACAATGTTAGTATAACAGAACACACATACTTGTAGGAGATGAACTGTGCCCTAAAACTTTTTCTAAATGTGGCTAATAGCAGGTTACAGTTTATAAAAGGAAAGATCTTAAAATGGGCACACACTGGTCATAAATAAACTAAGGCTGCAACCTTGAAGAAACTTTCAAAAAAATAGCAGAGTGGAGTTCAGAATAACCTCCAAAGGCAAGCAATGGGAATAAACAGCTTAACTGTTTGAAGACAGATCTTTATCAGTTGTGGGACATCGTGACAGCAAAGGAGTAGATTCAATACCCAGAGAACTCTTTTAATTTGTTGTGCCCCTTTCCCTCTATTTTTCCACACTGAAGCTTCCCAGTTACTATTTACATTCTCTCTGGTATGATTTAGCAATTGCAGTGCTGCACTTCATTCTGATTTAGTAGAGGTCCCTATCTCCTGTCACTCCCAGGTTTTTCTGAACTAACCACCTGTGTTTGAATTCAGTCAGCACCAAAGAAGGGGCCTTTTTGCCTTCATCAAATCCCTATTTTTTATTCTTTTCAGTTTAGGAACATCTGATTGCAATTGTGGAAGCTTATAAAGAAGGCGGTTTAGAAAGAAAAAGATTCAAAAATCTCAGTTTTAGACCTCACCTTTGTTGGTTGGGGACAACTAAATTTCACGTTGATAAAAGGAAGAGGCACTTCTTTTATCAGAATGTCTCTGATAACTTAGTGGCAAGAATTGCAAAGTTCCCCAGGACCTGCATTGGTGCTGTGTGTCCTTTGTCATAATTTTTCAAGATAAGTAAGCAATTATTCACTTACAGAACCCTATTCACGAGTTAATAAAGTCAAAAGATCAAGAGTTTTAGTCCCTCAACTTGAATACACAACTGCATGCAAGAAAGCACGGCAGAAAACTGAGGAGCTGCCATCCGGAGATGCAGAGCTGTAACTATCCCTTGGAAACCCACACACACATAGCTGAGATGTAGCTATGAGCTGTCCTTGCTCCCATCAGTACTAAAGGGGCAGATGCAGAAACAAGGAGATCCCAAATAAGAAGATAAAGAGGCAAATGAATCACCCTGTCACTGTGTGAAATGTAACGACTGGGAGAGCCAACAGATTAAGCCAGGGCTTGTGACTATTAACATTCACAGAAACATGTTCCACAAATTCAGCTTTCTGAGAAAAACTGGAATCTAGCTTCCTTCTGGTAATTTAAAGAGGCAACAATCTGTTCATATGACCTTCAGACTGAGCTGGTACAGGAACTGAATCCTACAATAAAAACTGAAGAATGGCCCTTCGGGGCCAGAGCAGTGGTCCTCCCCACACAGCACTCTGCTCCCAACTAGGGCAAGGTAAGTGATTGTCCAGGGAGTGCACATAGGCCTGGACATTTCCCTCTCCCTTCTGATTCCTCAGCATTCACCTTTGTTGGAATGGGATGTTAGATTTTACATTTTGCCTCTTCCTTTTAGTGTCATTTTATGGACCTGTTACATGCAAATTTTTCTAATGCCATTCTGAGCCCACTGGTGCTGTCTGCCTCTGCAGCCTTCTGGGCCAGCAACTTCCAGGAGTCCTCTACCTAATGAGATGTAATTTCTTGTCTGTTTTAAACTCATCTCCTTCTAGTTTCACTGAGTGCTCCCTGTTCTGATGTTGAGGGATTTGGCTGCTAATGGCTCTGCATTCACCTCAGCCACCCTGATTTAGTGAATCCAGTCTTCAGCCACCAGAAAAATAGCGAAGCGTTGCGATACTGGGTTGCTCAGCTCACTTCCGTCCCTGACGCTTCCTGACCTGCCCAGAATGTTTTGTGCCTGGAGCACTCTGGCTGTTACCAAACTCAGGGGAGAAAAATAATGGCAAAGCAAAGGGAGTGCAACTTCCTTCCAGGGCTGTACTCCCCACGCAGCTGTTCACTGATGACGCAACGGGTCCGTTTTGCGGTTAAGAGCTGGATGCTGATGGCTCCGTCCTTCTCCTGGGGCTCTGCAGATCTGGGCCCAGCAGGGGGCTGCAAAGCAGCAAGCAGGATTTCGGGGAGGGTAGGCTGGCAGCCCTGGCGGGGGTGTCTGGGGCATCTTCCAAAGTGGCTTTAATTAATGAGCACATGTGCAGTGAGGAGAGTTACAGCATCCCACTCAAATTGTTGACTTGGAGCCGCTTCTGGAGACAGCCGTATTCTGCTCATTAGGAAAGAGCTTTTTTGCAATGCCCTTGGATTGGACGGCTCTTGGATTGCACCACGAGATCAAGTCCACGTACGGGCTGCCTGCCTTTCGGCTGCCAGCTCCAAGAGGGTTGTTTTTCTTGTCTTCTCATTCTCAAGGAGTGCTCAGCCAGATGGCCTGTTTTCGAATGCACTGTGCGTTGGTTGGATGTGTGTTTGGAGAGTCTGCCAGCTTCACGAGAAGGAAGAAAGAGCAAAAGAAAGGGAAAAAAGCGCCATTTGGTATCTATCTCTGGGACCCAGCCAGAGTTGAGGCTCTGTTTGAAGAAGGGGGGAGTCTTAAGAAAGAAACTCTAGACAAAATTGAAAGCTGGAAAAACTTTCAAGCTTGACAGACTGGGAGACTGAAGTTCTGTACAACATCCATCTACTACCTGGCTCCATTGCAAACGTGTAGCAGACTTCCTCAAAAACAATAGTAAGAGCAAGCACAAGCACCAAGTGCGTACCTCTCTGCTCTACCGAAGTACCTCACCTGTGGGCTGGGAGTCGTGATCCAGCCAGCCTGCCCATCGAGGCTGGGTGATGCTGCCTGTGGTTTCCGGGATTTTGCTCTCAGTTCACCAAAACCAGAAATTACAGCATTCAACCTGGACACATCTGCTCAGGAAGAGGAGCCACAACGGAGTAGTACAAAATATCCACCACCATGGACCAACTCTCGAAGAAGTTAGCCTTAATTAGTAAACTAGGCCAGGCCAATGTAATTTTCTTGCACCCCCTGATATTCACTTCCCAGAAATATCTTCTGTTGATTCAGTGCAGCAAATAAACACAGGCCAAACCAGAGAAATGGCTTTTTCTGTTGCTCACTGGCAAACAATTTGAACCTGACAAGAAAAATCTGTTGTTGAAGGGAAGGGGGAAGTTTTGAAGTTTGTGTGGATTGTGCTTGGCTTTCTTTTCTTAACTAGATGCCATGTTGTGGTAACAACACATTGTTACGAGCAGCAGGAAGAGGTCTTGTTGAGCAGCGCTGGAGAAAGCCACGTTTGTAACCATCCCGGCTGGCTGACACACACCACTGTGTCTTACAAGCAGACTTGTCTGCTCACTCACTGAAACCGTGGCACAAAGAAGATGGTTGCAGGAGCACATGTATCTGCGCAGGTGGGTGTGGTACCTGCAAACGCCACTTCTCCACTGATTGCACCAAATTATTTTCACTGAAGTGATCAGAATTTGTGAGTCCAGGGTGGACAGTGTGTCCACGGCAACACCGGCCGGGCTGTGTGTTGCAGACACTCTGCAGACAGCCAGGGTACAGGGGGCTCTTCTCACTCCTGCCGTGGGCCACACATCTCAGGCAAAGCCTGCTGGTGTCTACAGCACCTGTGGCTTCTCAGGACTGCCTGGCTGTCACTACACCACATCCAAGAGCTACACAACGTTGACTTCACAGCAGTAGCAAGAACAGCATCTGCAGGCCCCACCCTGTGGAGAGCAGGACCTTTCCCCAAACAGGAAAAAGGGAAAACGTCATCAGCTGTTGGCAAAACACATCTCTGACCTAGGGGTGCAGATGCCATCCTGGAAGGGAAGGAGGATTAGCTGGTTCAAGGTAGTGATTACCTCTCACAAATACATTCTCGCATGGATAGAAGGCTACACAAAGAGATTGCCTCCCTTCCTACTCCAATGGGACCCAATTTTGGTAAATAACCCTGGCATAAAAAACAGGCTGCAGTATCTATATACACAGTCAAGATCTTTACAAGAGACTGGATTTTCTGTGTGCCAAATAGAGGTAGGAAAATCCAACAGTAAGTTCAACCATTCTCTCCAGGGTTTTAGAGGGCTCATTACACCATTCAGGCAATTGCCTGATTGTCACCTAGTGCTGTAATGGGGCTGGTCAAGGAAGGATTTCCGTCCTTAATTGCACAGAAAATTCAAGGGTCTAGGCGTCACAAGATTAGGCTTTGCCACAGTTAGGCTAGTTACTGCACCTCTTGGCAAATGGAAAAAATTATTATCACAACATTCACATGAGTATTCTTGGGAGGAGGTAGCTCCCAAACAAAGGTCCTTCGTGCACTTTGGGTGGGAGCTCAGCCAGAAACAACACCCAGCCATCCGGTCACCCAGGCTGCACTGGCTGTGTCAGACATGAACACCAGCCTCTGCCTTTTTTACACAAGGTTATTTTCCCCTGCTTTATTTCATTGCTCTAGTGCTGCCTGACTTGGGGACATTTGCATTTTCAGCACACTGAGCAACATGGCACAAGTTGACAGGCCGGTCTGAAAAAACAATTCCCTTTAAGTTAGCTGGCCAAGTATCATTACATACCTAACATTGTCCAAGGAGGACAAGCTAGAAGAATTGCCCAAACATGGGATTTTGGAAATACGTGTACTGTAAAGAGAGGGGAGGCCTGCCTTCTGGCACCAGTCCTGGCTTCTCTGCCACCAGTCTTTGCGTAAAATTTTTCTAGCCCCTCAGTACCTGCATGGGAGATCTCCAACAGATAAGGGACCAGAGGTTCAGGAATTCTCCTCTCCAGCTAGGGATAGGTCAGTACACACCTCAGCATGGCATAAGTGGTATTGCATTGCCCATTTTGAACAACAGTTTGGGTATGGCTGCACCCAAGTTCAATAGCACCCACTGGGGTACTGCAGAGGATGGCTCCAACTTTGCATCAGAACAGCTCATTTAGACACCATTCTCCTTCAATGGCTCAAGGCTTTCAGACCGTGTGAACTCCCCAGCCCAGTACAAAAATAGCCACACATCTCCTTTTCCTCCGTGCATGGCCTCACTCGGCACCCAGAAGCTCCCAGAGCATGTTCTTAACTTCATTAAGAAAATCACGTTGCTAGCAAGAAGAGGAATCGACATAGCTTTGATTTTCCAGCTGCCGGGGAAAACTCTTTGTGCTACATCTCCAAACAACAGAAGATGGGATTACAGGCACAGGACTGAGCTGAACATCAGTAGCAAGGATGTGGTGACTAAAGCTGGAGATCTGGTTTAAGTTTAAAGCCCACATAGACACAGAGTGGATGGACAGTGCCTGAGATCCATATTGCTTATGTTGACAAGTGTGCACGGGCCAGGCATGGAGTCAGTCCTGTTCTCTTGGAGTGTCTCACTCATATCCATTCTCTGAGCCCATGAGCTTCCCATGATTTTCTTGGTGGTCCCTATCTCCTGTAGACTATATGTTTTACATTACTGGGGAATGCAGAGGTTAAAAGGATTAGAACTCCTTTTGAAGTTAGGGGAAGGAAAAACTTTAGAGAATGACTTACAGCTGGAAGTAGCTTATCATTCAAATGTAGAGATCTGTTTCAGTCGTGTCTGGAGTTGGATGTAAGGACAAGGATGGTTGCTTTAAAAATTCTTCGTCAAAAGTAAAATGGAAAACCATAAAGTGGAAAACAACAGAGCACATTTAAGAAATTGAACTCTAAGACCCAAAGTCAATTCACTACCATGCTGATTGGCCTCTGGACTGTGACTGTACAGTAGTTCACAAGTTTGTTTCCAAAAAGTGCCTGCACATGCACACACATACAGGTAAATATGATATATGCAACTGTTATTCATATATGGTTTCTTGGCAGGCATTTTACCAAGACTTTAATAAAGCTTGATGCTGTCTACCCCAACATTTTTCTCTTCAAGTTAGGATGTTATGGTCTGGGTGGGTGGACTAGCAGAAGGTAAAAAAAATTATTTAGATGGTCAGGCTTGGAGAGGAGTGGATATATGTGGTACTCTACCCAGAAGCTGGTAACATGTTGGATATTGTAGGGGTCTATTCTGGAATCTGTCCTGTTTATCATCTTTAGCAGTTGTCTGGATGAAGCAATGGAGTGCTAGCTCATCAAGTTTGGAAACAACATCAAAGTATCAGTGGGCAGTTGATATGCTTGAGCGCAGAGCTGCCGTTCAGAGGGCCCTAGACAGGCTGGAGGAACGGACTGGGAGGAACCTTATTCGGCAAGGACAAATGGAGAATCCTGCACTTGGGAAGGAGGAGCACCTACAGCAGTACAGGGTGGGACTGATGGGCAGAGGAGCAGCTTTGCAGGAATGGATCTGGGTATCCAGGCAGAGAGCACTCTGGGCGTGAGCCAGCAGTGTGCCTTGGCAGCAAAGGCAGCCAAAGGCATTCTGGGCTGTATTAACAGAACAGCCAGGAGGGTGACAGATGTGTTTATCCCCCTTCCCTAGGTACTCAGATGGCACTGAAGTACTGAATCCAGCTTTGGATCCCCAATGGAAGAAAAACATAGACACGCTGGAGCAAGTTCAGCAGATACCACCAAGAGGTTGGGGGCAAGAGCCTTATGAGGAGAGGCTGAAGGAGCTGGAGAAGATATAACTTTGTAGGAGACAACCAACAGCCTGACAGTTCCTACAAGGAGGTTATCAAAGAGGTGGAGCCAGGCTCCTCACCACAGGGCATGGTGGAAAGACAAGAGACAATGGACATAAACTAAAATGGAAGACACTTAGACCGGCTTTAAAGAATGGCATTTTCACCATGAGGATAGTCAAATATTGCCCAAAGAGATTGTGCAATCACCATCCTAGAAGGTTTTCAGTATCCAACTGCTGAAAGCCCTGAGCAGCCTGTCCTCATCTTATAGCTGACCTTCTCTTTCTTCAAACCACAGATAAAACTAAAGATCTCCTAAAGTCCCTTCCAACTTGAGCCATTTTGTGTTTGCAAGGTATCTGGGAGCCTGAGCAACCACTTAAACAGCAGGCACTATACCATGTGAATTCATTGGTAAATCACTCTGCAAGAAACTACTCAAACAAAAGTGACAGTGAATCACTTGCAAAAATCTTTGTTTGCATAAAACAATTAATTGAAAATTTTAGAGTAACAAATAGCTGAGCAAAAGTCTATCTGTTCTTCATAGCCTGAGAAAAAATGCAATTTCAGTGAATTTATGACCCAGTTAAACACCAGTTTTCCTTAATGCCCAGTCACCAGTTAGTAGATTGAAAGCTCTGTTTTCTCTCTGAGCGCTGTCTTCTATATATGAAAATGCCAAATACCAAAGCAGCTAGAAATATTTCTTTGATTATTACTATGGCATCTTCCAACTGAAAACTCAGATTGCTTCACTGCTGTTAATTAATTAAGCCTAGAAACACTTATGCCAGGAAGTTTGATATCATCACCTCTTTTTACAGATGGGGGGAAACAAGATATAACATTCATTTAGGGCCACTCAATGAATGAAGGGCAGAACCAGAAATAAAACCCAGGAATCCTGGCCCAGAGTCTCCTCTTATAATCTCTAGACAAAGCTTCTTTCCTGTAAAATTCCATCTAAGCTCTTCATAGAATAATTAGAGCCAATTTATTTCCTCACTCGTTAACAATGAAATCTGACAGGCTTTGTACTCAGGATGCTGAAGCTCAGTTAGAGGACCAAGGCTCTTCTCCATGAGGGGAGGCCTGGAATGTCAGTCTTTAGGTGGCTTAGCAGGGGCATAGTTCCAGCTGCCAGGTAATTGAACTCCTGCCTAAATCTCTGTGACAAAGTTTTAGGGAAGAACTGGAATGTAAATGACCAAAGTGATCTACCACAAATGTTAGGGCAGGGTTTAGAGAAACAGCAGCTGGTTTTGTAATGGTACAGCTTCGCGCTCAGTGGCACGTAAGAAGTAAGAAAGAATATTTACCTGCCTTGGTATTAGATTGGTTTCTCTTTTCCTTTGAATTCATGTGCCTATTTTTCAAGTGAGCAAGATGAAAAAGCTTTGAGACACAGAGAGGTTCATGGCAGTGCTTGAGATGGGCCCCTCAATTCCACCTTGTTCAGTTCCATCAGATCTGGAGGACACAAAGATCCTAAGGGCTTACAGCTCCCTTGCAGCTCACTAGCAGTCATTTGTACTACCTTGAGATGTGTAGGAAGGTAATGACTCACAGACTTCTCTACCTTCCCTACCCAGGGCAAATGGCTCACCATACTCTCTGTCATCACTCCCAAGATTTCCTCAGAGGTCAGAAAACTGAGAAGTGCTGACCATCCAACATTTTGAAACTAATGACTCGGAAGGTTGCTCAGCACCTCTTAACCACAGGCCACTGTGTTTGAAGCTGGAGCACCCCAGACTAGGGGGTGCACTTAAACATGTGCCCTACTTGCTCAACATCACATGAAGGAGGCTCTGGCAGAGGAGGGCAGACTCAAGATTTCCACATTAAAAAGCCTGTACTTTTGCTGCTCTGATGTATTTTCCTTCTGCAAAACAATACAAGAAAAACTATTCTTACAGAGATTCCTGGGAAATTCTGCATGCCCTGTGCCTTGCTCTCTTCAGGTTATGGCTATATGAATGCTTTCTGCAGAGTAGAGTTGAGGCCAGAGACCAGAAGATATGAGGGAGGGACCATCTTTTACAAGATGTCCTTTGGGAGTGTGGAAGCTCTGGTTCTTCAGTGCCATCTGTCCCTTCTCTACCAAGGCTCCAAGCTCAGGTCCATCAGGTGGCATGTTTGAATTGGCTTTGAACATCTGGAAATAGTTTGCTATTTGCAGCCCCCTCCTCATTCCAAGCTTCGTTTGTGGCTACACATGGTTAACAAATCGCTTCTTCTTTGGCCCCAGATATCTGCTATGGCCTTTGCCTTTCCCTCTTGGGCATTTTTAGTCACCAGGACATTGCACTGCCTCCTGCAGTGAGGCAGACTGACAGAAAACAATGGCAGGAAAGCCCATTGTCTTAACATCTGGGGCCAAATCACCTAGAGTCCCTTGGTCCAGCATTGTCTTGGTGACCTGTGAAGCAGAAGTTTATACACACCTTCTCCCACAGGGATGATAAGGCTGCAGACTCCCAGCCAAGGTCTGGGGAGCGTAGGGGGGGTGAAAATGGGGAACAAAGAGAAGAAGGAAAGAACAGAGAAGAGCACTTCTGTCTGTCAAAGCAAAACTAAAAGGTCTGGGGAACAAAGGAGGTTGGCTTTGGCTTTGGCTCAAGATCAAAGCCTGGAGGTGACTGTGGCTTTCTGAACTTCTGGCTGAAAGTAGCAGACAGAGGTTTTTTTCTTGTGATACTGATAGCACTGAGGGCTGTTTGCAAGAGTCCAAAACTGCAGAAAGAGAGGGAGACCCAAGGAGGCAAGCTTTCCCACTCCCCTGACTTTCCTTTGGAAGGAAAGATGTTGGTGGGATTCAAGTGTCATGTAACAAGGGAAGAGAGTTTAGACTGCAGTACCTCAGTGGCTTCAGAGATCAAGAGTAAACACAACCACAACTGCCTATCTGTTTGAAGTAGGGTCAGTGGAGGCTGCGGGATAGGGAAGGGGCTATTTCTCCACCAAGCTGTGTGTTCAATGGAAACATGAACTGGCAAGAAAGGAGAGTTCAGCTGAAGTCTAGAACATGACACTGAATAAGTGGTTTTCTAACGAAAAGCTAAAGGGGAAGTTCCACAGCCAGTTTCACTGATGGCAAATGATGGCAAAACTTTGCAGTCAAGGGTAAGGGAATAAAGTTAATTTGAAATTAAGAAGGGACTTGATACTCTGCTGAGCTAAAATTTGTGTCATTACTACATAGATACGGTTTTCTTATGGGCATCTGCCTGTTTCAAATGTGGATGAGAATGGCTGCAGACTCTCTGAAGAGAGGATAGCCTTCTACAGTGTTGAAACTTTGCCCAGAAGTCACACCAGCTTTCTGTTCATTCACAAATAACCCAGCATGTCAATCACTTACTGTGGAGCCTGGTAATTGAGATAAATCACTGGGATTGAAAGATTAGGAAGCACCAGATACAGTAACTAGCATTAGTTGAAGCAGTCTTTAAGAAGTTTCTTGGGGTGATAAATTTGCCCTTCTTTCAGGAGCTCATTTATAAATAACTGTCTCTTGGAATTCCCTGTATACCAAAAGATTCTGGCAATCTGAATTGCCAGATTCTCTCCCAGGAGAAGGGCTGAGCTAACACAAGAGTACCTGTTTTTGATGTCCCTTTCCATCCTGAGACACGGGAACATTTTTACACATTAGCATGCCAATGTCTCACTGTGGCACAGCTGGGCTCGACAGCAGATGGCATAAGGGCTTGTCCAGAAGAAGGACTAGCAACACATGAAAATGTCTTCTATGGGCAGTGGAGCTTTAGGAGAGGAGACCTCTGCAGCTGTTCAACTCACAAATAGGTACAACTCACAAATAATACAACCAACCAATAGGAAGGGTACTGTAAATTCATCACGCAAATATTATTCAACCATCTGAAGAACGGCTTGATTAATGAAAAGGTTATTTGTGAATAATTCCAGGAGGATGATAACACATTGGAGAAAGTACAGAGAAGAGATACTAGGCTGATTAAAAGACTTGAAAACATGCCTTAGAGTGAAAGACTCCAGGAGCTCAATCTGCTTGAACAAAGATCAGGTGAAGGGTTGACTTGATCACAATCTCTCAGTGCTGACATGAAAACAGAGGATTGATAATGAGGGCTGTTCAAACTGAAATTGGATGAATTCTGGCTGGGAAAAAAACCCCATGATTTTTTAGAAGCAAGAGTAATTAAGCAGGTTATGTAAGGCTTTTGGTGAATTTCTCCACTTATTAGCAATATTAAAAAAAAACATTTTCCCTTGAAAATAAATCTGTATTTCCAAGAAAAAAGCAATTCATTGTGATCCTGCAGCCTCTGGTATGCAGGAGATCAGAGTAATGATGCCACTGGCTCCTTCCTACTTTGCAATCTCTGAACCAATAAGCAAGTTATTCAAAACTGATAGCAGAATTGTAGACTCACAGCATCATTTAGGTTGGAGGAGACCTCAAAGAAGGTAAGCTGCTGAATATACATACACCATTTGTCAATGTTATTCAGCAGGCTCTAATTATGTTTGCAATGACTGAGGAGATCAATGGAAAGACTCTTAGTGACAACATCACCTTGAGTAAATCGCTATCTACAAGACACATCTTCACTCTCTTTGTTCTTCAAGGAGAAAAATCCTCTTTGCAGATGCCTTTTGCCCCTTGCCATACCTGCCTCTCTCTGCCTTCCACCAGTGAAAGGAACTTAGCACTAACTCAGGAAGGATTTGTGAGGTTTAACTCACTAATGATTGCACAGTGCTTTAGGAGCCTCATCTGGGAGATTCAGTCTATTCCTGTGTGATCCCACTCACTTATTCTCTTAGACAAATGGAGGCAGTCACTTGCCTCCTCATATCTGGCAGCTACTGCAATAACAACTTCAAAAATAAATTTTGGCAGAGAATTAAAAAAAAAAATAAATTAAAAGTGTCCTGACTTTAAAGGCTAGAACAAGGATTAGACAAGGCTGCTTGATCTGGCGATTTGCAGGGAAATAAAAAGTTCCTTCAGTCATGACTGTGTATCATTTGTTGAATAGAGTCACTGCCTGAAACATTCCCAATTCCATGTAGCTAAAAAAAAAAAAAAATGCTGCTGCTCTTCTTGTGACCAAATGTGAAGTCACCCTTTGGATCATGATATAAAGTCATAAGGGTTTGCTCTGATTCATTTTAAGAGAGGAGGTTTTCAAATCAGTGAACAAGGCAGTTCAGCACATGGGTTCAGCCGCCACCCTATTAATGGATTTCACATCTACAATAATAACAAAAGCTGCTAGAAGGGAAACAGGCCCCCTGCTCAGCTCCTTTCTTTGTGTATCTACTTGAAACCAATCTTGCAGAGAGCTCTTAGCCTCTGGACTGAACATCAGTTGGAGCTGAAATAAATATGAATGAACAATGGTTAGGACACTCAAGTCAGTTGGTAATGTGGTAATGTGGTAATGTGGTTGTACTGGGAGAGAAGAGAGGGACTGGTGAAGAGACAGAAGTCCATGTGTGTGGATTCCTTTGACAGTAGGATTGTTTTGCTGAAGTATAATCACTTCTCTTCTTTGCAAAGACCTCCAGCTTGTTTTTTAACATGGGAAGATAAAACTGTCCTTATCTCAGAGATGCCAAGAGGTACACAGAAAATTAACCGCTTGAGACCACACATAATGACTGCCTAATGTAAGGCACTTTACTGAAAGACCTAAACTTTAGTTCTCATGCCAGACTACTTTTAATGGAAAGAGATACTATTTTATCTGCTGCCTGGAGTGGCACACTGCCCTAGTTGGCTGCAGCAGTGCATGGGACTTTAAGTGTCTAAGGTTGGATGGTATAAGGTTAAGACCTCAGCCTAACCTCTTTATGCTTTGGTTTTTAGCTAAAACTCCCTCCACAGAACTCACTGAAATCAGTGGGAAACCTCTTGAGGATGCCAGTGAGCTCAGCAGAAAGCCATGTAGTTGAAGATCCAGGTCTTGGTGGTTACAGCTTTGTTTTGGGAGTTTTAGTCTAGATTTTCAAAATGGTTCAGCTGCTCGTACCACACGATTGCCAGGACTGTCTCATTTCTCCTGGTTGGGAATGGGAATCACTTCATGTAGGAGAGTCAGAGGCTGGGGAGATGCAGCTTTTCCCCAGTGACAACTCTGAGCCATGCATATGGGGCAATCACACGTGTCCGAAGAAGTTGGAATCCTGGGTGCAAATGCACTTGAAGATGGTGTGTGTGTGTGTGTGTGTGTGTGTGTGTGTGCGCTGTCCAACTAGCCATGATTTCTGGATAGCCACAGTCATACTGGAAAATTAATAATTTTTCTGAAGAATCTCAGCCACTCCTACCTAATTTCTGCTGATCAGTCAGTGGGTTACAGGCTCCTTCTGGAACAAAGTCAGCCTCACAAGAAGCGATGGCAATGAACACAGCAGAGCAGGCACAGCTACTCCATCCTCCCTGTTAACCTGAGACTGCAGCAGAGCTATGGAAGGTTACACACCCCACACATCCTGGACTGCATCACCAATTGCAAGTTGTTCCCTTTCTTGAGGAAAACATCAGAATCAAGCAAATGGACTTTGTTGTATTTCACACTATTTGACCTTTCTGCTCAGCAGTTCTAAGAATGAGAAAATGAAGCCAAGATTGGCAACTAATAGATCTCTTGAAAAGGTTAAATGATAAATTGCATCTGACTGAATGAACCCGTGAGGCCCAAAGTGATTCAGCCTCTCTAAATCTTGGGATTTTATTGGGAGGGATATAGCTGCATTCGATACAAACATATGTAGTAGGAAGACACAAATGCCCCGTTTCTAAGCTTGTACTCATATCACCAAAGCCCTTGGATACGTAAGGCCGTGCTGCCAAACAGGCTGGCACTCCGGAAGGACTACTGATCAACCTGCTGTCACTCTCACTTCCACTCACAGCTGAGTGTGTTTGACTAAGGAATCATACAGATCCCTGTAAGCTGAACTCAGTGTCGCCATGCAGGGCCAAAATCAGGACCTTCAAGGACTTGACAGTGGGGCAGAAGTTAGCCACAGCAGAATTTCACTAGAGGACCCTCTAGACTCTTACAAAGAGAGTCTGACATGATGTCAGCGATACCTAATGCCAGGAGATTTACTGTGAAGAAAGAAGCAAACTGCAGAGAGACATGAGCAGGCAGTGATGTTTTAACCCTCTCAGTGAAGGAGACCTTTCAGTTGCTGTTAAAGTCTGTTCTCATATCAATCTGGGGAGGGATTACGCAGAGTCCAGCCCTGGGGAAGAGCCACCCAAGCATTTACAGCAGCTGGAGTTGTAAGATACTATTGTGGCTGGAGAATGGGCTAGGATTCTTGTCAAGGTACCAGTTAGTCACTGGTCTCAGTGTGCTGTTCTCTGAAGACAATACAGTGCTGGATCCTGACTTCACATAAAAAGAATGAAAAAGAAACCACAAAAAAAAAACCCTACAGGGGATATTTTCCATAGGCAGAACTTGAAAAAAAAATGGAAATTGTTCTTTTTTGGATGAAAATCTGAAACCTACAGACTTTTCTGTGAAAATTACTTGATTTTTTTAATGTAAAAAACCCACCCAAACCCCAGTAAAAAATGGTTACTTTTTTCCTCATCTTTCCTTTCTCCCCTTCCACTTTTCTCCAGTGCCATCACTGAAAAGGGGGTAAGAGGAAAACAGGCAATAATTCTGAAGAGAGCAAAATGTTCTTCATAGGAAAATATTTGAACAGAGGGCTATGAGCAGTTCCACTTCTAGACATTTCACATGTTGAGCTCCCCTATCCATCGTTTCTGTGTCTTCAGGGAAATCCATTTGCCCCTGGGGTTAAGTGCTTCAATTATTGATCCAAGCATATAATCAGGGCTGAATGCAACCACTGTGTAAAACATGACAGCTCACTCATCATATGACTGGGAATATTCAAAAAGTGTAGGGAAGGTGTGGCCTCTTCATGTTCCCATGTAACTTTTCTTCTAATTAAATTCCCTAAAGCTGAGCTGAACAGCACGAGACCTCCTGTGGGACAGGTAAGTTGGTACAGAGGGGTTTTATTCTCCCTGCTTTCCAATTATTATTTCATGAAGAATACCCAGTTACAAAATGTCTGGAATGGATGCTGAGCTACATATGGAAGTGAATTGTTTGTCGGTGTTGGATGCTTCCATAACATGCATGTTACCATGCCTTTCTCAGCTGGTAACTAGTAGTTTGCAAAGTCTGTGTGAGCATGGAGTGGTTTCACCAGATACGAGTGAGATGCTGTGTAAAAGGAGTCGTATGGTGTTTGAGGTTTGTCTTTGTAACTGGCTCCAGCAATCAAATACACCTCCTCCCAAGCTGTTGTTTCCTACTCTTCCATCCACTTAGCTTGAATTTTGGTTTTTGCAATGAAAGACCTTGTAGATATGAGACATGATTGCCTAGAGAAGGAAGGCAGATAATCTCAGTTGTACAGTTATATTTTTCAGTGTTAGCTTTCTGGGTTTGCCCTTTAAAGATATGACAGTTGTATGTAAGTGGAAGTAATTTAGCCCTGGAGGGGTGAAATTCTTTTTTAAGCTCTTCATGTAATCTTAGTTTGTTATTGCAAAAAGATCTCTAACCAGGAGCAATTGGGTCCAATCTGATGCTGAATTAAAAATAACTGGAAATCCTGGGGCAGTCCTCTGCAGTACCAGAGTGGTTGCCAGATGCAGTGGGCGTCAGATGTGCGTCTAACTCAAACGCATTTGCCAGCATTTCACCCACAGGTATTGCAGACAGGAGGGCAGCTGAAGGGGTGTCCTGCTGACTGTTCTGCAAGTGGAGGCTCACAATGCAATCATATCGGTGCAGAGGGTTCAATGAGGCGGCACCCTACAACACTGCCAGCTGTACAAACACAGGGTAGAAGACAGTTCCTGCCTAGGAGAGGTAAAAGGCTGCAACTGGCAACAGAGAAGTGCAATGACTGCCTCTGGTTGTTCAGCAGCTCAGAAAACTCTTGGAATTGATTTGGCTCTGCAGACACTTTGAAAACAAATTTAATCCCCTTTCCAGTAAATTCTTCTGGTTTACTGCTAGCATGAAATGTCCTGACCACCATTTTACATGCAAGCACAAGGTCACTCCAGACTTTACTGGATTACGTGCACCCTTCAAGGGCAGCATCAGGATTTCAAAATGATGCAAGAGTATTTTTGTGCTGAGGAAGCGGTGAGATCTTCAGTTACCCAGAACTAGATCATCAGAATGTAATGCAGGGCAGGGCTGGGAATATCAACCCACCAGTATTATCCCAGTATGGACTGGGTCATGTGAGCAGGCGGAATTTATCTAAGGTCAGATGCTATGGGCCATGTCTTCATCACATTTACATATCTGATTTTTAGGCAATTATGCCCCTTGGACATGTACTGAGGGTTGGACTGGAGAGCAAGGCAGCCTTAAAGAGCTGGACTAGAGCTATGGGATCAGTTACCTTCAGGGAGCTACACCTAGTCTCTTACTGATCTTCACAGTTGGAAGGAACCTTGTCCTCTAACGGTGAGGTTAGAGCCCATGTTTAAGAGTTGGGGAAAAAAGGAAGGTGAAGGCTTTTTCTGACTCCTTTGGGTAGAATAACTTTTGGAGAAAACATGATTCAGTCTGGCTTTGTTTTGTGGGCTGTTCAAGAACATCTTAGTCTAACTAATGATGTGGGGCAATAGCTTGTTCTTTGTCAGACAAGGAATATTTCCAGCCAGATAGCCCCAGCTACCTTTAAATTATTTGATCTAGCAGTTTGACAGCACTGAAGAGTTTAACATGGGCAAAAAAGTGACTGAAGGGTACATATACCTTCACTGATCAAGAAGACCCTTGCAACAGGCCACCTGTGAACATTGTTATGGTTTTTGTCTTCTTAACCTAGCGGACTGCCTCCCCTCTACAGGAGGGAAGCTAATTCTTTATATTTAGGGATGTCTCTTTGCAGAGACTGTTCGAAGGTCAAAGAACTTACATTGTGCATCCTTAGGGCTTCCAAATTGCTTGTATGTTTTCAAGTAAAATGGGTCTAGGGAGACTACAGCAGATGAAAAGAGTTAGCCAGAGACAGTTAAATAAGAGCCTAAGATTTTAAACAGATTTTTACATACACACTTTCTGAACCTCATTTCTAGTATTTGTTCCTTTATGATGATTGCTAGTTTTTCTAAGAGTTCATCCTAGATCTAGCTCGCATCTGAGCTAAGCAGACAGAAATGAATGGAACAGTGCCCTGCTTAACTCTGTTTTTCTGCTACCCCATCAGGTGTAAATGAGTGACTGACTTCAGAAGCACAAACACAGGAGCGATGATGCATTCAGTGCTTGCAGCTATGAAGCCCTGGGGCCTTCTCAGCTCGTAGATCAAGCAGCCATCAAACCACATCACAGCGCAAATTTATGTCCCTCTCCTCTTTCCCAACTGTCTGACCTTCATAAAATCCACCAATACTCCTACTTCAAATTCCCCAGAGACACACTATTACCAGACATAGACAGACAGACAGACAGACATCAGTCAGTGAAGTACAGCTCATAAGTAACTCACTAAAGTGTCTGCTGGGATGAGGGAGGGAACTGCTACGGGTGTATTGTTCCAGTCCCATCATTTCCCAAAACACTGAATGAAATAATAAGTTGTTTATAATAATGCATGACATCACGGCAATGCTACAGAGCTGCACTTGAGAAACAGCTTTGAACCCTGTGACCTTCCCTCAAGTGAGAAAGTCTTTGGGGAGGCCACGGGTTGCAGAAAGCCCTAGTCTTCCTCTGGTTCTCTAGAAGACTTTTTCATTCCAGAATTAAAAACATGGCAAGGACCACATGCACTTGCACTCTTGAACCACGTGTTTTCTTTTCCCTTAGAGTTGATCACTCTGGCTTAAAGCTAAAGATACCCTCTTGCCAAGGAGTGACGGGAGTGATACACCAATCATTCCACGGTAGATTTTTGAAATAAAATGAACCATGTCCAAGCACTTGATCCATTCTCTTCCAACAAGCTACAGGAGGAAAAATATTCATCCCTTATCTGTGTCACACCATGTTCACATTACATAATTATCCACTCTGTTTGCCTCTACCTACCTGCTTAAAAGTACCTGGCCTTACAGGTTCACCACTTTGATTTTGATACGCTCTTTCTTTGCCATAATACCACAGATAAATCCCTTTGTGCTATGCACCTTCCTCTGAAGGTACACTGCCTAGTGTACCTTCATTATTTCTAAGCAATAGAGAGCATCTGCTGACCAGTTAACCTCTTGTATTTTCCCATTTTACAGTGTAGTAAAAATGAAAGCAATCCAAAGTTTAGAAGGGGGAAAATCAAAAGCCAAAACAAATGAGAACTGATCCTGCTCTCCTGAGAGAAGATCTACTTCAGAGATGTAATCTAATGCACCTTCTATCTTGTTCTTTCCCCTAGGCAGCTTCTTCCAAAGAAAGGAATAGTATCTTCAGCATCAGTGCGGGTGTCTTATGTCTGGGGGACTAATCACTCCCAGGACTGAGCCCTGATAATGACTTAAGCTGCTCTGAGTACAAAACTCCATGCATGGAAGACAAAGGCCTTGCTTTGTTGCCCCAAAAAGGGAAGAAGGTTTCAAGGCTTGCTGAAAACAACATTCAATCAGCTGTACCCATCTAGACACTGTTGTCTTTAGTGTCCCAGATGGTCCCAGCTGTTGGCATACGCAGTGACAATGACATTCATTTCTTTTACATATACATCCCATGCGAGTCCAATTTTTCAGCTGCCTGCTGATGGGAAGTGAAATTCACCCAGAGAAAAGCTGTCCTTGAGGCCTACAGGATCCCAAAGCTCGTGGAAAAAGCCTCAGTGGGGAGGATTAGTCGTAGGATCACTTCTGGCTACTATCTAATTTTATCTGTGTGTCACTGATACCAAACGTCATTCTTTTCATTATGAGAACCCCTCGACAAACAGGACTAAAAATAAAAAGCAAGAGCTCAGAGTTGGCACAAACTGTGCTACATGGACTCCAATTTGTATAGCAGGAACTATAATCACTCTGAGACGTGCCCAAGCCCTCGGGCATCCCACGGGATTTCAGTCACTTGTTTACAAGGTGTTCTGATTTGCAGCTGTTTGACTACTGTGGCATTTCAAGAGGGGGCGGTTTGAAAGGATGTTGTTACTTTGGACGTTGGGATTGGGAAACGGCGTATTGAAAAATCACACAAGAAACAGGGGAGTGCTGTCTTTGTTCTTCCCTCCTTACATATGAATGACGTCAGTGACAGGGAAAGGAGCTCCAGGAACAGATCCAGAGACCAATGCTCTGGAAGGAATATGCAGGGTACAGGTAAAGCCCCAAAAACAGAGCTATGCCTTAACCTGCCACACCAGAGTGCCCCACATCTGATCTGGGGGGACTAAGCTCTTGAGGTAAGAAGGGAACCATCCAAGCCCATTGCTTTTCCACCTTTTCTAACAAGGTTACCAGCAAATAAATTGATGCTATGCCATGGACACCCCTGAGATCTAGGATAAAGGCCATCACCAGCTCACTTCAAACAGCAGCAGCAGCTGAAATGGATTTGGTCACCGGCTTAAAGTGATTTATCAATTCAGATGGCTCTTTCCATCATTCCCGCTCTCCTGACCTGAACAGTTCCTCTTTCAGAGCTGCATTAAGCTAATACCCACTTTCTTACGGGCCTTCTTGGAATAATGGATTCAGATATGCAGAAGGAATGTAAAAATCTGTCTGTTATCTGGGATGAGTGATTTGCACAATAGTGCCCGTGAGTGTTTGTTTAACACTGTGGACAGCAGAACCCTGCTAAGTGGTAACACGCTGAGAAAGGGAAAGCAAGAAGGGAGGAAAAAATAGCGTGCCTGTTTAAAAACTACGTCCACCGAGCTGTGTGCGTTTCTTGGCTCAGTTAACTGTTCACTTGTTTTTTGTGGGAAACCAGGAAGGACACGTGGAGCTTTTCCCAGGCTTTAGTGTTATTCTCTTGTTTCCAGCATTGGGTTTTTTATGCATTAATTGACAGTAACTCATGTAGAAGGTCTAGTGCCAAGAGGATATTTACCTTGCAAACATTTAATCTGGTGCCCCTCTCTGCTCTTCTGTGACTTTTTCAAGCGATGACTGACTGGAGGCGCCATGTGCACTTGAAGAAGCATCACTCCTGCCAACAGCCCTCTGCCTGCCCAGTGTGTGCCAGAAACCTGACTGCACTTTCTTGGAAGGGAGCAGCCTTCCCCTCACTTCCTGAAGGTGAAAGAGGGCTCAGCCTAGAATGTAAAGCATAAAAAGGTAAAGAATCTGTTAGATTCTACTATGACAAATCAGTGTTTTTCTAGCGAGATTAAACCCCACCCTATGTTTGATTCTGAGTGACACTGATCAGTTTAGCACCAGCAACTTCTCCTCTGGTGTCATGAGTGACTTCTCTTTAAGCAAGCACCCAGAGAAGCACTCCTTGCTTTCTCTAGGCAAAGTTGAAGGAAAGATCTGCATTTGCATTGCACATGCCATCAAAGATCTCAAAGTACACGACTTATCCTAGACCACATGGGAAATCTGTATCAAAGCTGGGGTCAGAAATTCTGACTCTCCCTCCTTTGCTCCAGCCAGGCTGACTTTTCCTCACGGTCAGCTATGACTGTTGCCATCAGAAGCATGCTACACTGCCACCACCTTGCCACACATACCAGTTTTAGACTCCCTGGTTTTTACCCATAGCTGTGGAAAATTGTCTGCAGAAGAGGCTGCTTAGAAAGGAAGTTGAAGATTGCTGAAGTCTATTCTAATCCACAGTCTATATTTATGCAGCCCTTGTCACAGCAGAGCAGAGAAAATGTCACTGGAACAGTTTTCTTTTTGCCAACAGGCAAGAGGTTTAAAAAGAGGCAGTATAACCTCTATTTGATGATGTGTTTCTACAAATGTTTAACTTGCTATTTCATTTAAAAATCATCTTTAATGTTGATTTATATTCCTGGCAGTGAAGTCAGGAGGTTGGCAATCCCATTCCATTTCAGTCTGTGCTCTGACTGAGGCAATAACACAGATCAAAGAGAAGGAGTCTTGCAGCACTCACATTTTATCATGCTGAATGTTTTCAAGTTCTCACTCTGATATTCATGGGCAGATTATGTAACTACTAGATTTATACTTCTGAAGGCCAAATAGTAAAGACTGAAATGTTGTATCATTAAGAGGAAGTATTTGGAAATAATTGAATTGAAACAAGGAACAACATATCAAGCAAGCACTTGACAAAAACAGCAATGCTTTCCTGGAGATGTCGTCTTGCTCCAGTCTTTATAGGGTCAGCCATTTGTTTTCATGCCACAGAATATAAAATTAACTGCATGTTATTATACATTTTAAGTCCTGTTTTCCATCTAAATATGTCAAGCTGACATTTTTATTGCCTTAGTAATTGCTAAACATTCAAGGACTTGAATTCCATCATTAACAGTTTACCTACTTGATGGAAGAGGAGTAAGTCACAGACCCCAGGTGGTTGGGGCTCTGAGCAATCTGGTCTAGAGGAAGGTGTCCCTGCCCACGGCAGCAGGGTTAGAAGGATGTGATCTTTTAAGGTCCCTTCCAACCTAAACTACCCTATGATTCCATGCAGTAGAGCAGGACCCAGATGTGCTGCTGGCCGGAAGGCCCAGGCTGTGGTGCCATCAGGGCCGGGCACGGCCCTCTCTGCACTGGCCTGGCTGCCGTGAGCCACCACCAGACACCTGGACAGGCTGGGGGCACAGGGCTGGCTCGATCTGCGTGGGGAGCTCACAGAATCACAGAATTGTTACCGTTGGAAGGAGCTTTTGGAGATCATCCAGTTCAACCCCCTTGCCAAGGCAGGGTCACCTAGAGCAGGTGACACATCCAAGTGGGTTTTGAATGTCTTCAGGGAGGGATATTTCACTAACTCCCTGGGCAGCTTTTTCTACTTCACCACCCTTTGCCACCCTCAGTGCAAAGTCCTTCTTCATGTTGAGGTGGAACTTATTGTACTTTAGTTTATGTCCATTACTCCTTGCCTTGTCGCTGGACATCCACTGAAAAGAGTCTGGCACCATCCTCTTGGCAAACGCTTCTGAGGTATTTATATGTATTAATGAGATCCCCTCTCAGTCTTCTCTGGACTAAATAGGCCAAGCTCCCACAGTCTCTCCTCGTAAGAGAGATGCTCCAGACCCTAATGACCTTTGTGGCCCTCCACTGGACCCTGTCCAGGAGCTCCATGTCTCTCTTGTACTGAGGAGCCCAGAACTGTACACAGCGCTCCAAATGCGGCCTCACTGGGGCTGAGTAGGGGGGCAGGATCACCTCCCTCAATCTGCCACCCACACTCTTCTCGATGCACCCCAGGATACTACTGGGCCTCCTGGCCGCCAGAACTCGGCCCTCTCTTCGCGGGGCTCGGCTGCCCAGCCACGGCACAGTATCGGACACGGCCAGCGCTGCCAGGCCCGCCCCGGCGGGCGGGAACGCTCCGCCCCGGCCCGGCCCCGGCCCGGCCCCGGCCCCGCGCCCCGGACGCGGTTCGGGCGGGCGGAAGGGGCGGGGGAAGCCGGGGCGGCTCGGGGGGCACCGGTGCGATGTTACTGACGGTGGCGGCCCGTGAGTGGCCCGTGGGGGGCGGAGCGGGGCCGGGGCTGGGGCCGGGGCCGGGGCCGGGCGGGGGCGGCCGTGGGGGCGGGCGGGCGGCCCGGCGGCGGCGCGGCCTGCGTTGTCCTTCCCCGCCCTGCCCCTCCCTCGGCGAGCCCCGGGCGAGGCTCAGGGTGACCTAGGCGGGACTTGCGCAGACACAATGTAGATTAGCGTTTCTAAAAAATACTTAGCGCGGTTTTGCATTTATGATGTAGATTTATGATTACTTTAAATGCGGTGAGCTGACATAGAAATAATTCAGCCTGTTTCATGCTGTGTGGTGGGTTAACTCGGGGGGACCGAAAACCAGCCTTGTGAGAAGGTCAGGCTCTCCTGAGAACAGCCCTGGTTCACCCCCTGGCCAAGCAAACCTTTGCCTTGGCACCACGGCAGGAACTGAAGCGGGAGTGGGTGTGAGCAAGTCGGGGAGAGTGGGTCTGCAGTTTTCACCAGCAGTGTTGTCCATACCTGCCCTAACTTCGCATTCACCTAGAGAACTCATACTAAGCACTGAAGCAGAAAACTTGCTGAAAACATGTGGAGGTTGCAGCAAGTCCGGCCTGTCATTCTGGGCGCTACTTCTGCACAGACACCTACAAAGGTGGTATGATGGCAGAAGGAGCAGGCAACTGACAGCTCATGGACGGATGAGCAGTGTTTATTGTGACAGTAAATCTCTTTCCACTATCTATCTGCAGCTTTTGCAAAGTCAGGCAGTGGAAAACTTTTAATCTTTATATGTAACATATAAAGGAAGCAAGATAAAGTGATAACTGTTTGTTCTGTTTTTTCTTTTCTTCATGCTGCAAAAAAACCACCAGAGGCCAAGAGCAAAGCTAAGTAAGTGATATTTTCCTAACCGGTTTTGGGTTTTGGGTACCACCCTGTATCTTTACAGAATGTTAGGCTTCTCTAAATTTTTTTAATATATCTGAGAGAATTACAGACCTTGAGTCTAGCTGCCTCCTCTCTGTCTTTCTGCATGTGTGTCTTCTCACAGGTAGGTATAGAATGGTGTGAAACTCATCCCTCAGTTCTGAAATTGCAGCAAAGGCAAGTTTGTCCTGTGGACTGTTGCACCTTGTGCAGGGGGAAGCACATCTCTGTGTGCTCTGTGATTAAAAAGAGGATGTAAATTATCTGCATATTCTTGCTCTTGTTTACCTTTCATACCTCTTTAGCTGAGGAGAGCAGACTGAGCTACAGTGTGGGTCTTTGTTGTCTGTGGGCAGGTTCCGTGAAGCTTTCCCCTAGCCAGTGGGCAGAGCACGTCCTAGGAGTGGACAGGATGCAGGCAGTGCTCTGGGTGTCTTGGTTTGCTCTGTAGTCCAGCTCAGGAGAGATGTTAGTGGGCTCTGGAAGAGAATTAGTCACAGTCCTCTGACCTGTAAAGAAAGCCTGTGGTGTGTTAAGGCTTTGAAAGGAAGGAGTATGTACTTGAAGCACACGAGTACTCTTACAGTGTGGGCGCAAGGAGACAAGACCATGTTGAGAAAATTACTTGCATCCAAAATGCTATTTGTAAGAAAAGTGATACATTTACATGAACACATTCCTGTCTTCCCATTCCCAGAAGTTCCATTCTGTGTGAGTCTATTATCTTTCGTACATTCTCTGTATTTCGGGTTTTTTAAGAATCAGCCCCCAACAGAGCCAGTGCCAACCACTTGCCGGGTTTGAGGAGATTCTTCTCTTACAGAATTTTTGCACAATTGTCAGGGTTTAAAATTAAGAAAGCACTTCCCAAGTATGTACCTGACAGAGGGCACTTCAACTTCTGAGTATTCTGCTGTTCACAAAAACAAACACAGCAAAGCTGGAGGTTTCTGTGAGGTGAAAAAGTAGCTATTCTAAATAGTGTTGGTAATACAGGGATTTCTGCCATACACCCCATTTTATTTTTTTTATCCCAATGTTTCTTTTGCTGTTCTTTGTCGTTCCATATATGCTTCCGGAATATTTTATGTTTATGTATTTATCCTTCTGAGCTTGCTTTGGGTTTCTCCCCGTGCCCCAGTGACTTTCCATTATTGTTTTCTGCCTCTGCTCCCAGTTACATTTCTTCATTGGGGAGTGATTTTTTTGAACAAGGTGTGTTCAGAGTGGGCTTGGCCTCAGATGTGTAGAGCACAAGATTTCAAGGCCTGGTCAAACTGATACCACTGATTCCCCCAGAAAGAGGAAACTGCACAGAGGCTTTGAGGAAGTGGGTGAGGTATAGGGAAGGAGTCTTTGTGGTTACTGGGGCTTCACAGCACACCTGCAGTAGTGCATAGGAGAGGACAATAACTGGGGATAATCCTAAGTATATGCTTGGTCAGTTAAGCTGCAAGAATCCAGTGGTTTTTTGTTTATTTTGAACTCAATATTAAATTAGATTGCAAAACTGAAAAGGAAGATCTCAAGGAAGTACACTAGTCAGAGTTGCACAAGTGAGGAACAACAGGTTAATTTTGACTGGGTATTTTGTATTAGAAACAGGGAAAAGCAGGGAAATGGAAACTGAACTGAAAGCCCACATGGAGAGATGTGTCCATCTCTTTACTGCAGTGGAAGAGAAAGATGTAATTTACAGAAAAAGGGTTTTACCTTTCTTTTGAGACTTTGGAAGATGCCCTGTGCCTGGGAAGTTGCATGGATCTCAGCATACTTCCAGGCTGGAGGTGTGGGCAGCTTTTTCAGTCTCCTGACGTGCCCTGCTCCTGGGACACTGCAGTTGCTGCCAGCCCACCCCTCCCCACAGACCGAGAGCCCTGCAGTGGGGAAGGGGGTTCCTGTGGCTGGGTTAACATCAAGCTCTGTATCTGGTGGGACGGATGGTGCCAAGGGGACCTGCTTCTCCTTTTGCACATCTCTTGTTTCAGCCTATCTGCTCAGCTTCCTCTCTGCATGTGGAAGTGATAGTCTTGATACAGTGTTCTCTACAGCCTGAACATCTTGAACTACCATCATCCTTCCTCTCTTGCCATTATCTTTTAAGCCATAATGACCCAACTGCATGCTGATTTTTCTCATTTCTTTTCTTCCGTCATGTTTTTATTCCTCTTGCCACACTGTTTTGTGGAGGAGCTCCTTCTCTCTGGGCTTGTATCCTGCTCAGGAGTTGTTTACTTAAACTTGATGCTGGAGCTTATGGTTTATAGTGGGCCGTTAGTCTGGCTTGTAAGTTTAGTATTGATGCTCCCATCCCGAACATCCCCGAAGTTGAAATGGATTTCAACTTCCATTGAAGTAATGTGATTGTGCTAAATTGTTTATGCTAAAACCTTGTCCATTTGCCTGTGCCCCGGTACAGGCTGTAGCTGAGTGCCTGTGCGTTGACACAGAGATCTCCCTTGTGACTTTAGATATGTTCTGGTGAAGATGAGAAGTACCGCGGAGACGGGCTACTGTTTCAACATCAGGAGACCCCGACTACAGGAAAAACTGGTCTTACTGAAATATGATCCCATTGGTAAGAGCTTGGGAAAGAAGTCTGTGCTTTCTATAAGCTTCTCTGACTGTGTGGGGCAAAAGATTTGAATGTAACAGGATTTTTCCCATCTAAGCAGAATATGTCATAACATGTTTCATACTCAGATGACTGTACACTTGCTGTTCTTCATGACGTTCCAGTGGGAAGTAAGCATTACCCTCATTTTACAGATTGTGGCAGGGAAACAATGTAATGACTTGCCTGACACATCAGAGACTTTGATGACAGCCATGCCACATGTCACTGGCAAAGCCAAGTGACACAGGAGTTCTTTCATTCTGTTTCTTTGTGTGGTTTGCTAGACTGTGCTACCTCCAACAAGCAGTCACGAAGTGTGCATCAACAGAAGCATTCTGTTAAGTTGCCATGGGTGCTCTGAACAATAAATTTTAACCATCACTGACAAAAATGGACTTTTTCTTTTAAAGAAGTAAACACAGTTTCTTCCTCCTCCACAAACAATGCTGCTCTCCAGATGACAGTTAGTGGGTTCCTTTATATTCCTCTGGTCCTTGCAAATTTTCTCAGCTTAAGAATCTGATTTGTTGGGGGGGTTATAGCACGTGCAAACTGCCATTTGCTCACCCAGCTTTTTAAAAGTTGACTAAGAGTTCAAATTTCTGTAGTTAACATTAAAAAGCTGAATTTAGTGTTAAAAAGGTTAATTTGGGTAAACTAAGAATTTGAACCAGACCATGCATGGTGGAGGTAATACAAAAAAGGGCTTATTTAAAGCTATAAACTAAAGGAATGTATTAAGCAGCTCCAAGTAGATAATATAATGCATAGCCAGCAGTTATGTGGTTCATGCTTATTTTTTCTCATAATTTTATGTGCTTCTTAGATTACTATCTTTTCATTCTTAGAATTAATAGTACAGGAGTTTTATGACAGGTGAGAGAAACCACCAGAGAAGCAATATGCTCTCATCAAAGCTGACAGAGGTTGTGGCTTTCCTTTTGAATTCCATACAAAAGGGAAATCAGAACTCTCTTGGACTATTTTCTCGAATAAGAAAAATTCAAATTACTGCATTGAAGCATTGTGCAAAGTGATCCTCCAGAAGCTTTGCAACTTGTAGGAAAGTGAAGAGCTCAGACAGAACATGTAGTAGGTTTCTGAAGTAAGCTCTGATCTTTGTAGCCTGTAGTAGAACACAAGTGAGAAATAGATGTGAGAAAGTGCTGCATGTGTGAAGGGAAGTAAATTTGAGTCTGGATAACAACTCACATCAGGAATATGTTAGGAAGCATTTTCACTTGGCACGCATTTTCACCTTATGTTTTGTACTTCTCAGAAACCTGGGACCTCCACAGAATGAAGCTTTTTAGTGAAGTAGTGGCAGGAGTGCCCAAGTTTCACTACCTCCTAGGTGCAGCAACAGAATGTGTTACTAAGCTGCAGTATTTCTTAAAACGAAACTTTTATGTGGAAGAAGAGATTTTGTTACTGTGTGGATTGCTCTTGCATAGCTTTCAAAGGAATTCGTAAAATGAAGTTGAATCAAACGGTGCTTTTCTAATGACACTATAAAGCTTTTCTTTAATGTATTTTGTAATTTGGGGGTTTTAGTAATATATTGACTATGCTTAACCTGTAGCTGAAGTGCCAAATGACTTTGCCAATATCTGCATCAGGTGCTAGGGGCGGGGCCAGTTTATGCCCCTGTGGAGAGATCCACAGGACACTCGGTTAACTTCTCAGGCAGACTGTGAGATCAGCTATATCCGGCTCATCAACTGTAGTTGTTTGGGCTCTGGAGTTGAAGAGTAGTAGAAAGCAGTAAGAACCTATTTTTGTCCCTATATGGAGCAGCTGTGACTCAGACTAGTCACACAGAGCAGCTGTTGAATGCTTTCAGTGATTCCAATCCTGATACTTATTCTCACAGAAGTGGACCTCTTAGGAACTAAAAATTACATGAGGTAAAGTGAAAGCACTACTAAACTCCTTCAGGAGTTGGTTAACAGCGGTGCTGTGCCAGTCGGTTGCTCCACACTCATTTAAGCAATGAAAGCAGCCAGGAGAAAAGGGACGTGGGCTCGTTGAATTGAATTTTAACACTTCAGGCTTCTTGACAGATTTTTTTTCTTCCCCTATAGCCAAACAACGTGTCCTCTTCACAGAGAGGAAAAAAATCCGCTCAATGTGAACAATGACTGGACTTGATTTATGCATGAGGAGAGGATGGTCTGGGGGGAAGGACGGGGTGAACGCTGATTCAGAAATCCAGCAACATGGGCTGAAAAGAGAGGAAATGAACTGGGATCACCGTCTCCTGTGATTTGAAGGCCATTGTGAATAAAACAATGTAGAGAGAGAAAATTCTTAATGTCTGGACATAGATCATCACAGTAACATTTATTTATCTTGAGTTATTTTTACAGTACTCAATTAAAAAAATTAAATAGCAAATCCCATTGTCTGTGTTTTCCATTGTGAAAGAGGCTGTAATCTTCAAAGGAACTATTGTTTTATAAAGCAATAAAAATTAACATTTTCCACAGCAGGAATTCAATGGCAGGATTGCAAGTTTTTCTAACCTACCAGCCGCAGATGTGACAGTAGTGACCACAAGCTGGTGTCATTCATTGGAGGGGTAATGTTTGCACCAGCTCCTTCTGAGGAAAAAAGCAATGGGAACCTAGTCATGTAAGATGAGGTTTTGGATAAGCTATGACCACGGTTAAAAGGGCTATATTATTTTCAGCCAGGTTAGTAGGATGGATTTTTCCCTCCTGGGTTTTTGTCAGACGTGAAGAAAGCAGACAGAGTACTTCTCTGATCATTTTGGAAGCTTTCCTTCCTTAATTAGCTTGCCTATGTTTAGAGCAATATGGCTAGAAACATTTTTCAAAGTCTACCTCCAGTAGCAGTCTTGTCCTCTCTTCAGTTGGAGGGACCTTCCTCCACAATCCAGAGTATGGGGAGGTGCAGTGCTGCATCTGAGGTGAGTGGGCATAGACATGCCCGGGCTTGATGGACGGTGCTTTGTTGTGAGCCACATGCTGGCCTTGGTGTCTGCAGCTGAGTACTGAAGCTGCAGTCTTAAAGCTAACACTCTGCTTCATGTGCTGCCATTGCCCCTCAGAAGTTCTGATACGATCAGTAAAAATACTGCCAGGAGCCCAATACCCTCTGGGTGTTTTGCTTTAAACTTCATGTAGCTCAGTACAGTGCCTTGTGTGGTACAGCCACAGGCCCAAAGGCTGTGTGGGGCCAGAGAGACCTGCTGTGCTGTGTCTGAAAGACCCACCACCCTCACCCCATCTTACTACTGTAGAACAGGAGCACAGGATTCCTGAAATAAGAAGCAAAGAGACTTTTCTGGCGTTTCCAGTCAGCAGATGAGAACCTCCTTGCCGTCAGGAGAATAATGCTGTCTGGTATGAGATAAAATCAGCACAGTGATCTAGACAATCAATTAGAAAAGGTCCTGAGGCAAGTCCTTCCTGTAAGGATATGAAGATTGTGTCCCCGAAGCCTGGACGCTTACTGATGCGACGCAGTTAGACTTCCTGATCATTTCCTCCATGGATAACTTGGGATAGTAAGCCAGGTAGAATGCCAGTGCTCCCACAAAACTGTCTCCAGCTCCCTAGAATAAAATAACAAACAAGCTTAAATGTATTTGCACAGGGAAACAATTCAGATGTCTTTACCGGAAAGACAGAAGTTGCAGCAGTGATTGCAGGAGTCAGGACATTGTTCAGGGGTTGAATTCAATTCACTTTTCTATGCCTAGGCAATTCTGCAAAATTAAACTAATGCCACAATACTACCCTTGTACCCAGCTGCCAAGTCAAGGTGCGCATTTACAATATGGCTTAAAACTTAAAGAAAAATAAAAGCAAGTGTACTACAGTTCAGCAAGATGCTGTTATAAACACTGCTTTCAAAACTTCCTGTTGTTGGAGTGTCTGATTTTGATTTCTCAACCTGGATGTTTCATTAAAGCTATTTTTCTCTCATTTAACTTCTGTTTTTCATAAAGGTCAGTGGTAGAAGGGGCAGAGAAAAGGGGAAAAGAATGGCCTGTGGTGTCCGTTGCAGAATGATACATTTTGATGCTTCCAGAACTTAGCTGTTTTGTTCACTAAAAAGGTCCCATTAACAAAGGTCTGTGCTGTGTCTGTCACATAAACCACCCTTATTTCTGGGGGCAAGCTTTGCCACCTGAGATTGACCATGGGGGCGGAGGACAGTGACATTCCCTTGGACCTCTGGCAGCTGTGGCCCTCTTAAGGATCATCTCTAGGCCGTGCCTTGCCTGCCCCTTGGGAGCCTTTGGGAGGCAGGGAGTAGGGAGCAGGGAGCATGCTTGCACCACATGGGCACCAACCAGCCCTGGCTTGGCTCTGACCCTCTTGCCCGGATACCACTGGTTCTGCTCTGGGCAGCAGGGAATGACAGCTGTTTGCCTCCCAAGGGCCTTTTAACAATAACTGTTGTTTTGCCATGTTCAGTGCTATGCAGTGACCCCAACAACTGGCAAAACTCAACTTGATTGATTATCATTTTTAACTTGATTTGCTCATTTTGATCCACAGTGTCCTTCCCCCCTCCTCCCCTAAAATTGGCTTGGTTTCTAAGACCAGACTGATACCAATTCTTCCTAGTACCATAAAACTAGTCCTAAGATCCCTTTTTTTTTTAATCATACTTTTATACCAGCAAAAGCATTACACTGGACACGCTAGAAGTATCTTATTTCATTCCAGAACCAGCATATGGACTATCTCCCCTGAGAGGTTTTGCCTCTGTAGTTGTAATAAATAGGCCCCAAGAGTCATGGGACAAGAGCAAAGGGCCTGGACAAAAACTTAGTTAAAACAGCTGAGCAAAATTTCTAATGGAACTTAAGGCTACAAAATAATTTTCCAGTTTTGAGTACAGTGGTTCTCAGCCTTAAACTCCTACTTACCCTAAAATCAGCTGCATATGATATTCTGGCAAAACAATGCCACTTCCACAGAAATGTGTTCGTAACATTACAAGCAGCTGACAGGGCAGAGCAGTGTAACCACTGCAAGGGAACCCTAAAGCAGTGAGTGCAGGATAGGGGTGCCTACCCCATGCCTGGCCTCTCCTTGCCCAGCCCTTCCACAGTGGCTGTTTGCATTGGTGTTCCCAGTCAGGAAACTCCCTGCTTAACACTTGCTTAGCCTGGAGTTTGGATACTCTCTTTTATTGGGGTACAGCGAAGAGCATTGCCTGGCAAATGACAAGTTAACAAGTGAAGCTGCACCCTGGCCTGCAGCTGTAGCAGCACCTGTTTCAACAGTTCTGTATTCCTGAACATAACAGGGGCAGGTGAAGGTTTTTATCAATTTCTGTTGGGCCTTTGTCTCCCTTCTGGTTTCCGGAGTGCTCCCACAATGGCAGGTGGAGCAAGAGCAGGTGACCGCTAGTTAAGCATTGCCAGTGTCTTTTGTCTGATGCATAATACAAAAATCTCCAGCCCATCTGAGAGTTTGTAATCTAATCAGTGCATGATTAATTATTAAAGCTAT
The DNA here is from genome assembly GCF_003031625.1 of Empidonax traillii. Taxonomy (NCBI): domain Eukaryota; kingdom Metazoa; phylum Chordata; class Aves; order Passeriformes; family Tyrannidae; genus Empidonax; species Empidonax traillii. The sequence continues at coordinate 103,853 of NW_020955395.1, read as the reverse complement.
TTTGGTACTGTTGTTACAGACAGAAGTAGAATTTCTGCTGTAGCTCTACCAGGAAGAATTCGTCATTTTTACATCAAATATCTCTCATACAGTGATCACTGGGAAATGGAAGTGGCCAAATATTTTAATGAGGAATACTCAGAATATCTGGTGTCGAATAGCATAAATTATTACTCGACAGCAGCATAGAGCAGAATACTATCTTTTTGATTATTTTTTTTTTAATAATTGCCGCACTGTTGGCTATTGGAGCCAAAAAAAAAAAAAAAAAAAGACAACTGCCTGTCACCCAGGCCTTAGTATGACAGTGAAATGGAATGCAAGTTCTCCCTGCAATGTTACTGTGCCTCTCTGCATGTGGGTGATGCTCTCAGGTTGTGAAAGGGCCGTAGATCTCCCTTTTGGTGGGAATGAATAATGATAAATAACTCCCAAAGCAAAAAACTAGGAGAACAGCAGACTTCCATGCAGAATGGAAAAAGGCCTCCTAGCATTTTTTTACAAGATGGAAAATTACAGGATGATTGGAGAATATACAAAAGGATTTGATGCCCGTAAACTTTTACTGAAATCCTTACTTCTCATACATAATTGAAGTAGTCAGTAACTCTAAAGCTCAGCTCCTACTGACCCCAAGGGTATAATAAATTCAGATGTTGGTAAGTAAACGTTTTGTGAGGGGGGTGTTTTCAATACAGGAGCTGCTGCACAGAGAACAGCATCGTGCATCAGACCGATTATGTAGATACCCTGTTCAGCCTTGCTTCTGGTCTGTGCAGACGTGACTGGTCAAACATGACTTAAAGAGCAATAGCAGAACTGATTCAGCTGCAAGGTTAACTCCAGTAAGAACTATTTTTGGCTTACAGAAACAGACCTTCCTTCTTTGGTATCGTGGATTAAACTACATGGTGTTTGGTAGAATCAGAGAAGGTCAGCTCAGAGCAGAAGAAGGAACAGACACAGAGTGAAATCAAGATTGTCCAAACACTGGAATAGCAAATAGTAGCTTTACATTTACCTGCTTCAAAGCCCGCTATAAGAAAAATAATTCTCACCTACTTCACAAAAATAATGAATTTGAAAACAACCAGTAAGGTGCATTTTTTCTGCCCACTGACAAAATATAAACACAGAGTATATAATATTTTGCATTCTTCAGCATTTGTTTTTCAGGAATTCTAATATACTCCAGACTGAGATAATCCTTTTATTTTTGAGAGCCTGGAGACAATTCATTCCATAATTATACAAGTTATTTAACCTTTCTGTAAAGCAGGAGATGCTAGTTTGTATGAAATAAAATAAAGAATTCGATTTAAAAAGTTGTCTGATATGGTGTGGCTCATTCTAAAATGCAAATGTCATGGTTTTGACTAAGCTTTATGGTTCTGAAGCAGTTTTAAACCTATTTATATTCTGTGCCACTAGTCTGGAAGGTCCTTGTTTTTCTGTGTGTCTGGAAAAGGGCATTTTTGTTTCTTACAATCCAGCACTGACTGAGATCCTGTGCCTCTAGAGAAGAGAAAACACTTCTATTTATACCTTAGCTCTTGTTATTCCTGATTTGTCAGAAGCTGGTTTACAACTTCAGTATAACTATTTTTATATGATGCTGCCCTGAGAAGCTTTTTAGGGAAAGTGCTTTGTAAGTGGAAACTATATTGTTCAACAGCCTTTCCAGCAAATAAAGCCTTTTTCAATCCGTCGTGCACAGCATAATAGGATGCATTTCACAATAAGATGACTTGCTTACCAAAAAAAAAATCGGAGGCCACAAGGCCAAAAGCTACAGTTCACAGAGTGGCAGCAGTTGTACTGCCTTTTTCCTGGGCAATCTCTTCCTCAGCCTTTGCCTTGCCAGCTTGTCCTCTTAGGCAAGGGCAATGGCGACCATGTAAGAACAGGAGGGAGCTCTGGTTTCTGAAGCCTGACGTTGTTACTGAACCTCAGAAAACTTTTCTTGTGTGATCTTTCCAAGAAGTCACAGTCCATGTGTGCTCTGGATATTACAGGGTTTCATTCCATTAAATACAGTGTAAGAGCATGTTACCAAGGCCTAAAAGGAACACCCTAAAAGGATGTTGTTTAGCAGTAAAAGAGAAATGTTATGCCTGTGATGATAAATTCTTCATTCAGTGAATAAATCAGAACATCAATCCAAAGCTGTCAGAAACTGCCTTATAATGTAGAACCAATGACACTGCTCTCAATGATGCTTATAGTCTCCCAGGAGCATTCATAGCAGTGCACAAATGAACGAAGCCTGAGGATTACACTGATTTAGTGCAGTCTAAATCCATGGCAATGCAGAGATGCCCAACTCTGCGAAGGAACTGGGCCTTGGAGAATTCCTGCTGTATTTATAGCACTCCACAACTGTGTGATACTGGATTATGCTAAGGATGTTAGCACTCTGTCACATCTGCTCAGCATTCCTTGCTGTACCCCTGCCTACTTCTGTACCCAAACTGCAAATTAGCCCTATGTAACACAAAACCAGCTGTCAGCGAAGATGCTCACTATCCATTCCTCATAAGTGGGGAAAGCCTATGTCTCCCTACAAAAATCCCTGGGCTATGCTTTGATGAAAGGTTACTAGTGGAACTGGAGAAACATTTCCAGCCTTCAGATATATTCAGACAGTCTTGTGCCGAGAGGGTCTGTGTTTCAGCTATGAGATAATTTCAGCTGAAATGCTCAAGGAGTAAAATACCCTTCGGTGACTGTGTGTGGTGCGTTGACCCTGGCTGGATGCCAGGTGCCCACTAAAGCCACTCTGTCACTCCCCCCCCCAAGCTGGACAGGAGAGAGAAAAGAGAACGAAAGGTTCATGGGTTGAAATAAGGGCAGGGACCAATTACCATCACAGGCAAAACAGACTTGCCTTGGGAAAATGAATTTATTGCTAATCACATCAGAGTAGGATAATGAGAAATAAACCCAAAACCTAAAACATCTTTCCCCACCCCTCCATTCTTCCTAAGCTTACACTTGGGATTTCCAATTTCTCTACCTCCTCCCCCTGCAGCAGCGCAGGGGGAGAGGGAATGGGGGCTGTGGTCAGTTCGTTCATTCCATCTTGTCTTTGCCACTCCTTCCTCCCCAGGGGGACTCCTCACACTCTTCCCCTGCTCCAGCATGGGGTCCCTGCCACAAGAGACAGTCCTCCATGAACTTCTCCAATGTGAGTCCTTTCCATGGGCTACAGTTTTTCATGAACTGCTCTAGTTTGGGTCCATTCCTCATGGTTCAGCCCTTCAGGAACAGGCTGCTCCAGTGTAGGTCCCCCAGCAAACCTGCTCTAGCATGGGCTCCTCTCTCTGCAGGTTCTACCAGGAGCCTGGTCCAGCATGGGCTTCCCATGGGGTCACAGCCTCCTTTGGCCACCCACCTGCTCTGGTGTGGGTCTCCTCCGTGGGTGTCAATTGGATCTCTGCTCCAGCAGCTGGAGCACCTCCTCCCTCTCCTTCTCCAGTACCCTTGGTATGTGCACAGATGCTTCTCTCACATATTCTCACTCCTTCCTCCAGCTGTTTTTGCACAGCAATATTTTTCCCCCTTCTTAACTGCATTTTCCCAGAGGCACTACCTCCATCACTGAAGGGCTCAGCCTTGGCCAACGGTGCGTCCATCTTGGAGCACTGGCTCTATCAGACATGGGGGAAACTTCCAGCAGCTTCTCACAGAAGCCACCCCTGTAGTCCCCCACTACCAAAACCTTGCCATGCAAACCCCATACACAGTGACTGAATCAGTTATAAAGCTCTTTGTTTTTGCCATGTTTATCTTCTATGTGATGGAGAATGATTTATTTCTGGAAATGCTACAGGCTGGGTTTTTATCCATTTGCCTTTATTTGACTGTGGAATACTTTTTTAAATTATTTTTTTGGAGGTTAATATTTTTCTCCCCACATTTTTCCTTATGTTTCACTGGAGACATATTTTGGCAGTTTAACTTAAGACAGACTATCTTGAAACTCTCCTGAAATCAAAGTAATTTGACTATCTTCAAACTATTTCCTAACCTCAAGGCCTAGCAAGGGTGACTACTCCCACTGTGTCCAGGGCTGCTGATCCTGTGTGGAAACATTGCTGTCTTTGTAGGGTACCCTACAGATACTGATGTGGCTCTGCATGGCTGTGCTTACAGGAGCAGACCTTTTGTTACAAACCTCTAAAACACGAAACATTTGAACATTACAAAGAGATTTTCCACTGACTCAGTTCTTCCTGTATCTTTGAATGGAATTTTGAGCCAGAACAAAATGATAAGAAGTCCTTTACATAGACTTATCAAATTTTGCAATCAAATAGCAGGGCTAACCTTTTTAGGTCTAAGTTGGGCTTTTGGTGCTGACTAAAGAACACTGCAAAGATACTTGGGTTGAAAATAAAGGAGAAGTACTAGGAAAAGCACACAGTACCCCAGACCTTTAGGGTCTGGGTCTGCAGCTGCATTACTGTGCTTAATCTGTGCTCTGGTAACTGAGTGTTTCTACAGTCTTGTAGAACATGTTACTCTCTCTAATCCAAAGGAAAATACGTAGAAAGAATCATGGTGCTAGTGGTGCTTGTCTGTTCCTCACTGCTTCCGCTCTGCCTCCCCCACACACCTCCCAGTGATGTCTGACGTGGTCTGCACACTCCAGACCAAGTCATGGAGAACTGTTATGCTGCTGCCTCACCATATAGTCCTTCCTCCCAGCCACGTGCAGAACGGCTGTGCTCAGCCACTGTTTAACAGCGGCAGGAGGTGTAAGCTAACACATTTTAATTTGCATTCCCTGTAGGTTGACAGTGCACTGCTAATTCCAGTGATTCAGACTGCAGTTTCATAATAGGTTTGAGCCAATCCATGGTTATTCCACTGCTGAAAGGCTCAGTCCCCACTCATGTTTTTATCCTTGTCTCATGTTCCCACACCCTCCTCTACATCAGATCTAGAACCCGTGCAGCCAAGCAGTGAGGCAGATCAGTTCTCTGATTCTTCTAAGTCAGAAAACATTGACCAAGCAACAATAGTTTCCGCCCAGATCAGCAAGTTGCTGTATTACCACATGATAGCTAGTCCAAAGCAAAGGAGAAGGAGGTTAAAAACACTCCTTTCAGCCTGATCTTGGATCAGCTTGAGCCAACTGTGAAACCTCACCCTCTGTCAACACCAGGCAATTCATTAACTCGGTTGTGTATCCAAGTCCTAACACTCTGGCTCCTTGTTCACACAGGGAAAGCTGCCTGTTCCACTCTTCCCCCTGTACCCTCTGGGCTCAGACCCCAGGAGTGAGGGAATGACCATGCTTCCTTTCTGTATCTTTACAAAACTCTGTCCTGGGAAGGAGCAAGCCCTGACTTTCTTGCATTTATGTTGTGACGTACTTGCACAGCCATGAATGGGGAAAATTTCTTCCTGACTTACTCAAGCTGAACAAGGGCAGCATATCCTCTGGTCCTTCACATGTCCTGAGATCTTAGAGGTAACTACACTACACTCACTGTAGACTATCAGTTGGGAAACACCAAAGCCAAAGCACACCACACAATGCTTCACATCAGCCATCAGGAATTTTTACCCACTTCCTGACAGATTTCCTGATGGTTCATTAAGAGTGATTAATCAGCCTGACCGTTAACCCCCTGCATTCCTGAGAGATTAATTTCAGTACAAGACCTCCTGCATGCAATTTCTTTGCTTTCTGGAACATCCTACTATATTAAGTTATGCACTGTTTCTATAAAGAACAGTGACAAGCATTACAGATGCATGAATTCCCCTGAAATGTTTGGTTTGTGGTGAATGTTGGAAATAAAACATACAACATTCACAACTCTGCAATTTTTAATTTGTATGTCATCTAAAAAGCACAGATGAAAGTATCTGTTTTACATTTCAAAGCCCCTATACAGCATGTGCTTTGAAGGCAGGTAATAGTGATGGGAAATGAACCCAAATTAAGATCAAGGATGTTAAGAACACCCACTTTGAGACATCTGTGGGCTGAATCCAGAGCTCCAGATCTTTCGTGAACTAACAGGAGTCGTATGAGCTATCCATCCTTTGAAAGTGAGGCACAGCTTGGGAACCTCAAAACTGAGATATGCAGAATTAGTAAGTGGACTCCACAGCTTTGCTGGACTCTCAATCAGGATCAGAACAGAGTTGCTCCCACCTCACTATTTACAAGAAAAATACTGCAAGTTGTCTGTGAGGTGATGGCTTTCTCTTAGTGCACACTAAAGAAAACTGGGAAGGAGCACAGGAGACCTTCGTTCTGATGTGTAATAATATTCCAGTATGCTGCTCAGCACTGGAGTACAAAGTTATTCTGTGTTACAGACTGTGTTAGTCTAACCCCAGAAAGCCAACAAAGTATTCACCCACAGGGAGCACTCTGTTTTCTGAATCATCGAAACAATTCAGTGTGATGATGCTCATATAAACACCTTTCAACTCCAGATAGCATTAATGAGAGGTGACGAATTTATTTCTTTCTTACACAATGGAGTAAGAGCACTGAACCAGGAATTCCACATGCCATTCTGAAAACAATGGATCCATGTTGCTGAACCTGTGAGACTCCCATCAACCAAACAACTCATCACTACTCTGATTTCTATGCTACACAGAGTAGTAGATATTTCAGCAAGGAATATTTCAATTTGGGATGGATACACTTCTGTGTAAATTTCCTGTTTAGGATTCAGCGAACTTTTGCCTCATAGCTGCCTCTTTCCTGGTTTCCCACTTGAGCTATGTTCTTTCATTTGATCTGAAAGTTCATACCTCACAAAGAAACTCAGAAACAGCAGAGGAAACCCCCCACACCTGGTTTGTTTTCATTTTTGGGTTTTTTGTTTTGTTATGTTTTGGTTTTTTGTTTTCATTTTTTGTTTTGTTTTGTTTTTTGTTTTTTGTTTTTTTTTTCCTAAATGCATACAAAATACTATATGACATACAAAACACAATACTGGAAAACTCATTACACTTTAGGTGAACACAAACTCTCCAGTGGCACTCTTGCAAAGTACAGCATATATACCATGATGTGTCAACAAAAGGGAAGCACAAGGACATCATTGCTACCAGATATATGATGGACTTTCAGTTGAATATGCTAAAGGAGCTGTATCTACCTTTCCCAGAGTCTGAACTTGCACAGAATCAAGAGTCGTGGTTGAAGCCTGGCACTAAATATAGCAGCTCTTCAGAAGGTTGATTTGTACTTCTCAAACTGATTTATCAAGCCTCAAAAACATGCAGCTACTGTACTACTCTAATCAAAAGCTTCACTTATCTCATTTCCTCAAGGAGTACTTCACTCCTTTCATTTTTCACGTCACACTTGCACCAAATTGTGATTTTCATCCTAACAAAGCTCACGCTTACAGGTTAATTCACAAATTTCATTTAATGAACAAATGAAACTGGAGCTGCCCAGAATATGTCACGATATTTTGATAGTACACTGCAAATTCTGGCAGTGGGTTTCCCTTTCAAACAATGAGCTCCCCAACCAGGAAAGAACTGTGCAAATTGTCACTGACTGGATCACCCTGTATCATGTATGAGGCTGACATGGCTTCAGGACCCCATAATCTTAACAGCTAAGTAAGAAGAAGGAAATCTCTGTGCTGGGCAATTTCACTAGCCACATGTGTTTTTTTTTCCTCTCAGTCTGAAAATGCCAAAAGACTCTTAGTGATCCCGTCTAATCTGACGAGGAGCACTCAGAATGACACAACTGCCATCTCGCCTGGAATTGATCAAAAAAACATTCTTTTTTTGCACGAAAGCTCCATATGCTCGAGTGCCTCTTTCAAAACCACAGTATCTAGCCTTTGTTGGCTGGCCACTGCTTCTGCCTACCTCTGAACTACACATCCTGGGAGGGAAAAAAAACCACCAAACTTCAGGAGTTTTTTTTGTCTGAGCTCACTCTAGCTTTGTCCTCTTGCCAGCTCCCTGCATTCTTTTTCCAACTGAATTTCTGTAATCGTTTCTTTGAGTACTCAAGCTGTATCTCCTCTCTCAGAGTTCAGTTAGATGTGACTTAACAAGCCAGAACTGCTGCTCTGCTGTAGAGTACTGTTCACTGTTACCCACTCATTCTGTTGTCCTTAACCTGTGGGGCAGGAATGCAGAAAACAGGGCTCCCACACCTCACTCAAGGTCTTCAGCAGTAGGTGAGCACCAAGGTATTCTCTGTGGGATTCCCTGTAAAATGGATCTTTCCAAGGAAAACACTGCCTGCTTAATGATTTCAGTAACAAAATCACAGACAACAGCAATGAGGCACAGGCTTCTAGAGACTTCCCTTACCTTTTTCCCATTATTTCTGTGTCTATTTGTGCTTTGAAATGAATAAAACAAATACTCCTTATAGCTATTTGGGCAGCTGACAAACACCGCTGCCAGAATTTGGGAATTTGTTTTTCTACAGGTGAGTTGTTCTAGAACAGCTGTTTTTATGTCTTCATGTCTACCTCTACAAACATAGACACAAAAGAAAACCCTGAGGAAAGTGACAAAATCATCACACTCAACTGCTATTAAGCCAAGTATATAATAGCCAAAATTTGGCTATTAAAGACACCCCTATAGATTACTGCTATCAATCACCAAAACTTCAAAGCTTTGACTTCCATCCATTTCTCTTTCCATGGGGCAGGCTACTAAAGATTAACTCCTTTATTCTTGATAAGAAATGCAACTTCTGGCATTTTCTGTGGTTAGAATTTGCAAAAGCAAGACTGATTTCCCCACTATTCTCATTTCTCTGTTCTTGTTCTTTTGAAAATCTAATTACGCAATATCACCGATCCAACTCAAACTTTTCTGGTTTCTGTACAGACCAGAATTACTTGGCAGTGAAAACTCTGTTGGAGGAAATCAGGAAATCTGATATTGTTCAATATCAACATTACTGCAATTGGCATTTCTGGGCAACTAAGTAGGTGAGGGGCTCCAGAGCCAGGTTTGCCTTCTCTCTCACCATAGACAGAACTGATGTGAAGAAACTGAGAAGAGTAAGTTATCTTCCACCAAGCCTGGACGATACCTGGTTCTGCAGAGAATAGCTTTGAAGAAGAAAAGGAGAGATATTACATTTGTAAGCTAACCATAAAGAGGGAAAAAAATGATGAGGAGTTTGGCCAAGAATATGCTGCACTATTACACAGCAGATCACATTTGCAACTTCCTACGGCTCAGGCCAGAAAAAGATACTTGGGAAGGTGACGCTCTGGATGTGCCAGAAGCGCCAGCTTCCACTAGCTATTTTTAACTGCAGGAATTTAATTAGAAGGATGGCTGCACACAGTTGGGTCTTCCTTCCTCTCGATCCTTTGTGCAACGTAGAAATCCCTGAGTGCTATGTACCATTACTGGCCTTCTGTGCATGCACTGGCACACCAGTATCTGCTCTGACACAGGGTGAGCTACATGCTAGGACTGAACATGCTCTGGAGAGCCTGTGCTGGCTTCATCATAAAGTCAAGGGGATGACAGCAAATCAAGAAAAGGGATGCAGCATGTTTTGCTGCAATGATTTTGAACTGAATTGCATTGCAAGCCGTAGTTAGCCCAAGAGAAGCAATAAAAGGGTCATTTCCTACTCTGCTCTTGACCTGTATAAATCATACCATTGTTTCATTTACTAAAACATCCAGAAGTGAGATGGCACAAAGATAGCTTCAAGATTTCTGAACTCAGCTTCCCTAGACCTCATCAGAATGTAATCTCAGGTGGAGATGTAGGATGCTGTATCCCTCACATGTTCTGGCCCCCAAACAAAACATTTCAGTTGCTGCATAAATGCTACCAGCATCCCTACCTTTTTATGTCCAGACCAACCAGGTGGGTTAACTTCTAAACTGGAATATTTCTTAGTATGGCAGTTCTTAGTATGCCATTAGTGGAGCCAGAGCACTTGTCCTTGTAGCATATTTCCATAAACTCCTTACAGGCTCTTCGAGAAGCATCCAGTGCAAAGCAATTCTGCATTGCTACGTACTTTCTCATTTATGTGGACATTTACAATGATGCTCAGTTCTAAAAATGAGACAATTGATAGCCGGACAAAAATTTTCCTCCAGTCCTAATTTTTTTTAAAGAGAAGCATAGAGAAGAAGTTATGGTTAAACAAGGGAAGCAGGTTCACTTGCCACTGATTAAGCCAGTCTCTACGTGCTTTTGTTTGCCATCTACAAAACAGCAGTATGAATATAATTTTACCTCATGTTGTAAGTACCCAAGTAGGAAATAATGTAAGGTGCTTAGCAACTTTTTGTATATGTATACATGTATAGGAATGAAGCTGTAGGACAGAATGTCATGACCTTTTACTGATCTTGTGTAGCAAAACCAAACAACTCTTGTTATCACTAAAGTAACATAGAAATTCAGCTTTACTATGAGGTTTTTGTTGCCTGGCACTCTACAATCTTAGAAGGGGCTTAGAAAACTAAATATTGGCTTAAATCTTCTTTTTTATAATATGTCTTCATTAAGTACCCCTTGTAATTTAATGCAATTTGTGGCAAATGCTAATACTGCTTCTCCCTGTCAGCTGTATCTCTGTTAAATTATGCATTTCCATCTGGAAAGAAACTGTACAGGACTGTAGGCTCCCTTCTACTTAGAGTCAGGAATGGAAAGGGATTTAATTAGATGCTCCGTGGTTGAGAAAAGGACTAGAGCAAAGCTTGGGTGGTCCATGGAATCTTCCACTGGAAAACAAGGCTGCAAATTGTACTGTACAAGCCTGCTTCTGTTTGCTCATTTTGTTTACATTGTTTGTTCTTACAGATTAAAATAGACAGTTACTAGGCAGATAAACAGTGTTTCCTTCCATGACAATGTTGTCTAGAAGTTAAGAGAGTAGCATGGGACAATATAAGCCTGTGCTTCATTTTTGGCTGCATCACTCCAACTCCCTGTATAACTTGGAGCAGGACATTTTTAGCTTGTGCTTCAGCGCACCCAATCACTAACATTTTTGTTGCATTTTTCCTATTTGTAAAAGGGGGATAATATCACTTTCTGCTCTCCAGGAGCAAAAAGGGTGCATCCAGCTTGCTCCACCTTCTCTTGGTTGACTGCCAATGCAGAGGGATACAACTACTGCAATCCCTCTTCTGACTGGATACCTGTACACCCTTAGGTGACTGACCAAGCCTTCAAAAAACTGAGAAGGCCTGAATCAGAAACAGAAACATGTGAGGAGCCAAGCAAGTCTCATCTAGACTTAGCTGTGAGTCAACTCAAATGCAGTGATTTCAGTCATGTGCTCTTTCCCAGTTCAGCTGAACTTCAGAACATAATAAATGCAGCTTTAAATAGATTTACAGTGCAGATCACTGATTGGAGTGCCTGGCAGATTAACTTACTCCTCATGGTTTTTCTATTCCAAAATTCAATGGATTCCATATTTGCAAAGGGGGGGATGCAGAAGGCTAAGTCAGAAAGTGGGCTATGACTGGAACTAGACTTATTTATTAACCTATTTGGGTTGCATGTTAAAGAAAGGAAGCTATTATGCTGTTGGTTTGTGGGATGTTAATGGGAGCTCCGGGCATAATTACTCTACTGATAAATAAGCTGTTTGCCCAGTAGTAAAAAAAAAAAAAAAAAAGGAAAAAGAAAAAGAAAAAGGGGAAAAGGTTAGGTTTTAGGGTTAGGGAAAAAGGAAAAAAATAAAACCTTTGTTGTCCTTTTATTCCTTGCTACATCCTTGGGTAGGAAAAGGTTAAACAATCAACAACATTTTTTCTTTTCTTAGCAAGTTAGAGAACTGTACATCAGACACATTGTCTGCCAAATGCTTCATTTACTACCAGCTGCATTTTTACTTTGTTGGGAGATAGCTGAAATAAAATCACTGTTCTTTGTGCAAACAGCATGCTAAATAATGTAGGGCTACAAGATTATTAAATAGCAAAGGCATTTGATAATATTAGAGTCAACCACAAGTCCCACTTCTGCTGATGCACAGAATTTTGAGTAATTAGTCATTGCACCGAGTGTTGTATTTATATCCCCTTGAGCCTCAGACGTTAGGCCACAAAGTCAGGAGACAAAGAATTGCTGTTATTAGGAGGACTGTTTTGGATTTATTTATATTCTAAGGCTTTATTTCAGTGTCCACTTCACTCCTCTGGCTCAGGCTTCCTCCAATCCAGAAGATACAGCTAAGTCAGAGAATTTTTAGTGTAAACCATATTTTTACAGACGAGACCTCGCAACTTCATGCAGAAGTACTTCAATGAGTTTGCAAAGCCCCCAAAGAAGCACAACTGGCCTGAGGTTATATGACAAGCCTGGGAAAAAGGCCTCCCAGGTTCTGTTCTGATCTCTAACAGACTTCTCATGGCTTATATGCAACACATTAATAGCAGCTCCAATTTATGGACAGATAAATTGGGATACAAAGAAGACAAGTAGCTCTCCCAAGGATTTACAGCAAGTCTTTTGCAGAGCCCTGGAACTCTTACTCAGTCCTTTGTTCAAATTGCTAAACCACACTGCCTTCTTTAGACCACAATTGCTGCACAGGCCTGAATACTGTGACATATCTAAAATTATATAGCTATACACTTATATGAGGCTTTATTAAAATAAAGGTTGTGTAACATCTTTGGAGTTCAATACAAAGCTGCTCAGTGAGTAGTCTACTGCTTAAAGACACCCTTCATAATTCTCTCCCTTAGTAATAGAGACAGATATAATATATATATATAATAAGAATTATGAGGAAAACAACAGGATTTGAACACAAAATATCAAATGACAATTCATATTGTAACAATGAACCTTTCTTTTGCAGAATTGACATGAAAAAACAATGGAAACATTTATGATTATGACAAATAGTATGTGTTGTCTGTCTCTGAGAATATTGTACAGTGAAGAACTATGTAGACTAAATCATGCACTTATGACAAATTTCAGGCACAACTGAGTAAATTAAATTTTAAATATTATCCTGTCTCCTCAATGAGTTTCCTGTTTCTAAGCATGGCAGCTTAACCTGTGACCTCTTCAGCTTGCCTCTGCAGGTTGTGCACTCCCTATATTTGAAAAACACAGCCAGAAAATGCTGGTACTATAAGAAATTATATGGTAAATTTAATGGCTGTGCTTAGAAATACTGTGAAATTAAACATTCTGGGTTCTCTGTGAGATTTAAAAGGCAACCATGGACTTCTGCTATTACTAAAGGCACCATTGTGAAAAGGGGTTCTAAATTTTCATTTAAATATTGTGTACCCAAGTGTGTACATTTGCCTTTCCAGAAAATACATCCATGCTGAAGCCAGATCTGCAAATGGAACAAAAATTAGAAAGTCACCCTAACTGATGCAAGTATATACTCAGCATCTTGATCCAAGCTGGGCTCTGGAGCAAACACAGGCTACAAAAACTAACCCTAGATTACCTCCCTCCCCAGACAGATCTCCATCCTGTAACCTGGAAATGGGGGAGTGACAGCAGGGCAGCTCTGGCTTGTTTAGTCAGAGAGCAACCCATTTTCCACTAATGCAGGGGAGATTCTGCCAGTGCCATCTCCCTGTCCTAGGCAGGACACCCCAACTTCAACTGCAAGCAGCAACCACAGAGCAAAGTCGCAGAGCCAGCAGACACATTCCAGCCTGCCATAGCCACCAACTGCCAGACTGCCACACTTCCAAAGGAGGTCTGGCATGGATGACCCTCTGAACCCCAGATCCCAAGTTCCAGACCTACAGCTCCAGACAGCCCAAATACCTCTGCAAAACCTACCTGCACACATCAAGCCCTAGGCAGGCCTCTGGCAGAACCTCAGGGGCTTGACTTGGTCCCTAGCTGTCACTTGAAGTGCTCAGTTCCATATGATCCCATAGTGCTTTTTTTTTGCAAAATGGAAGGGAACTAATCTCACTGCTGGCCAAATTCCAGCTTTGAGTAATTACATTCTTCTGACAAATTTTCCTTGGCAGTTTCAATGGAATATAATTAGTAAATGTAAATAGACGTAAATAGTGCTGTAAATTACACTTTGCGTGATTGTCAGAAGCAGAGGAGGAGAGTGAGGGTGAAGGGGCAAATAGAGCAGAGCTTCGTTCTCTGATATGGGTGTTGTGGCCTTCTCTCTCCTCAGACACACTCTCTCGTAAGTGCACGTCACTGCCAAGACAGTGTGTTCAGGGCTTCTGCAGCAGGATCATCGTGTGGTTCATTACACAGATCCACTTCACCTCAAGTACAATTCTGACATGATGTCATGTCCCACAGCTGTTTGTGAGCAGCTGCCATGTTCCACCTCAGCTGTGCTTCTGCTTCAGCAGCAGGCAAACTGCTTCACACACACACATGCAACTGCAAAATGAGCGTACATGATATTATTGTTTTCTATGAAATGCTTATCAAATTTGTGAATGGTTTGTGAAACCTTCTGCTACCAACAGAAGAAGTGTCATATAAATGGAATTATATAATTATCCTTCACTGCTATTTTAATGCAGCTTCATGTACTATTTTCACCTAGAGTGGAAATAGCTTCTCCCTAAAATAAAGTAAATGCATATACTTAACTCCATGTAGTCAAGTACATTTAAAAGCGACTATTTAAAGCAGTGAAAATAGATTATAATATGCACCTATCTTATGTTAGTACTTTATTATGTGTCAAATGTCTCATGTACATCATCTGTTTCAAATACAAACTGATATGGCCAGTGGGCTTAATTAGATCTTTCTGTCATCCAGAAAATTCAAGGATGATTTTCCAATAATTCACTTATTTTTCTGTTTACTCAAAATTTGCATATAGGAAACAGCTAGCAGAAACTAGTAAAATGAAGGGAAAGTTAATTTTCTTAACAAAAGCTTGCGGCACTATTAAGCTATAAGAGGAGAAACAGATGTTTCAGCTTTACAATACCATGTCTTGCAAAACTTCCCTCTGAACGACTATTCGTGCTCTACATGTTTTGGACTGTGTACGGAGAGCTCTGCTAACAGTCATGGGAAGCATTGCATACATTACTAAAGCCCACATAAAGATAATTAGTGCTAAAAAAAAGAATCAACAGGCCTTTTTTTCCCCCCTTTATAGTATTGATTTAGTGTGGGTGAAAAATGCCAGATTTTCAGTCTTGAAGATTCATGTTCCACCACAGAGTGGGAGATGGAGCCAGCTTTTCCCAGCCCTCTGCCAACAAACTCTTAGCTTAACCATCTCAAGGGCCAGGAAGAAGAGCCAGGCTCTACGGTCTATCAACCCTTAGTGCCTCTGATGAACCTGTGAACATGGAGAATGGGGACCACACAGGCTGGGGCAAGGAACTCAAATTTTTAATCTTTGTGGCTGTATCTACCCTAGTATTTTCTTGTTCAAAAATTCTCAAAATTGCAGAAATGACCAGCAGTCAGTATTGAAGTTGCACTGCTGCAGAGAGGACTCTGGGTATTGCTGCAGTGGTAGCAGCCATGGAAAAATGTATACAGTGGAAGAGGCCTTTGAAGCTCATTTTGTATCTTACATATATATTTCCTACATGGCAAATTCTGTTTTAATTTTATTTCTGTAACCTTTTGCAGACTCTATGATGGGGTACACACATCATTTAACTCTTTGTCTGGCAATAACTTTACTTTCTGCAGATCTAAACAACATCGACACAGCACGTAACCAGATGTGATTTTGCTGGCCCTTCAAGATGCTGAAGTCAGGGCATTTTAAGGTAGCAACTTTTATTTTTTTACTATCAAATGCCATGCTAAGAGCATGTACATGAACAACTCTGAATACTCTGTGGACAAGTGGCTACTTGGTAAGCCACCTCACAGCTTGACCCTTCTCCCGGGGAAGGATCTACTGCAGAGATGCCCCTGAAGAGAGTAACATGTCCTACTAGAATGTTTAGTATTTATTTTAATAATAGAGCAATCCAGGTTAGTTGAGGATGACATTATTTTGCCAAGTGTTTGTAAGGGTTGCTTTAAAACCACTTGCTTTCAGGCAAAGTCATAATCAGGCTAAGCAATGTAAGACTTTTATAATGGAAGGCCAACACATATTTTTTCATTCAGTCTGCAAAAATAAACTGAGCACAGCTGTTTTACTGAAAACAGCCCACTGGTATTTAAGTAGATTAACAAAATTAACTGTGAAAATCCTATGCTATCTGAAAGCCAATAACCTGTTGGCCACAAGGAGGCAGGGCAAGGATTTAGTACACTCAAAGAAAATGCTTTTATTTAAAGTTAAATTAAAAAAAGAAAAGAAACGAAAAAGAAAAAAATAGAAAACAAGGAGCATTAAATTAGTTCAGTCATGAAACTCTAAACTGCTAGGCAAGATAAAAAGCACTTTTTCATCCAGTGTGTGGTTTCAGAATTGCTGTTTTATTCCAAGAGCAGCAAATATCTTAAGATACCAAACAATAGCCGATCTGGCAGCAATTTTCTTCTTTTGAAGAAGCAGATCACTCATGTTACTTCTTCATCACTTCTGTGTGATGCAGAAGAAAACCCTAATGCTCAGCTTTGATAGAAGTAGTGAATTTACCAACTCAGAGCAAGAAGCCGTACTGCCAGGTTCACAAGGTGTTGCTCCCAAGCTATTAAATCCTGCTTCTGGGCAGCTTTGGGAGCTGTGCCTTTCACTCCCTTGGCACTTCTAATTCTAGGCTAAAAGCAAGCAGAGGCTGTTTGGCATCTGTAGTGCCCTACCAAGAACCTTATGCACAGTACCGGACAGTGATTCCTCCCTCCCTCCTTCCCTTAACTAGAACTTGGAGACATTCCAAAACCAGCCCTAACCCAAACTTCTAAATGACAAAAGGGCAAAAGAGGAAAATAAAGCCATAGTATCTCTATTTCACAGTTAAATTGAAAACTATCATATTTAACAATGAGACAACACTATCCATGGCATTTGCATACCACAGTCCAAATCTATGAGTGATCTTCTGGTTGAGATGAAGTGACTTTCCTCTTGGCTCTGCCACTGCATGCTACTGACCTAGGTAATTTCGGTCCCCTATACCTCTGTTTCCTCATCTTTTAAGCAACTGCCTTTCTTCTTTGTGAATCACTATGAGGTCCATGGATAAAAAACACACTACAAGAACTAATAGTTATTAATGCAATTCAGATATGGAATGCACCAGATGGTAAAATCTCCAGGACTTTAATGAACTATTGTAACAGAACATATGTAATATGACGTTATTATAACAGGCATTTAAATGTATAGTTAGTACATACAACGTGACCTGTGCTGCTCTCAGTAACTCCACTGGAATTATTTTGGATTTATGTCAGATAATACTAGGAACACAAAATAGCCCCATATGTGCAATGTGGTAAGGTTTTCATAGTAATGTTATCTTAACTATTGCCTGT
Source organism: Empidonax traillii (assembly GCF_003031625.1). Taxonomy (NCBI): domain Eukaryota; kingdom Metazoa; phylum Chordata; class Aves; order Passeriformes; family Tyrannidae; genus Empidonax; species Empidonax traillii. Next base: position 86,462 of record NW_020955395.1, on the reverse strand, counting down.
CCTGTTTTTATCTGTATCTATCATTTAGTTCTGAGAAGGAAATAAAAAAAGTACCTAATGTCAAAAACTAAAATGCCTCTGACCAAGTATTTGACTAGGCAAAGGTGAAAAAAAAAAGACTGCAGTTCAAGCCACTGGCATCAGACATTACAGTCAGAGGCAGGTTCTTACTTCAGTAAAGGATGAACATGAAGACACCGTATGTATAATAACTCTAGCTCATCTAAAATACAGACTATAAAACTCAAGTGAACTGACATTTAATACATGAGAGGCTGGAAGCAAGATATCAATTTCACATCATAAATTAGCCTTTGTGCTAGTGCCCAAAGATTTGGCTGATTACTCATTGCTTTCCCTTAGTGCTTAAGCAGTCTTTTCCAAAGCAAGACAGTTAAACCACAAAAACGTACCGTAGTGTCCACAGCCCTGACCTTCCCAGCAGGAACGTGCTTTGGAATGGGTTCTTCTACTGATATCATCATGCAGCCTTCTGCTCCAAGAGTAACAATTACAAGCTTACACCCTCTTTCTAACAGCATGCGTCCCACCTTTTCAGCATCTTCAAGGTTGCCAACTGGGATGCCCGTTAAAATCTCTGCCTGGAAAACAACCCACGCAAATGAAAATCATAATCTGACAGCATTCATTTTTGGACAACAGTTGCACTCGAAAACGGTATTTAGTATCTTTTTAAAATGTGTATTATAGGATGATCACAAAACCACTTTCTACACTGATATTTAGATATGCCTTGCTCCTAGCTGGAAACCAGCATGCCTTTCAGGTGCAGCAGACTAATGCAAAGAAGGGTAGGCAGAGAGAGATGCAGAAGGCATGGGTTCTGTTTCAGCTTCTACAACTTACCTGGCACACAACCCTTAGTAAAATCACATTTCTCCCACATGCCTCAGTTTTTTCATCTGTGAAATGGACACAATGACACGGTCTTGGCAAAAACACTTTGTGGTTTAGTGTGAAAAATGTTACAAGACAACTTGGTCACTATTGTTGAGGGATATGTATCTCTAAGTGAGAAACTTTTTAAATACTTTTAAAAATTCTTAGTGTCAAATTAGAAGGGAAAATTCTCTTCAAGGAAAAAAAAAATGCTTAACTTTGACCACTTTGTTTAGTTTTATATACATTTTTTGATGAGAATACCTAACATTTATCTGAAGCTGTCTTTGGGGAAAGGCCCATTACAAGACTATTATGTATTTGTGTTATGGCCATGGCCATGTCCATGTTCATAAACTTCTGTCAACTGTGTTGGCTCTGTACAAACATAGATAAACTCTTCTTCTAACAGACGGTGACCTTAAGTCTACTTCTTCCAGTTGGGTCTTAAAATTATTCTCTTGTAGCTCCACCCAACTAAGAGCAAAATTTCCCCAAAATCTGCATTGAAGACTCCAGAATCAAACAACATTTTCACCTCTTCATACATTTTCTTGATGGCACAGCACTGTCAAGCATCATGTGCTTTTCCACTTTTTTTTTGGCAGGGAAGAGAACGAGAACGAAACAGGACGAAAAGGAAATAAAAATTGTCTTTTCTCTGAAGCAGGCAGTTCTCCTGCATAACACAGTATGCCTTCAACTGTAAGTAAACAGACATACTGTTTTGCCATCCATACTTAATTTTGTCCTGCTTGCCTGAGAAAAGGGAAGTCTTACTATAAGGTTGCTGCTGTAACCTGAAGAATGCAGCCTGAAGTATTTCCAGATAGCTCCCTTGTAGCTGAACATAACTTCCACACTCTTAGGGCTTATTTTCAGTGGAAAACTTACTTTGGAACCTCTTCAGCAGCTAATCTCCTGACCTCTGCTACAGGGGCAGCTCAACTTCTTGGGAAACAGCTGCTGAAATATTTCAAACTACCTTCCTCTGCCTGACTGAAATTTGAATTGTGAAGCACACATACTTCATGTAACAAACTGTAAACTATAGTGATTAAACAACTGCTCCATGGAGCACAGGCCATGCCTGTAGTAAAGAGAGGGAGGGCAGACAGCTGGGGACAGGAACTACTACAGCCATCTACAAGCAAACCGCCCCCAGCTGTGAGTCAGCGCCTGCTCACCACTGTCATTTCCTGAGTTTCAGCCTGACCCAGGCGAGAGCAGCCACCCTTAGGCTCTGAAGGGCCAGATTATGCCAACACACTCCCTAGAGTTTATAGTATCACTAGCAGAGGACTTACTGGTTTTAATTTTCTTCTATGACCAAGTTCTGCCGTCCCTACTTAGACAAATGCACAATGATTTCAAGCACTGTTGATCTGATCACTACGAGAGGGAGGCTGGTGTGGCAGGAGGTGATGGGTAAACTTGTGGGCTGCAAGGGCAAGGTGTGGTTAACATGTACACAGAACTTAAAACTACTTTTTTTAACCACACTGATCCCAGGCAAGAATATACTAAGCTTTAAATTATAAGAAGGCAACTAAACTGACCCAACTTTCTCTTTGGCATGTCACCATGCAACTCAAACTTCTTTTGCAGTATGAACTATTTAAGCAAATTAAACATATTTCAGTTTTTAAAAGGTTATAAGAGTATTTAAAAATACTGACTAGTTTCAAAATGTATCTCACAAAGCATTTTGAATGTATCTTGCAAGTTTTGCAAGGAGTTAATGCACTAATAATATTTTTGGAGTAACTGAGGATCAATGATAAATAGTATTAAAATATACACATAATCTATTCAGGCATCTAAAGAGTCTGTGTCTCTTCACAAATTTTAAGATCTCTGGAGCAGGAACTATGCATTCCTGTATTCAGAACACCTAGTACATCATGTTACAAGAATAAAAATGGATTAACACAAATCCTTGAATGAAACTGGGAGGCTGAATTTCCAGTGTACTTTATGAGGGCCAATAATTCCAAACATTCTACCTATGCTGCAAAGTCTCCAGGATGAAAGTGGATTTGGTTTTGGTAGAGAAATAGTAAATCTAATATGGGTTTACTTACCTAGTATACTTCTGTAAGCTCATGAGTAAGGTAAATGAAGTATTTAAATACAATATTGTTCGTCATGAAACGCACATCCTGTATGCTTAGCATAAAGACTGTACTCCTCTTTGTGCCTCCTATATCCCAAGTCAACAGGATTTTTTGCTTGAGTAGGGAAAGAATTGTTCTGGGACTGATATATGAAGGGTTTTTCAGAAATCTTTCTTTTCATCTTTATATTGATTATACCAATAAACGAAATTTTTTTGAACAGACAGGAGTCAGTATAAAAGTAGATCTTTGGCTGCTTGAAACCATTATCATCTAACTCATCTACAGCAGGATGGTAAAGCTAAAAAACACTGGAACAAGCTGTAAGAACCATAAAAGCAGCAGAAGCCAGACAGATTCTGTGCCAATAATTAGAGATTGCGGTAAATGTCAACTGATGTTAAATACTATAGTGAGTTCTTAAGTTCCTCCCTTCAGTAGAATCTTATTTAAAAAACAAACTGTGGTACAATTGAAGGAAATAACTAATGGTTATGTAAAGAAAAAATTAAATAACAATACTAAAAGCCCAATGTGGACATTTGCCATATGCTGTACAAAAGAGCAGCAAATTAAGAATATTATTTTTCTGCAACTAGTCTCATAAAACTACTCAGTTAAATGGACCTCATAAAGCAAGACAACATTCCACACAACTGCTGTCAGAATTAACCTATGATGGATATTATATAATTAATCTACAAAGAATTTTGTTTACAAGAGTGGTAGAAAAATTTAACTAAAGCTTTTAATTTCATTGATATGAAGATTCTTGACCACAGACTTCACTAATCTTAGTTAACACTCCATCTCTCTTTAGACTGCAGAGTCTAGTCACGGTAAGTTGACACAAACCAGAACTGCTACAGAAAAAAATCGCCCTTCCACTCCTGTCCACATGGCCCATTCTCTTGTGCCAGCACAGCCATTTATGTGCCCTGGAAACAAACTGGATTTCAGGGCACATCTGTGTTAAAATTAACACCACCCCCAGTTCCACACCACCCCCAAAAGTCAATCCAAAACAATTTACTTCTTTCAACAGCAATACTAGTTTACACTGGCTAAAAGTGAGAATGAACCTAGCATATGAACACTCGCCAGTTGTTCCTAACTGTGGTGCATTTGGGGCATCCGATGGCTTACAAAAATGTACACAGACACTTTCGTGAAGATGTTCTGGATCCTCTGCTAGGCATCTGCAAGACCAACTCTGCAGCATCATATCTAGTTTTGGGATCTTTGGCACAAGTAAGACACTGTCATACCACAGCATGCTGCGATGGAAGGTCATCAAGACAGTCAGGTGACCAGAGACAAGAGGAGGCTGGGAGAAGCAGGCTTGTTCAGCCTTAAGAACTCCCGGCTAAGGGGAGATGTTATTGCTGTCTGCAGGAATTTAATAGGTGGGTACAGAGAAAAGGAAGCCAGAGTCTTCTTGAAGAGCCACAGGGATAGGGCTAGAGTCAACAAGCACAAACTGGAATATGGGAAATTCCAGTATTAGGACAAGCTTTTTCACCACAAGGGTGATGAAGCAGTGGAACAGGTGCCCAGAGGTCATGCAGTCTCCAACCCTGGAGATTCAGAACTTGACTGGGCAAAGTCCTGAGCAATCTGACCTCAACTGGCCATGCTTCACCACGGTGTTGGACTAGAGACATCCAGAGGTCTGTTCCTAACCTCTACAATCCTATGATCCTCGGCAAATCTAAACTGGTGAAATAACAAGAAGTGTTAATTCTTTGGGGAGCAGTCTACCATTTGGCCTGTTTTTTGTAGACCTAACACAATAACAACTTTGCAAGTGTTGCCAGGAACTGCTGGAAGAGAAATAATAAATAATAACTGGGAAACTGTTCCAGTTTTAAGGCTAATCAATCTAAAACTACATATGATCATTTAAAATATTTTTAATTTCAAATATTTAAACACAGTAAGCCAGTTGGCTAAAAACTTGGCTTGTACCGTAGGAGATTTCTTTGAGAATGACAAAATAAGAACTCAATCTCACTAATTCTAACACATGTGGACAGTCCCAGAGAAGTAGTGCAACAGATTTGGTGTATAACCAATTGCAAGATCAGGCCACAAGCCAAGCTAGTTCCAGTTGTTTCAAATTATAAAATTTTTACGTATATACAGGCAAAAATACTTATCGTCCTAGAATAATTAAAAGCTGATTGAAATGAATTGGCCTGAAGCTATTCCTTTCCCTCCCAAAAGTAACATCTTTCATTTTAGACTAAATATGGGAAATTTCATAGTTTCCAGCGACTGATAAAATCGGGTTTAGAACAAAGTTGGAATTAAAATATACTGTGAATTGCTGGCAACTTCTATGTAATGGCAGAATAGTTGTTCTCTATTACTTAAAAGAGAAAAGGCTAATTCAAGAGATATTATGAAATACTTATTTATAGTATTTTATAAAAGGACCTGTTTTGACTACTAGAGATATCAATTATATTTGCTTTAAAAAGATTATTGTCAGTATTAATCTCTCTTTATTAATAAGCAGTATCTTAAATGTCCTTATCCCAGACTACAGATATAGTTTTACAAACCTGATATTCTCTGAATCTCACAAAAGTCAATCCTGTCTCTTGATTTTGGACATACTAACAAAAATTTACCTTACTAATATTTCTTCCAAAAAGTGATCTAGCTTCTGGTAATAGACAGTAATACTTAAAAAGAAACAGTGGGAAAGTATCTATTTTTCTTTATTATTTTTTTATATCTTGCAGCATTATTTAACAAAATTAGCAATTAACTTACATTTAGTTATGCTGCTTTCTACCATTGAAGCCCAAAGTATTCTGCTTTGCATTTAATTAAATCTTTGCTAGGCCTTCTTTAGGTTACAAGTCTGATACCCACTTTACATTAGGGAGAAAGCAGTTCCCTGTTTTGCATTAAAAACAGTGTGACAAACTTAGTCGTTCATTGTTTAGGAGTTTTCCTTCTCCTGAAGGGCTCCTCAGTATTCTTTAAATGGAGAAGCAGCTGTTTTTCAAAACATTTAGGATCAAATTGAAATCACTGATATGCAATGTATTTTGGTTCCTAATCTGCAAGGCTGTGTAACTGCATGTACACACTAAATAAGAAAAACAACACATGAACTGTATTGACATTGTGGTTATGCCTAGAGCCATCTGCAGCAAGGAATCACACAAATACGTGGGAAAAAAAATGGTTAGTATTCCAAAGAGCTCATCTTGTACAGGGTTGTCTCGTTTTCAACATTTATAGATGACTGGAAAGAACAACCATTAGTTTTCACCAAGATGACATTGGATACACTTATTTTTCACTAGAAGAACTAAAGGAATGGAGAACTAGCACATTCCTGCACAAACCTCGGGGATTAGACTGTGCTACATCTGGGAATTAACAAACTAGTCTCAACAAGTTTGATCTTTCTGGGAAAAGATAAAACTGAACTACAGGCTAAGCAAAGAAAGAGCTGATAACCTTGCAAGATTTGTTCTGACTTCTTTTTTTTCAGGAACCACATAAAAAGAAAGTAATGTCAGACATAAAGAAAATTGTTATTGCAACAAGCAAGAGTGAAAAGAACAGCTTGTGAAGAGCCTTCTAGACAAACTAATGGTAGATAATTCACTGATAGAGTAATTCTGTTTGCTTCTCTCCAGCACATAAATCCATAAGAACAAGCTGTGCTGTTATACCAGATACCACATGTGATTTCATTAAATCCTAAAGCATTTAATGAAGGATGGAGTATAAAGTGTTGATGTTGTATTTGATATTTGCATGTTTGGCAGCCGACACCCCATGGCTGACACTACGGCTGACATATTTGAACTTTTATTCCTTGACAAAGGGCAAACCCCCTTGACCTTCATGGCTGTAAATAACATAAACTTCTGACTCAGAAATAATTCAGCTCATCACAAGGACTATCCCCTTTTCCTCATCTTTAATAATACAAACACTCCACACAGTGTATGAGATGTCTTAAGCTAAATGGCTGGTGTTCTGCTCTACAGCCAATACAATTTCTGTTTCACACATACTGTTCACGCATTTTCTGCAAACCACAGGATTTTACAACTTAAAAGTAGTTCTTGGTGAACAACAAAGATAGGGACATTTTGGTAAAATTGTGATGAATACTTGTAAATTACTAAGAAATGCAAACCAATCAATAAAAAAAAAGTCTGTGTAAATTTAATCTTGTCTTAGCACACACACGTGCTAAAAAGAACGTCTTAGAAGCAGTTGAACTGGGTAGCTCTAGAGTTCATCTTTAAACCCAGGATGATTTATTAACTATTTAAAATACTTTCTGAAGATAAAGAGGAAATTTTTTTTTCTGGTAGTACCTCAAAATCCCAAATAAAATATCCCAAAAGGTGTAAGGCAGGAACATAAATAGTATTTTGGCTAGCTATTCGAGACTTGGAAATTCCAAGCAGGAGGGGCAATGGAGCTGGAACAGAACATCTCAGGAAAGCAGCTGTAAGCAAAGCATTCAATAATTTCACCAAAGAGAATAATAATTTTAAAAAATCCAGAAGAATAACCATTTGCTCAGAGCAAAGGCACATCTTATGCAAATGCTCTTTTATAACTGTGACTGCCAGTAGATACTGAGGGAAATTAAAAAAAAAGTAAAAAGATCTTTTCCCTATATATGTTTGGGATCATCAAAGTATTCAGTACTCCCTGATTTAAGAAGATGAAGGAAATGCATATATAGTTAGCTGAATGGATAAAGCTGAAAAAAAATCAGAATTATCTTTAGGATTTGTAGAATCAACTTGTTTTTAATTGCCATACAGAGATGTGACTGGTAACCTTTATTTGGGTATGTAAACATTTATCTCCATATCAAACTTCTCGAGTGTATTCATTACAAAGATTTGAAATTAAAGTAAGTCACGAAAGAAAACAGAAAACAGATGGCATATGAACATAAAACAATTACTAAAAAAAACAACTTTCGAACTTGTGACATAAGAAAACCAAATGCTTCATTTTCCTCTTTTCTCTGCAAAGAGAAAGGGACAATGGCAATAGTTCATCCCTGAAAATCAGTTCAATACAAGTCAGACACACAGAGAGCATGAAATCAAACAAAATTGATTATTAAATTCATGCTAATGTAATTGATTTCAATGCAAAGTTTGAAAAGGTTATTGTTAAAAGCAGAGGCACTTATGTGCCATTCTTGTTCTCAGAATATGCTGTAGGAATCCTACACTTGGATCTGCCATGCTGCCATGATACAGTTGGCAGGAACTTCCATAGGTCTAGCATTTCCATAAATTCAGAAGAGATGAGCCTCATCAGCATTAGAGAGCATATTTCTGTGCCTGACTTGCTTACGGTGATCCCAGCTATCTTCACATGGTAATTATTTTTTAAAAGAAAATAGTAGAAAAGAATGCAAACTGTACCCCCAGCTCTGCAGGAAAGGTAGATGAGTGAGCAGGGATCTATTATAATTATACACCTGTATTTCTTGTTCTCCAAATAGAAGTAATTTTCTTTTCTCCATGTGGTGCTAAAAGTAATAATGCACCCTGGCTCCAGCAAACTACATTTCTCAAAGAATGTCTCTTTCAAGACTGTCCTCTAGCAATAAGGTACAACAAAGGGAAAACTTTAACATGTGTGTTGCAAAGAGCAATGAGAGAAAAGTCAGGAATAGACAAGTAATGAAAAACAAAGTTTTGTTTCTAACATATGGGGGATAAGTTTTCACGGGGAAAAGAAATTAACTAGTGGCATTATGAAAAAACCAAACTACAAACAACATTTACTAAATACTGGGAGAGTAGAGGTGTCCTCTTCATCAATAGAATTGAGTTATGATAGCTGTTGAGTGTCTGAGCTGCAAATTTTATCACTGCCAGTAATCCTGGAAACTTTGGCTTCCAGAGACTTAAAGAGCCACAGCATCTCTCACCTTGCTGTTATGTTAATTCCTGAATTAGTATCTGAACGTGGCAGACACATAATAAAACATCCCAGAATAAAATTCAGATGTCCTTTTGAGTTACTTAGACTGACTCTTAAGTGTTAGAAGACTCGTGGACTGAGAACTTCTGATACGGTTTGTCGTGGGATTTAACAGAAATTTCAAAAGAGGGCAATTGAGTCTTGAAGAACTTACTCTGGCAGACACTGTCATCAGACAAAAAAGTGCTGTAAGTAAGCAGGATCGTGCTTTTCTCTTAGCTCTTCGCCCTACTTTCTACCCAAAGGTATCATGTTCACTGCAGAAATCATGTTTCTTGGAGGTAACTTAAACTATGACCAAGGCATGTCTTCTATCCACTAGGTTACTTCTCCTACATTCCTGTTTATATAAAGAGAGGGTGAGGGGAAGGAACACAGCATGCCAAATGCTAGTAAATAGGAAATTTAAACAAAGGGCTTATGAGACGAGCTTAATTTGTCTCTTGTGACAAAAATAATTTCCCTTGGGAGAAATAACACACTTGAATTAGAAAAGAGAGGGAAAGGAGGGAAACTCCCCCCCCCCCCATCACCAGAAAATATACAGGCCAGAAAAGGCCAGAAAACAGATTCACTGGAAACAGATCTGATAGGAAGAGGCATATGGAGCTACTATTCACCATCAAGTGCAGCATGAGTGCATCACCTCCTGGCAAGACAGTTTAAAACTGTCGGAACACTATGGCTAGTGCATTTCTGGTAATCATATCAAGGGACTATTTTAACATTTACCCCTCATTGATTACATTTTAAAAGTGTTTTCATGGATTTGTTTTGCTGATCTATTGTAAGAGGGGTAGGACCCAACTTTCCTGCTGCAAAAAACTAATATAATTTTGAGCGCAAGCTAAAGGTATTCTAGAATACTCCTCTTTGTTGTTTATATCAGGAATCCAATCTGTCACCTGCAAAAGTCCTACATAAGAGGAACATGGCTTAATTTTCCTGCTTCCTATGCTGCCTTTCTAAGAAGAGTATCCCTCTGAAATTTTACTGCTTAAGACTCCTTTAATATGACATATGACCATTACCTCAGTTTCATTGCAGCAGAAGATATCAGAATAGATATAAAACTGTGGATCTAGGTCAGCAAGGGCCGGAGCTGGATTAAATAAAGTCTTTACTGGAAAAAGAAAAAAAAAAGAAAAAGAAAGTCTAAATCCGTAGTGTTTTAGATTCGTAAATCATCACTTGAAACACCATTGTGTTTAATTCATAGCCCCCAGTATTTATTATTGACACAAAAATGATTCTCAGTTTTCATTTCCTCATTTTATACAACCACTAAAAACTTTATTTATATTAAAGTTCTGTTTTAATTCATGTGCAGGCACCTGTCATGATGGGAACATGACAGAAGAGTAACAGAAAAAACAGCCAAGGCATTATTAAATTAAAAAAAGAGGAAAAAAAGCCTTAAACAGTAATGCAATTTGTTTACTGATGATGCTTCTTCCAGGATATTAATAAGTTTTACAAGAATTGATTTAGTTCTAGAATTTTTTCAGTGCGGTTATCTGAGCTCTGTACGTGAAGAATCATGAGTTATGGAGTAATGAAGGGCATGTCCAGACAAGGAGTTAAACGTGCTTCTGAATGTGTTACCTAACTTATTCAAACTGCCACATTATAAAACTGTAGTGTAGACAAGGCACTGTATATTTTTAATATGCTATCTGGCAGAGCTAGACCTAAACTTAACACTGGTAGAATATGTTAGTTAACCTAACTTTAAATAGTAGCCTAAGGCCCCTTGTAACAGCAGAAAAGGTTTGTCATGAGGACAGTGTAAGTGACTTACTCACTGTTAACACAGGAAGTCTGCAGCCCTGGATTCTCACTTTGCCAATTTTATGATTAATACTTGTGACTTAACCACAAGGCTATCATTTTTACATAAAGCACACATCTTCTTCAGAAATCTTCCTTATAGTAATTGATCAAATCTTCCAATTTGGATGCATAAATTTTCAGTCCTGAACACGTATTTAGACTGTAAGCTATAACACATAATTGTTAGACACCCTGAATGCTTTTGAATCCCAGTTAATGCCCTAAAAGACAAAGATGCACAGAGACTTCTGAAATCTGAGTACCAAGAAGTTTAGAAGTTAGGTGATCAATTCTCTGCAAATTAGTTAGCCCTTGACTGTACAACTTTATCATGCCCCTCTACCTGCCTCATTAAAAAGAATACTGAAGTGACAAAGACTTGTACTCAGAAGTGAGAAAGTGCCAGGATTAGAAACTCCAATGAAATCTTAATTTGGCTCCCTTATATTATTACAATACAGTATGTATTATAATAAACTCTTTAATTATATGATCACATACCACTGAAAAACAGCATGTGATCACATAATTAAAGACTGCAACATAATACATATGCAGAAAGGAGACAAATTAAGGTCTCACAGGCAACCTTAACTCTTGCATTTCCTATTTTCTGAACTGCAACCCTAATGAAGTTTTCTTAAACACAAATCTTTAAGGTATACTTTCCTAGGTAAAAAACCCAAACAGCACATACTGGAAAACAAACTCTGTCATGTGGTATCATACCAACATATACACGGGTCAGGAGCAGCACTGGAAGTGTTCCAACTTGGGTTTTAAGTAATACTCATCATGAACAGGGCATAATATACTACTACTAGTTTTATCCCATATTTAATATCTGCTGAGCAGAAGGGAAGGTAGAGGAACCTTAAAATCCTCTTTCAGGCTGTGAAGAAGAGGGTGCAGTGTTTGGTTCTCCCAAGGACCACCAAATTTTCTGTCCAAAATCTTTCACAGAATTACAGAATCATAGAATGGCCTGGGTGTGTGTTTGATGGCCATTCCCCCTTGTCCCGTCACTCCATGCTCTTGTAAAAAAGTTTCTCTCCATCTTTCTTGTAGGCTCCCTTCAGATACTGGAAGGCCACAATTAGGTCACCCCAAGATTTCTCTTTTCCAGGCTAACCAATCCCAATTCTCTTAGCCTTTCTTCATAGTGCTCCATTCCTCTAATACTCTTGGAGGCCCTTCTTTGGACTCACTCCAACAGGTCAATGTCCTTCCTGCTCTAAGGACCCCAGAGATGGACACAGTACTCCATGTGAGGTCTCACCAGAGCAGAGTAGAGGGGCAGAATCACACCCCTTGCCCTGCTGGCCATGCTGCTTTGGATGCAGACCACAGTTGGCTTTCTGGCCTGCAAGCACACACTGATGTGTCATGTCCAGTCTCTCATCCACCAGCAGCCCCAACTCCTTGGCAGAGCTGCTCTTGGTCTGTTTATCCTGTGCTGATACTGGGGTTGCCCTGACCCAGGTGCAGCACCTTGCACTTGGTCTTGTTAAATCACATGCTATTCCCGTGGGTCCACTTCTCGAGCTCATCCACTTCTATGCCTTTCCCAAGATTCATTCTCCTCACCTACCTTTTATTCTTTATGCCTCCTTGCATAGGAACTATGCAATTGTAACCTTTTCCACTCAACTTTCACGACATCGTATCTCTTTACGCCCCCTCTCCACTTTCTTATTCCCACTTCCAGTGCCCACAGCCTACTCCCTGCCTCTGTACCCATATTCCAATCTCTATTCAACAAATCCTAATCTCTGTTCCAATTTTGTTCTCCTTTCACCTTCTCCCTTCCTTCTTCCTCTGCCACCCCCAAAAATCAAGAAAATCCCTCCTACATTTCCCTTGTCTGAAATCTACTCTCCCTCCTCAGCATTCCCATTCAGCTTTGTCTTTTCTGTATTTAAAATTAAGCAAGCTCTTGCTCTGTGCTTCCTGGGCGTACAACTGATCTTTAAGAGTATAAAAGAAGTTGCCTAAAACCAGATTCAGGAATTACACTGCAACTCATGTTGCCCAAAGGGACAGACTCTGTGGACAGACTCTTGTGGGAAGCTAGCTGTGAAGCCTTTAAGAATTTTCTGAGGTCTATGTGAGAGGAACTTATTTTCCAAAGGCAGATAATACAGTTAAAATCAGGCAGGTTTACATACCATTGTAAAGGCTTAGCTTTAAAAGAAAGCTCCCCTGCAAGTGACATGGAATCTTAATAACTGAGGCTGCTTCCAGCTCATTCTTCACTGCAGTATTAATATGCTGTAGGAATACGCCACTCGTATGGCATTATCAGCCATCTTGAAAGGAGCCTGTCTTTACAGAAGCCCAAAAACTGCTTTACAGACTTTGATATACAGTAATATTTTGCCCATCAATGAAGTGATCCCGCCCTTGGAAGCAGCAGCAGCTTCTCATCATCAGCCACTAAAACCCTCTATTAGTCCAGTCAGATTTCCACTACAATTTATACCTACTTCATAATCCTTCCTTCCTTCCTTTCATCCTTGAGACATGAGATGTCTCTCTCTAGCTTACAGATCCAGATGATGTTCACTGAAGAGAAGCAAAGAGTTCTTGCTTGTGTGACCGTATCTTTTCTCGCTTTTGTTTATTTCTTTCAGTAAGAATGAAGAAAAACAAGCAAAAAACTCAATGAAACAGAGGTTTGAGGCATCTGGCTATGCATCTGTTTTAAGCAAAAATAGTCAAGTGCACATTTCAACATGCAGTACTACATTATACATGAAGCTATTGCGGGCTAAAAGAAGGGAAACTGCATTAAAAATTTACTGTTGGCTATGGATAGATTTTTACAATGCCACAAGCTCAGCTGCTTACTTAGATTTGATGGCACATGACATTTGAACATGTGTAGCCTATTGCTTTCAAGCAGAAGCAACCAAACTTTCCTGATAGAAGAGCTGCACAATGATAGCATGCTGACAGCACCGAACTATAGCTGGCCCACAGCTGACTACTATCTTTTCTCGATATATTGTGCTGTCTACAGTTGCCAAATGGTTGCTTGCCTGTTCAGTGTATCAGGTTTGAATCTTTTCAATTGCGTTTAAAAAAATCTTATCTTTTCTCCTGTCACAGGCTGGCATTTTGCCATAGGAGGGTGACAGAAGTGAGAAGCATCTTGCCAAATGTGTGCATAGAGTTAAAAGTAGACAAAATAAGTCATGGATATTGACTCAGGCCTCAACTATAGTCCATTAACCACTAGATTAAGAATGCTTTTATCCATTTTCATAAAACATAATGAAAATACATGTTCTGTTCCATGCCCTCCCTCCTCCTGCCCCTCCCACTCCCCTGTGCCTGGAATTTTAAGCATTTCAGGTGCTATTCAGTTTTTAAAGTTTTCAATTTTTCTGTAGATTTGCACGCACCCAGTTTTGACATTTCAAACAGATATCAAATAATTTTTCCCCACGCACGGTTCTGTTCATAGAGTTTATGACTATTACCATCACAGTTTCAGGGCCCTCTCTCCCAGCCTCCCATCTAACAATGTTGCTTAAATCGGCATGGAACACACAAACTCGATGCATAAAGCTCTGCTGCATCTGACATCTGCACTAGTGCATGAACACCAGTGAACACAACAGGAGCACAACAGATCATGCTGCAGAAGGAGAACTGAAGAGCCAACAATCTCTGCACACTGTGATCTCTTGGAGCAAGCCTTGGCCCAGCTACAAGGTACTAGCTAGTTCTGATCCCAGTTCCATCCCTGATCCACTGCGTGACTGATCATGCTGTGTATGAGCTGTCCCCTCCCAGTCTTATGTTCTGGATAAATGGGAAAAACATTTTTAAAATCTCATATAGATGCCTCACTTGCATAATTATTTACTTAGTGTTCAAATACTGTGGTAATTGTGCTTGAGTAGCTGAAAGCTTTACAGGCATTTTAAAAAACAAAAACATTATGTTAGTAACAAAACCCCATCCTATTCAGGCAAAATGTCAGCTTTCATCCATGTATATGCTACATTGAAGGAATGATGCCCTACATTTAAACGTACAGTACAGTAACAATTTACTAATAATTTCACAGACCATGACTGTGTCTCTTCAATGGCATCATGCCCAGACACACTCTAAGAACGGTTAAGAAGAAAAAACATTTTTATTTTATTTTAAGGATGTCAACTACTGTATAGAAAACCACAGCCATACCTACTGCTATGCTGGGAGAACACAGACATAAGTCTGGTTTTGAGCTCATTTGATTTACTTTACTGTGTGCGGAACTTCACCAACTTGCCACTCATTATCCTTGCTCTGCTCTGGAATAATATCAGAGTCAGGCCTACAGCTCCCGACCTTGCAACATTATATTGTATTTAGTCACCACATGAAAGCAGGTGGAAAGGCAGCATCAGACATATACAAGGAGATTATAAGGGTATAGGTTGATTTGCCATTCAAGGTAAACACTGCAAAATCTAGTTTTCATTAGCATAGCATGAATTTGTTGGCTATTGTTTCAATTCTAAATAAAACTAGTATGACAGAAACCAGAATAGACCAGAGGATCTTTATTTGGAAAGCACGATAAAGAATATTTTTCATGCAGCATAAATGAAAGAGACAGAATGGCTTATGTCAAATTACCTCCACTGGCACGTGCCATTTTCAGAGCTTCAAGAGAAACAGCAGGGGTTATTTCTAGCTGGCAAACAAGCACTTTGGCTTTACAGATGACATCAGAAGCCCTCTTCAGGTCTTCAAAATTTAAAAGCAGGTTGGCTCCTGGGACTATGACAATAACATTCTGTCCTAAAGAGAAGATATAGTGTTTGTTACAATAGTTTTCGCAATGAAGTATATAAAACAATTCCTTGATTTTTTTTTTTTACAATACATTTAAGATGAGTATTTCAATTTACTTTCAAAAAAAAAATCCCCACTAAAAACACATGCAGTGCTGACATTTTCAAATATCCAGATATTTTCAAGGATAATTAAAAAGATCAATGGACCAGTGAATGCTACACTGCACAACAAATGCATTATATATTTCTTTGGGGAAAATCATGTATGGGCATTCCCCAGTCTTATTTTGGTGTTTTCTATGAACTCTAATGAAGCACTGTACTAGTCACAGTGGAGATGGAGGATACATGCTAAGGCTGATATTTCCATTTTCCTAAAATATTCCAGTAGCATTTGGAAGAGAAAAGCATCGATGTGATTATCAAACTCATATGCCAAATTTTTCCCATCAGCTGGGAACAAAGAGTATTTCACACAGCTATGAAAATTATGCATGTTCTTTAGATTTCAGAGAAGCAGGCTTGCGCCATTTACCTGAGACATTTCAACTTAGGGCTCCTAACCATCATGAAACCCAGAACCAGCTTGTCACCAAAACCCAGACTGGTGATGACTGTGTCTAAGGAAAGCTTTATCAGGAGTGAGTGAAGAAGGTGGGCGACAGCTTGTTCTGCACCTAAAGCTGCCCAGTAGATGATCTAAACAAAGCTATGCGTGAGGAAGCACAGCAGTGTCTCAAAGCACCTCTAAGATCCCTTCCATTTGTTTATGTAACAGTTACGTGAGGTTCTAAATATTCTTTTGTTTTTCTTCAGACACACAAATCACCTTTTATTGCAGCTTCTTTCTCTTTTTAATCTCTATTACAACACTTAGAGACCTTCAGGCATGGGTGCCTTCAAATTAAAATTTATTATTAATCACTCAGGTATTAAATTCAATAAGTCAGTTGTTCCTTGATTTACAGGCTCAGCCCGCCCCCGCTGAAGATTCCTTTAAGGACTGCCAATCACTAAAGGCTACCAATTCTGTAATGAACTGAATTACTCTGCAAATAAATATTTATGTTTTTAAATACATTATTTTTGTTGAATGTGACTTCAAAGTCCTTTGAATAAGAAACGTGCAAAGCTTCTCTCCCTAAATATGTTCCGAAAAGAAAGCAGGATAATGGAAAGAATAATATAGTGAGCTCAGAGGGAGGGACCCAAGCTTTCCAAAGCAATTCTGCTGTCAATGGTTTGGTACAGAACAGCTGCATATGAAAAGCAAAACCTCAGCACTTAAAGCCAACGCCCTGCTTTTCAACAGACAATGATGGGCATCTTGGATAAAAAACAAAAGAAAAGAAAACAAAAAACCTTCTGCAACAAGTAAATGTTACCAAAGATATCTGAATCCTGTTGAGAAAATATTCAAAGGCAAATTGCACCTATTTTAACAAGCATGTATTTTGAAAGCTTATAGGGTGCAGCAGTGCAAACAGTAAAAGGCAGGGAATCAGTGGAACAAAAATCTATTTATTTTCTGCCTGGACTATGTGCTTCCTCGAATCTCAGACTCTATCCACATGTCTTGCTGCATTATCTTGCTGAACTATTTAGCTGTACTGACATGTATATTATTATTAGACTTTAGAGCTAATGGCCCGAGGCGATAAGGAGGGCTGTTTGCTTAAACCCATATGTGCAAATTCAAGGTAGACCATGCTGCACTGGATCACAGTCTGAAGCTTTTCTTTGTACCTACAAAAGGTCAGAGACATAAAGTGTGCTTTCAAACCTGCCAGGGAAGTGCAGTACCTACTATGGTGCAACAATCTGGACAATTTACCCCGATCTGGAGGCAAGCCCCCACATTCTCTCCTAAGCTGCATACACCACACTAACTCAATGTCAGCAGTCCACACAAACTTACACCAGGGTGCATGAAGGCAGAATCTGGACCCATGCATTCACAATTAATACCAAAATTTCGTATTAACAGCAACCATTTTGTTGACAGCAATTATTTCTTGCCAGGGAAATCAGATGGGAAATCAGCACCAGGGACAACAGAGTTAAAGACAGATGGCAAAGAGGGGTGGGATTCATCTTGTCCAACATGAACTAATTTTTTAAGTTTAAAAAAAAATCCTACATACTAGAAAAGTCTAAGAAACTTAAATCTCTAAAAATTATTTTTCTAGGTTCCTTCAACAAGGAGAAGAGATAAATATTTTCAGGGCTTTTTTAACTTAGATATCTTTTTGAGGAAGAGAAAAACTGTTGTCCAGAAGTGTCTATGTATCTCTGTTACCTCTAGGCAAAGCCTTAAGCCGTATACCTAGCTTATAAAACCACTCCAGTGAGGTAAAACATTACCTATACTAAGAAGGAGAACAATATATGGACTGCACTACCATTAATTCTAAAATATCTTTTCTTAGACTAAAAATTCTCAGTTTTGATGGGAGCATCTACATAATTTTAAGTTTTGCAGACGTCTGCTAGAATATTAAGGGCCACATTCCCAGTTGCTATAAGCTTTAACAGCTAAATGAAGCTGATAACTTGCACAAGCTTACACCAGATGGGGATTGGGTACAATCAGCGTGAATGCTGCATATGTAAACACTCATGTCCTCAGCTGGGCTTCTAAACCTGATATGTCACTTCTTAGAAAGATAGGTTACTCAAGCTAGACTTCTCTTACAAAGGTCATTTTATAGATGCCACCAGATGAGAAGTGCCAGTGGAAAAATCAGTGTCAAAACAGTAAACACCACAGTGCAATAACTATCACTCTTTAATACTGGACGATGAGCCCAAAAACCATCAGTAGTGCTAAGAAGTCACCAAAATGTCAAACAGTGAAATTGTAACAATAGCTGCAGAGCTTGTGCATAATAATTCATATAGAAAAAAGATTATATTTGCGACCAGAAAAGAATGCTATGAGAAAAGCATCTGCTGCCAAATCACACAGTTCATGAATATGAGGGCAAGTTTTGGGTGTGTTACAGTATCATAATTTCTATGCAACCATTTGGTAGAAGTATTGAACAGTCTTTTACACAAAACATTCAAGTTCATGATGAATGTCAATAGAAAGTCTCTAAAATGCAGGTGACATTTCTTCAGAAACCTGAAGATTTAAACCAAAGGTTTTCCTCTTTGGAAAGCATAATTCAAACAAGCTGGCATATGTATGCTAAGTTTGCCTTGTTTATTTAGCCTTATCTAAATATATATTTTGAATGTTTTTATACTAGTAGTGCTGAAGGAACACTTACTTACAAAATAATGTCTATTCACTGTTCATGAATGATTAATAACCTTATCATAAAGTCAGCACAATGCCTGTCTCAACTGAGGGTTATCTTGCTGTGTTCTGTGTAGGTGAACCTTAAGTCCTAACTTGCAGTAATCAGGAGAACTTTAATCATGACCTGCCAACCTCTGTTGTCCCTCCACTGAATTTTTGTTATGAATGTGGAAGTTGTTGGACTTGTTCAAACCTCTAGTCCAGCCAGGCCAGCAAAACGGCACCATCAACAGTCAGTAGCAGATATGGACAAAGCTGCAAGAAAATTCAGAGGTAATCATGGAAAAAATAATCCATAAAGAGAGTTTTTTCCTCCCTACATGTGTGTGTAAAAGTACAACACACATCATCACATCATGGAGTTCTCACCTCCCAACAGCACACTTTTGGCAGAAGGTGTGCTAAGTGACAGAGCTCATGGCAAGAGGGAGGCTGAAAGGGGAAACAAAACCTGGGGTTCAAAGTGGTGTGATGCACCTCGAAGAAAATGTGTTAAGAAAAGCAGGTGGATGTACCAGCTTTCATCCTTAAGAGAGAAAGTACAGATTTGAATTGTACAGGGTCCTGTTAAACTAAAGCTTGTGTTCAGTCAAAACTTAGCTGAAAAGGCAGTTGCACGAAAGAGAAAACTGAAAGGAAGACAAGGTCCCGGCAAGATTTCCGCACAGATTTCTGAGACCGCCCAGAGGGAACCTTGCAGCACCTCTGGGCTGCATGCTTTCCAGTGCAGCACTATAAACTTGTTAAACATCTCTTCACCATTTTGCATTAAAGCAGAGATTTAACCTCTCTATCTTTTATTGAAACGATACTGTATTGCCCCAGAATATCATGCAATTTTGAGAGTATCAATTGTGTCCAATAGTTTTCAAATTTTTAGTACTTTGCCAGTTACAACAGTGTGTGAATTACAGTTGTGGAATTCATTAACCAGTAAAAAACTTCCCACAAATTCTGCAGCACCAGCTAGACATACTGAGGTAACAATAGGGAAAGTTTACTCCA
Organism: Empidonax traillii; assembly: GCF_003031625.1. Classification (NCBI taxonomy): domain Eukaryota; kingdom Metazoa; phylum Chordata; class Aves; order Passeriformes; family Tyrannidae; genus Empidonax; species Empidonax traillii. Next base: position 66,504 of record NW_020955395.1, on the reverse strand, counting down.
GAGCCTCCTCTGACTGCTCTCAACAGCTTTCTTTTCCTCTGCCTTCACTCATACATTCTCTCCTTGAGTCTCTCTCCTACTTCTGCTTGTGATTTTAGTCAGATGATTTAAGCTTCCCAAGTATCTGTATTTATAAAGAACTGATAAGAAAAAGGGCAGATAAGGCGTGTGAAATTACAGCAATTAAAAATTTGGCAATTCAAAGAGACGATAGCTATGTTTTTTATTTGTCCCTCATTGTCTTAACACAAAACAGCATCATCAACCCCAACTTCAAATGCTTTCCTTTTAGGTATAATTTGAACCAGCAGAAATTACCTCAGTCCATTCAATGCTGTGGTGTTTCAGCTATGCCAGCACAGCCACTGCAGCAGAACATGCATGTGCAGACAAGCCCATTGAAAAGTGCTGTAAAACTTGTTTAGGTCAAATCAGCCAGGTTTCTACAGGAAAAAAATAGTGTCTCTTGCAACAGCAAAGCACATAAGTGCTGCTATTTTATTGCAATTTACTCAGTTCAGGCACCAGATGGTTTTTGGGAGACGTAACAACAAGAACCATTAACAATTCTGTACATCTGTTTGCTTTAGAGCATAGTTCTGACCAGGTTTGCTCTTCTACTAGATTTTAAATGAAATCTGAGGCCAGTGTTAACACAGGATTTTTCAGTTTCTCAAAGACACAAACTACCTGACTTTATGCATCATTCTTGTTACTATGTGAATTATAAGACTATCAGGCACCCTTCACACTGTCACTAACATGTAAGATATCCCCACTGTGAACCTCATGGCCCTGAACAATAAATTTCCCTTTCCTGTGCTTATAAAGGTTTTATATCCACAAGATTATTTTGTCCTTATCCTTCAGAAAAATTCATGGTGTTAAAATTGTAATAGGTCCTCCTCTGCTCATTCAAGTTTAGACTATGTTTATCTTAGTTGGCCATGCATATGATTCGGGAAGTAATAAAACTGGTTCTTATTCAACTGCTCTGGACAGCAAGTGTAGTGCAAAACACAAACAAAACAGTGAAGCCTGGGAGCAATACTGGATTCCCACCGGATTACAGTGGCCATAGTGACAGTATGTGGCATAAGAAAGAAGTGTTAAGCATTGCTGTGGTAATTTACCTGCTGATCCAAACCAAGAGAAGGAGGTGGAAGTTGAGAGGCAGGTATCCGGGTTATCCAATGTATTAGTGCTACCTTATTTCTGAATTACAGCTGTCATGCAAGGCTTTGATCAATCTTACTTAGGGAAAATTAAACTCACATCTCCAACTAATTTGCCTAATTTTCCTGAATGTTCCTGTGTAGACTTGCTTTCAGTCATAGTTCCTTCCCAGATTTGCTGCTGGAGTAAATAGTCATGTTTCCTTTCCCATTTTGAGCTGTAGCCCAGTGTACTACCATCAGGTTACACAGAAGGTTGTTAAGTTGTTGTGTCAGCTAAGCTGTGGTAACTGTTCAAATGAGGGCTCTTAGCAGCACCAGAAGTGAACTAATTCAACCACACTTAAATTGTTATGTTTGCACAAACAGTGTCAGTCCAGAGCTCTTACATTTTGATCCAGACATACTCCTTTTAAGAGCTCTCAATAACACAACTTGTTTGAGGAAAAGACAGAAAGTTTTGTGAGAATAATTTAGCAATCTTGAAAAAGAGTATGAAAACAAGCCAAATCTTTATTTCTTCCCCTGTAATGTGAGAGCAAATGCACAGGCTAAGGAAAACTAACACGGAAAAAACAAATATGCCATTTCACTGTGTATTCATCACTGCATATGCAACTTGGGATCAAGAATTGTGTTAAAATTACAGTATCAACATAAATATTTCTACTTATACTAAGGACAATTCCTTCTCCTGAATCAGAGCATAATGACTCAGTGTCCTTACTAAGGAGGCAAACCCTTCCCTTATAGGGCCAGAGGAAATGGCTTCAAGTTGTGCCAGGGGAGGTTTAGATTGGATATTAAGAAAAATGTCTTCACTGAAAGGGTTGTCAAGCACTGGAACAGGCTGCACAGAGAAATGGTTGAGTCACCAACTCAAGTTATTGAAAAGACACGTAGATGTGGCACTTAGGTCCGTGGTTTAGTGGTGGACTTGGCAGTGTTGGGTTAATGGTTGGACTCGATGATTTAAAGGTCTTTCTCAGCCAAAATGATTCTATAGTAAGTTGTAGTGGAAAAGGAGAGCTTTAACTTTGATACGCTGTGTGTTCAGGACAATGTAAACTAGATAGATCAGCTGGCTGATTGAATTATTGTTATCACACTGCTAATGTAAGCATCTGTTTCTGCTGCTTCTAGGCACCTCATTCTATAACATTGCCCGTAATAAACATAAATGCAATGAAAGTTGAATAAGATCACAAAAAAAATTAAAAATGTAGAAAAAGTAATTCCTCAACTAACAGTGACAAGGCAAATGTTTCTTCTATGGCTGCAGAGGCAGAACAAAGAGGACAATTCAGAGCAGAAATATGTACCTTCACTGTTGACAATGATTGAAGCAGTTCCAGTAGCAGCATCTGTAGTCTGACCTACAAATGCTAAGAAAGGGAAAAGTTAGAGCATGCATTAGTTCAATACATTACTTTCAACCAATGGCATGTGATGCAGTTTAATTGAATTAAATCTGAAATGAACCCATAACCTCCAGCAATTTAAAAATGCTAATTACTCTTTCATGTGCAACAATGCCAGAGAAGCTAACAACAACAAAAAGTGTTAATTTACACCCACAAAACAGAAATGCGAGTCCAACATTCTTTAATTTGGCTACATCGCTGCTTTAGAGAAAGCATGTTATTTATACAGCCTTCTCAGGCACTCTACTCCCACTTGGAAGTATTTCTTTTATCCAGTGAAACAATAGAGTCAAGGCTGGAGAAAAATGAAAATATTAAAACAAAACAGTGTTTAATTCTGTGTAGATTTGCATTTCAGCAGTAATATTAATATGTGCTGTGAAGGCAGTGGTGGGGCTATATTCTTCCTTTTTGAATTATTATTCAGATAAATTAACTAGAAGTGAGGCTGGCAGAAAGACTGTTCCATGTTTACCACTATAAGAACCTGTTTTCAGTTTACATCAAATTTGTGAAATATTAACCAGTGGTCCAAAACTGGTAGTAGAAACCAGTAGAACTGTAGTAGAAAACTGTCCAAAAAGTTGAGGGTTATTTTTTTTTTCTTCCCCAAGAACTGTATTTGAAAAAATTTACTATTTCATTTGAGACAAATTCTAGTGACTTTTTGTTTAAGAAGCTCTGGGTATTCTAACATTTTAGAAGAGGTTCTTGATGCTGCGCAAAAGTGGGCCTCTTTCTCAAGATGTGGCCAATTTAACAATCTGCTCAAATTTGAACAAGGCTGAAAAACACCTAACAACCTGCTCACTGGGTTTTACTGAAGTCTTGTACGTACTTGCCCTGGAGGTACCCTCGTCTAGCTCAGTTACAAGGGTCAGAGCAGACCTTCCCTTGCAATTACAGCTTCTTTTCACCATGAGCTCAGTCTCCACACTGGAACTGAAAGCAGAGAACTTGTGTCTTTTGTACTTTCAATGCTCTTGCAGCATGAGCAGCAAGTTGCCTGGTTCGAATGTGGGAGAGGGAACAACAAATCAATAAAGATCTAAATGCTCTGAGCAACACTGGTAGCTGATCTGTTGTGGAAGAGAGGAAGACAAGGAAAGGGGAAAACTACAAACCAGATTGGAATTGAAAAGGAAAGGGGTATGGTGATATGCTAGGAAATATAAGAGCAACATAAACAAAGAAGACAAACAACAAGGACCCAAGGTCTGACAGCCAGCAGAACTGGCATTACAGCAAGGATTTTCATTCAGAAAAACCAGTATCCTTATGTACAACAACAGAGATAGGTTAGACAGGGGTTAAACTGAGATGGAAAGCCCGGGACTGAAGTAAGACCATTCTAAGCAAAAAGTCTGTGCACACTGAATCACCCTTGCCTCCAGATCTTGGAATGCAAGTTGGGATCTTGGATCAGCCTCACCAGCAGCACATCCTGTCTTTCTCCAGGGCTGACCGATGCAGGAGGTGGCAACCAAACACCATTCTGAGATATTATCAGCAGAAATTGGTACCTTGGAACCTAAATGTTCCAAACCTTCTACTGATCTACCTAAGTATCCATGAAGTGTGATATGATGGAATTCCTGAATTTTTTCCCTATACTTTTCTTTTGCTGCTATAAAGACTATTTAAATATTCATGTTAAGATTGTAAGAGCAATCATTTAAATAAAAAAAAAAAATTAAGGTTCCTTGTGGTATATGCATTTTCATTAAGTGCTATGCATTATAATTGCTTTATTTACACGATCAAAGACTTTATTCACGAAGTAGGCATGCTTCGGAGAGATTTAAAACCGTACACTAACAGGCACTGCTTTTATGGTATCCTTCAATTGTTTTCTTAACTTAGTTGAAAGCTACACAAAGAATAAACCTGTGCATATATTTGTGAAATATTTAGATGTTACACTGATAAGCATAATAAAAAAGCCCACAAAATACTGATAGTTCTGTCTGTAAAGCAGGATTGGAATAATGCAGTAAATGAAGCTGGTGGCTGCACATTAAACAGAAGAGACAAAGAGAATATTGCATAGCCGCTTAATGATTGCATCTGTCCATCGTTGTCCATGCTGAAGGAGACAAGTTGTGCAGACAAAAATGTGATCGTGTAGTTTAGCAACATGCAATAGAGAGAGAATTAGGGTTACAAAGGTGCAAAGATACTAGAATATTGTGGCTGCTCAGTTTTCCTTTTTTCTGAAAGCCTTTAAACATTGATTTTTGTGTGTATGTGTGCTAACACCAGCTGCCATCTCTAAAATGATGCATGTGTCATTTCACAAAGCAAAGGTGAGATTTACTGAGTTTACCAGCGCATTTCCACTCTATCCCTCCCTTCACAACATGAAATTGAGAATGAATAATCAGACCGAATTTTTCCGTTTCTCACCAGGCATTATCATCATTAATGCCAGACTAAACAATTGCATATCAGCAAGTTATCTTCAGGTGACTTGCACTGATGCAATCATCTGAGGTTTGGAGGTAAAAACATTACATTTTATTGTTAGTGGTACAGCTGCTTTCAGAAGTCCCGTATTTTCACCTGTATTCATTCATTCCTGCCTGCTGCATCAAACCAGTTATGCATAGTTCTGAATGGTAAAACATATCCAATAAGACAGTAAAATAATAAATCCTCCACTATCGGTTTTTAAAGTTTAAAAATAGTACAAAATGTTTCTTTAAAGTAAAATTTTACCTGTAGAAATACCATTTTTCTTCAAATTTTCAACATAATCATTGCCAAAGGAATCCTTCCCAACCTATACAAAAGATAAAAGAATGGGTTTTCTTTACAGAAAGATGAGAGGATAGATAGACTATTTTTAGACAACCGAACTCTCTAATGTAATTTGAATACAACACTTTCTGTGTTGAAGCCCTTTGCCTTATTAATCAATAAATAATGAACTAAGAAATAACAGTAAAAATGTATTAATAGTATTAACAAATGCTATTCTTAGTGTTCTGAAGTTTTTTCCTCCCCATTACAAAATTCCCCCCACACCCATGTCACTATATTCAAGTTTTGTTGTACAACCACTGTGCTCCTTTGACACTGAAACTTCCTGGGGATTGTAAAATCCGGATGTGTACTGAGTTATTCAGCTTTGAACTGAAAACACTGACAGCAATTCGTGTGTCCCTCCTAATTGCAGTTCATATTTTGAATTTTCTACCTCAAGTTTCCTTGCTGGGAAAATTTCAAACTGTGGCTATGGGATAGAAAGTGATGATAAATATGGCATTAACAATTTCTATAACTCTCAGTAATAAATGCACTGTTTACAAATTCAGCATTCTTTGTTTGCTTTATCCAGCAACAGCAGATCAAGTTGAGTTAGGGAGTCAAACTATGGTGTATTGTTTTTCTAACAGCAAGTTAAAAGGCTTGTCATTTCAGCTCCACTAATCCTTTTAGCTGAACAGAATTCTGCTTGCTGTTTATTCAGACTAATACACATTTCTTTTTGTTACATTACAACAAGCTGAACAAAGGAGATGAGGTATATGGAGACAAAAATAGTACAACTTGCTTAATGTCACAGTAGCCAACAAAGCTTTTGATTCACCACTTTTAGCCTGTCTTCAGCATGCACAGCTCACAAGTCCAAGAGTGAGAAGAAAACATCTTTCAGATTAGGAGCCAAATCAAGATCCTGGTCATGGGTCCAGACAATGAAGGAATTACATGAGGAGCCCTAACTAATGATCCATCTTCTCATAAAACAGCACTACACAGCTGATGGTGTACTTGAGTTACTAGAAGCACAAAGCAACTGCCTCTATTGGCAGCTGTCAGAAATTTGTCAATTTATGAGCTTAATCCTTCAGAAAGCTTGGAGAAGGCCTGAGTACTAGGTACTGATCACAAGAATCAAGCCCTATGATTCAGATTTCTAAAACTTAAAGTGTCACGGATGGATGATCCTTCCCCCCACATATTTTATTGTACAACCATGATCTGAAACATACTTTCATTTCGTACAATTTCTATAAGGGGTTTTTCAAAAGCATTATTAAGGATAGTCCCAGTCTTTCACCAAAACAAGACAGCAGTTTAGGTCAGAATAGTCTAACCAGATGGAACATTCCTCTAATATATTACAAAAACCCCCAAAACCAATTAATCAAAAACAAAAAAAACCCTCAACCCAACAATATCTACTTGGGTCACTATGTTATTTATTGTTTGCATATTAGAATATTTCTGTATCTCTGACTGCTCCCATCTTGCCAGACAGGGCAGTTCATCAGAAGCTGCATCTTCTGACTGCTCTAGGCTGGATAACTGCAGTTTAAACCCAGGCTGTGCCAACCTCTGCAGCCTAACAGCTGTACTACCGTTCCACCTGATGGCACCACCTTCTCCCTCCCTCGCTACTATGAAGCTTCTACAACAAATCTCAGGATTTGCTCAGTTATTTCAGCAACAAAATATTTCACAACCCTCTTCCAAAATCTCAACTGAAACTTCCTTCCTTCAGCTCTGGGTCCTACATGACTGACAGACAGGCATCCCTTATTGCTCAACTGTCATAACAGCTGAGATCAGTGGTAGTACTTTTGCCCACAGTGAGACATCTCAGTGCCAGAGGGAAGCCCTTGGAGGCGTCTCCATGGAGGTCCTTTTCCTCTGGAAACTTTTTTCCATGTTAGTTCATCAGCATCCAACTCAGTTAATCCGAGTGCATTTGAAGGGCTTTATTTTTCCATTCAGGCTTTACCCCCAAGGAAGACAGAAGATTAGGCATCAGACTCATTTTAGATTAAGGGCATATGTACTGATCATGTAAAATTATATAACGTTGTTTTAAATATTTTCTGCTATTGCATAGACCCTGCTAGATGGACTATTGGATGAACAGAAAAATAAATGTCTTACTCTGCTGACCACAGAACACTGTATGTGCTGAAATAGCATTTCTTCTTTCTAGAGTCCTTAACAACAACAGCCATTTGCACAAGCATTATGGTCACACAGTTTGCATGTCAGAATGAGTGGAATTACATCAGTATTTTTCAGTCTGGGTTCTCTCTGCTTACGACCATGTTTTCCATGTGGAGCTAGGGAGCTAGCTGGCATCATAGCAGCTAGAATTCTAGCAGCTCAGAGAATCAAACTTATCTGTATCTGAAAATTTATTACAACAAAAAACATGTATCTTTTGACATTTCTGTTTATTCTATATGCTCTTTTTAATTGAAAATGTTTAGGCTTTTTTGTCATCAGGGAATTAAACAGGTACTAAAGACAAGCATAAGACAGTAATATAGAAGAAAAAAAACCACTGAAGATATCCATAATGTTCTGGGCTCCATCTGAGATACAGCTATATTCTTACAACGAAGTGAGAATGCGGGTTTACAGCACTTAGATTTGGCTTATGGATCATCTAAACAGAGAAGACTACATAGCACGGTAATGCAGCACTTGCTGTTTCTAAGTAAGAATCAAATGCAGCCGGAGCTTAAACAGAATTTAGTATATGCAGTATCAGGCTGGTGATAGCAGTGTACAGTGAAGATCATTCCAAACTGTTTGTCAGAAGTAAACCAGGACCTTTTTCAGCACACAGAATGTCTTTCAGACCAACATCCCATTCAGCAAGGAAGTTTATACTATGTCTCATTGACCAATGTAGATATATAAGAATGTATATGAGATGAGACTTGTATGAGATGAGACCATTTTGTGAGGCAATAGTCATTTTAAAAATCTGAAATATTAACTTTTACAATTTAAAAAAACCTGTTAACATTTATAGATATCGAGTCATTCTCTGCTGTTTCTTTTCACCAATGAATACAAGAAAGAAAGAAAAGAAAGAAAGAAAGAAAGAAAGATTAGATCTTACTGAAACAACAAAAATGTTTTTAGAAAAAAATTAGAAAATAGGATTATTATGAATGCATATGTTTCCATTGCACTGAGCAAAAGCTAGACCATTAAAAAATAAAGCAAAATTCACACTTGCAGTGGAAAAAAACCCTTTAACATTTAGCAGAAAATGTTAGCAGGGAATTCATTGCCAGTTCATCTTGTACTTGAATCTGATCATTCCTGAATGCAAAGATGATCAAATATACACAATATCACAGAGGCACAAACATTGCCAATATAAAAAAACCCCACACTAGAACAACTAGTGATAACAACCCACAGAAATGCTTGCAGGTGTAATCTAGATTTAAAGCTAACATTCTTTAGTCTAAATATTGAATTGGAAAACCAGTGAGAAAGGCTTCCTTGAGATGTTTCCAGTACTTCTCAAAAAATCCCTGACAGACAATGATCCAACAAATTTAGCATCCTCCCCAGCTATGGCAGAAAACAAAGTATGTCCAGTCAATTTGAGGTTTCATCCACAGTTAGCACAGGATAGACAATAAGGTTACAGCGAGAGAAAATTTGATCTTAACTGTAGTAATGATCACTCAAAACTTATAATGTTTAATGACAAAAATCAAAGAAAAGCATTGCAAGAATATAGCATCTGCCAAGTTGAATCAGCCCCATGCTCTGTGAGCCATTCTTTAGAACTGCTGTATATCAGATGTTTCAGAAAAGTAGGCAAAAATATCCCATAGCACTCAAAGATGCTAGAATTTGGACATGAACATTTCATCTTAATCTCAGGTAATGAGATAATGATTTAACCCTCAAAGAACAAAGTTTTACATTCCTCCTCAAATTTGAAGTGTTGATTGCTGTAACAGTGGGAAACATAAAGAGGAGGGGCTAATCAAGATTACTTGAATTTTGAACATCTTTAAGTCTCTCCAATTCTCTTCTCCATGATACATCGATCTAAGTTTTGCAATCCTTCTCCACATGCAATTCCTGCCAGATCTGTAAGTCAACTAGTCTTTGGTTCTGGCAGTGTTCTTACAACAGCCTCCTCCATGCTTAAATTTATAGCTGAAATAAGTAAAAGGAAAGAGAATTAGAGAGAGATTAAAGAAATCTAAAAAGACATCAAGACCTTTTCTTTTAAGTGACCAAAAGTTTTACTGGAACTCGCATGAATATTTAGTTCAGCTGTAAGCCAGGAGCAAGTCAGTGCTTACCTTGCAGATCAGTGACGTGTTGGCCCCAAGTCGAGCAGACTGGACACACTGGTTGGCTCCTTTCCCACCAAAACCAATGAAAAACTTATGTCCAAGGATAGTTTCTCCAGCTCTTGGCAATCGTGTAGTAAGGCTATTCCAATTAAAGCAATATTTACATATATTAGCAACTGAAAATAACAAGCATCTTCAAATTAAGAGTTACATTCTTATAATCCTAAATGGCTCAACAGTTAGCCAGTAAGACTAAAAAATACTCAAAAGACCTTTTAGGGTCTCTACTCCACATCCTACCAGTTTAAGTTTATTCCTTATATGCCACCCAGTCAAGTTTCTTGTTTATTACTCGATAAAGGGATTGCATTTCTTTCATTCATGTTTCATGTTTCTACAGGAAAAGAAGCACTTGATCCCTGACAGGGATTCCCCAGTGCTAACTCAATACAGATCTATATAAATCTATAGGTCTCACTGCTCATGGGTTTTCTACTGTAACATTCAGCTCAAGTTTACATATAGTTCTTTTAATTCCATTACATCTAATTATACCTTCCTGAACCATCCTTGAGTAATTTTTCACTCTGTTGGTGTTCACACCCCTCAGAATTGTAATTGTTACCAAAATCGTCCTCCCCTCTGCTGTCACTCAAGCACACTGTACATATTTAACATTTTTCTTTTTTAAGTTTTTCTCTTACAAATCAAGCTTTACAACTTCTCAGCATTTTGTTGTTTCTTGAATGCAGTCCAATTACATTTGCATCCTTCTGGGGATGGGTGCCCAGAACCAGATGCACTAATACAAGCTGAAAGCCATCAGGAGTGTATTCTGGTTTCATTTCCATTTTGGGAAAAAAAAGAAAACAAAACTGTAATTTCGTTAACCCTACTAGATGCTTTACTATCTCTAGTAAAACTTGAAAGGAAAAAAAGACACTACTGAGACGACGTGGAAGAATTTATCTGAACGCAAAAGACAACTGACTTTTGTCACTTTACTAATAAAGTACATAACTCAAAGATGCATTTACAACACTCGACCAAAATATCCACCTCCATGAGCCACACATTCCTGTTTTAAGGCTTAAAAATGTGATTTTTAAATCTCTTAAGCTCCAAACAAGTTCACAACACATGGGGACGGAAGGGATCCTATGATGTACTAGCAACCTGTTCAGTCAATGGCAGTTACCTCAGACAAGTTTCCAGAAGTCTGCAGGATAGAAGGGGAACATGGGGAAGGGGAGTAAAAGAATGCAAAAGAATCTGCCCTAATGATGAAGCAATTAACGTCAGCTCTGCTTGTCTTATAACATCTTTTTACCAATAAGCCTTATAACAGCTTTAAAATCCAAAAACTGAGTTCTGGGCTTCTCAGCACAAGAGAGACATGGAGCTCCTGGAGCAGATCCAGTGGAGGGCAACAAAGCAGACCAAGGGACTGAAGCATCTCTCTTATTAGGAAAGGCTGAGGAAGCTGGGCTTCTTCAGCCTTGAGAAGAGGCAACTGAGATGGGACCTCATCAAAGTCTTTAAGTATCTGAAGGGAGGGTATCAAGAGGATGGAGCCAGGCTCTTCTTGGTGGTGCCAGGCAATAGGACAAGAGGCAATGGGCAGAAACTGATGCACAGAAGAGTACTTGAAGTAGAACTACTACTCTGCTTGAAGAAGAATTTCTTTACTGTGCAGGTCACCAAGCACTGGAACAGATCCAGAAAGGTTGTGGAGTCTCCTTCACTAGAAATACTCAAGAATTGCCTGGACACAATCCTGTGCAGTGTGCTCTAGGATCACCCTGCTTGAGCAGGGAAGCTGGAGGAGACGACCCCCTGTGGTCCCTCTCAACTTTAACCATTATGTGACTCTGTGAAAACTGCCAGTTCAGAACACAAGATTAGATATTACGAAGAAATCCTTTAATGTAAGGGCAGTGAGACACTGGAACAGGTTGCCCAGGGAGGTTGTGGATGCCCCAACCCTGGCAGTGTTCAAGAGCAGGGTGGAGAAGGCCTTGAGCAACTGGTTTACTGGGAGATGTCCCTGCCCGTGGCAGAGGAGGTTGGGACTAAGTGATCTTAAAGGTTCCTTCCAACCCTGAACGTACTATGATTCTACGCTTCTGCACTAGGCAATCACTACAGATTGTTTTTTGAATGATATGAAGAATAATCTGAGCTTATGCTGTAACTTCTGGGGCATAAGGGTGTTTGCAGAATCTCATGGATTTAATGACAGAACAGAGCCTAATTCACTGTAAATTCTCAGGAAGAAGCAAACATTTTTTTCTCCCTCTAATTTTCAATTCCAGCATGCATCAGTCCAAAGGTTTAGGATCATTAGAAAATCAAGAAAACCCCAAATGAAACTAGCAAAGTTAAGTAAGTCCCGAAGTCCCAGAAATTAGGATTTTGGCTTTGAAGGAGTTGTTACACATCTGTGCTTCATCAGTAGTTACAGTTTCTAGAGAGACCAAGGTAGGGATGCAAACTCTAAGTAGGGACATCCACAAGCAAAGCACCCCAGATTTTACTGTGAGGGTACAGCCTGTGAGTATATAGCCAGTAGGTTTATTTTCTGGGAGTGACCACAGATAAACCCCAGAAGAGTCACACATTCAGCTAATAGCACTGGTTTCCAGAGAGGCAGAGCTGGGAACATTTTGTGGAGAAATGTTTAAACAATTTTAAATAAAAATCAACAGATTTTTAGAAATACACTTGTACATACCTCATATACATACATACATACATACATACATATATATATATATATATATATATATATATATATATATTTATATATACATGGAAAGAGTTGCTAAGTTAAAACTATTTGCCCACAGCCAGCATCTGGCACGTTGTTTACAACACTGAGTAGCTCTACAGTTTCAGGGAACAAGGCGTAACAATAAATAGTATTGATAAATAGTAATAGATAAATAATGTTCATTAATGGTAACACAGGTAATTTATCACCATTTTTACCGCTGGAAGCCTAGTAGAGATGGTTGTGGACCAGAGAGTGAAGGCCACAAAACTTAGTTGAGGAAGCTCCTCTTTAGCCAGTGCCCGGGTACTGCACACACACATCTAAAATTTACGTGCCATTCAGCAAGGAAGGGATGTTTTCACCCAGCCTTGGTAATAAATAGTAACAGCAGTTCTTGTACCATTCCTTTCATCCACAGATCTCGCTACACCTTAAAAAGCAGAACATCATTATTCCTGTTTTGTGGGTATGGAACTTAGTCAAGGCATTTTGCCTTTTCATGCCTTAGGTCAGTCAAGAAGCCAGTGGCAAAACCAAAAATAGAGATCAGCCCAATCCACCAGCTCATACTGTCTTCTCATTTAAATTATGCAGTATGAAAATGGTATCAAGTCTCAATTCATTTTCATTCCTTAGGCTGTTTTTTTCTTTTAAAGATTATAGCTTTTCCTAAACAGAATTTTCTTCCACAAAAAGCTAATACATTTTTAGACAAAGATTTACAAGTGTGACATCCCAGCACACTTCTGCTAATAGCACTGCTCAGAGGTCATATGCATTTTCAAGAAGTACGTTCAACCATAAATATTGTTGTTTTAACAGTGGCCAGACTACGACTTGGTTCTTCTCTCTTTTATGTTGGCATCAACGTGCAACTCCAGTGGAAGCATCATAATTTCACTAGTGAAAAACCAGGCTTGGTGAGAGGAGAATCTGGGCCTCGCTGTTTCAAGCAACATGGCCTGTGGGAATCAAACAGCTTGCGGAAGATGGGGATATGACCTTTTTTATTGCGTTGATGGAAAGGCACAAGGCAAAGGGCAAAAGATCGAGTTGGAATAGTGATTTCTAATTAGCCAGTTCTAAAAATAGGCTAAAACAGACTAAGCAAGAACAAGCAGCAGGTTCCTGTAGTTCACTGGAAACAAACCCTTCACCTTATTTCATTTTAGGCATGATTGCCAATCATTCCAGACCAATTCTCCACTCCAGAAGCCTATTTTTATTCTCCTTATTAAACAAATTCAGAGAAATGATCTATATATAAGCCTGGAGGTTTCACTTTCACTGAAACCAGTATTCAAGAATTATTTTTTTTCTAATATAGTGCTATTCTCTCATCATTTAATTCTTCAACTATACTAACTTCTGATTCACATCAGACAATTTTAATGAGTATTTCAGGCTTCTGTTAGAAGCAGGCAGTGATGAGTAATCTGTATGATTAAGAAACCCTATAAATTCTTGGCTTATTGATGGTACCACAAAGAATACTCAAAATAGCCTAAAAGTGATGAAACAGCTAATGTTACTCCAAAACTAGGCTAAATAAGTTAATTAGAAAAACTGTCACATGGGCTTTCAGAGTTGTTACATAAAATGTTTTGTAAAGCCATTTACAACTTTGACGTAATCTGAAAACACTGACCTGAAAAACCCCATATAAGCTACTATTCAACATACTTCCCTTTGCTTATGTGACAACTTCTGCTCAGCTTTGAGGGGATAAATGGTGCAAAGGATACTGAGCTGTCATGTCTTATGAACAGCCAGAAACTAAACTTGAAAATCCCCAACACTTATTAGGTGTATAATAAAATTACTGTATGTTTTACAAATTGTACATTGTATTACTGCATCACATTTATAGAAGAAAGTTCAGATTAAAACATCCTGGATTACTTTGGACATCACAAACAAGGAATACAATCCCTCAGAATTTCAACTGAGTTTTTACAAAACAATATTTAAATGTAAAGCACAGAGCAATGTTGCCCACATTTGTTGGTGACAAATGAAGGATCATATATCCACTTATGCTTCAGAGGTTTGGGATGAAAAAAGGTACACACATAAGAGTTTCACCACTGCAGTAACTTCAACCCTCTCTTCCAGTAAGTGTGTGCCACAAGTTCCCTTAGAGGCTAGAGCTGATTAGCATTTTTATTTTCATACGGACACCCCTTTGGAGGGATGGCATTAAAACCAGAACAGAACCCTTTCCTACTGTGTTGAAGCACTGAATCAGAGGTGAAAGCAGAACATACTGAGTCATTAATGACCCTTTCCCCGGTAATCTGGGTTTTCTTGAAAAGTTCCCATCTAAGCAGTGACTAGATCATACTGGGAGATAGAAAGTATGAAGAAGGAAGAAAGGGAAAGGGAGAAATGTATATGAAGCAGCATTTGCATAAATTAATCCTGAAATTAATCATGGTTTGCTTCCGATTGTTGACACCTACCCAGTGTCTGTTCATTGTTTTCAACACATGAAAGTACTACAAACATGTATTACTGCTGTTAGCTTCAGCTGATGTGAAACTGCCCTCTCCTCGGCAGCATTTTCCCACTGTTTCTCTTGTACTGCTTTTATTGCTTATGGAGCCTCCTAATTCAAAATGGTTTTGTTCAGAAGGTGATTTTTATTTGGATCAGCAAATTCGTCCAACTTACTGTACAGCAGCCAGGGTGAGCCAGAACCCGGAGGCCTGAAAAAGTGAGGGGAGGAGCAGGAGAGCCTCTGCTGGCAGCAGTACAGTCAGACTGCCCCGAGCCAAAGTTGGAACTTTTATTTGATACTACTTTGTGTGTTGAAAACAGTGAATGCCATGTAGCTAAGGTTTACTTAAGTAGTAAAGTATACTTAGCTCATTAGATATATTGAAGAAAAGCATAAAGTATCAGTATTTTTCTGAGAAATTATATGTATGAGAAAGGAAAATGAAAATTTTTCCCTAAAAAAAGCCCCAATAATATTCTCATCAGGCAACTCAAAGGAGAAGAGAATTTGTACATTAGATTAGATATCACATTACCTAAGATGATTGTCATTTAAATAGTATCAAAAGAAACATTCAGATTTTTTTTTAAATTCCTCAAGAAAGGTGAAGATGACCAGAGGTATGAAAATAGCAGCAGAAATACTGAATTAAAAACTTACTTAATAAAAAGGAATATAATATAAAGGTCTAGAATTTAGCTTTGATTCTGTTCTCCTTGCATCACTGAACAAAACTCGCTCTTTCCCCCCTCCCGGGAATTCCCTAGAATGGGGAAAATCCCAGTGAGATTAGAGTAGGTGGAACTAGCCACTGTCTAGTATATACAATTTACTGGCCTTTCATGGTTCTCAGAACTGAACAAATACAAAGGAGAGAATAGTTCTTGTCTCTAATATTAATACAACATTGTGGTGAAAAAGTCTCAGACCTCTTTTGGATCTGGCTTAACCTTTTGGTTTAGCCTTGGTCTGTTTTGTCTAGCTTCATTTTGAAGATGTGAACTTGTGCTATGGGAAAGTATCCATAACACAGAGACAAAAAGACCACAATCTTTTCAAAATCTGATGTTCTTGACTCATTTATGTTTTCATCCCTTTTAATCATCCACTAAAACATCTTATTGGAAAGTAGAAAACTTCCAAGATTTCTAAAGAGATTACCTCAGGAATTTAGTTAACTACAGCTTGGTTTACGTGTGGAGCAATCTGGTTCTAGGTTCGTAGCCTCCCTTCAGATCTTTAATGACTAAAAACCAACTAAAAATCATAGTAGATCTCTATTTTTTCTTCCTCCTATGTCCCTGAACATGACAAGGTTTTCTGTAAACAAAACAAACAAACAAAACAAAACACAAAACAAAACAAAAAAGATCTTTTCAGACAATTAAAATACTTCCTTACTGCTTGCATGTTTGATAATCTGGGTTCTCTCTCTAGTCCACAGTAATGAACACTGTAGAAACACTACCCAAGCTGGTATCAGGCACAATAATTGATGCTTAAAGAGAAGCCTTTTTTGCAGGACAGTGCTGAAGCACAGTGAGATGCAAAGGCTCACCCATTCAGAGTTTTTTTTAAAACCTGTTTGATTTTCCATCAAATACAGTTTGTCACCACAACACAAACAAATTGGTGCAAAGCAGCAGGAATCTGTTCGATCAGTTTTGTCACAGAGAAAATATGTATTTTATGAAACACAAATATATATATATATGTTTTAACAGACAAATGGTTTTATAGATCACATTACTGAGTGGATAAACAGTCGAACTGAAACAACTGTAGAAAATCTCTAGCAAGGGAGAAAATTAAATTAAATGCTGTAACTAGACATAGGAGGGCCATAAGGGTCATATCTTCTTATATGTGCAATCACAGCCTCAACTTAAAAAGACTAAAACTTGTAACACATAGAATGAGAACAGATGTCCACAGCACATTAAGAACTTCAACAAACATTTTTGTTGACCCTTTGTGCAGAATCAAATCTTACCCACCTAGATACTAAAAGACAAAACAAATATAAAGGCACCCAGATGAATGCCCTGAAGCATTTATGGTAGTGCACTGTTCTGCATTTCAGTGAAGTTATGATATCACCAAGACACCAAAATTCCTGAATTATATTACAAATATGAAATATTCAACTCAGCTAAATTATTTATTTGACTAATTACCAAAAGCAAAAAGCTTTCTTGTGGAACAACAAACCTGTAATAATTCCTCACACCATCAGCAGTTAACTCTGGGGAAAAGATGGGCACAACAGCGATGATAATGTGTGGAATGTTTAATTCTGAAGTAGAAGGTCTAAAGAGATTTAAAAACTCAAACAAAAACAAAGCTATCTTCAGATATTTACGTCTCAGCAAACATTCCATCATTCTTCCCAAACATCTGTTTTGTATTTAAGAGAGATTGTGGAAATTTTCAGAATTGCTACTCTCTAGCTTTATTTGCCTCCCACGTTGTTCTTCATTGATGTCTCTCGATGACATTATTTTTGGAATGGCAGTTACATAATTATTTTCAATGCAATCTGATGGTAATGTTAGAATACACTGTCTCTGAAACACGCTGTGCTCACCCAGGACTGAAGCAGGCTGCCTACAGTTCCTATGCTGAACAGAACATTCTATCATGATGAAATACTAGGGCTAGAGTAGAAAAGAAGCCCAACACAAAACAAAACAACCTTTGCAACCCAAGCAAAGAGTGATCTTTATATGCCCAAGGATAGATCAAGAACAACAAGACATGTGAACAT
Organism: Empidonax traillii; assembly: GCF_003031625.1. NCBI lineage: Eukaryota > Metazoa > Chordata > Aves > Passeriformes > Tyrannidae > Empidonax > Empidonax traillii. Next base: position 48,777 of record NW_020955395.1, on the reverse strand, counting down.
TCATCTTCTCTATACCTCTTTAAAAAGGGATTTATCAAACAAGGAAAGAAGTGGAAATAATGTGGTTGGTTGGATAGGCCACAGGGTCCTTGTTCTTGTCATCATGATTTTTTAATATACTGGTAAATCAACAAAGTGTCTAAGTACAATGCTTCTTACAGAATCCATATGGGTCATGAATGAAAAGTATAACCAAAATAATACTTTGTTTACATATATGTATTCAATGTATCATAGATAATGAATGCAATTAATATATTTAAATATATTTATATTTATTATATGGGAATAGAATGGAATAGTTCGGTTGGAAGGGACCTACAACTATCAGCAAGTCCAACTGCCCGACCACTTCAGGGCTAAATTTTTGGTCAAGTTTTTACTTTGAAACTATCTTACTGCTGATTCACTGATATAAAAATTGTTCTCTGAAGTTCAATATAATTATAGAGGCATCAAATAACATCTTGGATTACAGTAACATTAAGGTTTTTAGGGCAAAGATGAGAATGTGCAGGGTGTGTGTGGCAGTGCCTGGGCTTTGCTGGCCAAGGTTAAGTCTGCTGTGACAGGTTGGAATCTCCTCCAGGCAAGTACCTTTACTTTTTTCACAATTTAAGTTCTCTTGGGAAAGGCAGATCCCGAAATATCAGAAAGAATGGTGTAATTCTGTATAACCCTGGCTTCTGATGCCTATCAATGGACAACTCCTATGACTCCATTAAAGCAAAAAATTTAATGAGCAGCAGGGAGTAAAAATTGAAGAAAAATCTACTCTTTTTGCTGCCTCAATAAGGAGTAATACAAGTTCCAGAAAAAACGTCGCTTTTTCCCAACAGGTCATTTTTTTACTTTGCCTTTTCTGGGGAAAAAAAATGAAAGAAACTGTGTTTTAAAAACAATTGAACAATACTAACAGGTACTCCCCATGAATAATACTAGTAGGATCAGACAATTAAAAGGAAGGTATATTTAATCCCATTACAGCTAAGAACATGGAAAATGCCTGTCTTTCCACATGAGTACTGAACTTGACTTGCTTATCTTTTATTTTCAGTGCTGACCAAAGTCTTTTTCTTTCTGTTGTTTTTACTACCAAGGTTTATGCATTTTGTATAAACAGGGATCTGAAAGAACAGAGGAAGTATAGCAAGTGATGGACAGAATAAATTAATGAAACAGAGTTATGATTCTTTGTATCTTTTGAAAGATGAGAGGCAGGAAAAGAGCAATACAGAAGAGAAGTACACTGTAAGAACATCATGTAGAAAGACAACAAGAAGAGGTGAAGACAAATAAGGGGAAATTTCATGGTTCAGGGATGACATGCTAGTTACCTAGTACAGCAAAAAAAAAAGGAGAAAAATAGACTAAATTCACAAATGGAAAGAAGAGAGAATAAAACAGAGGAGAGAACACACTGATATATTCAGGAACATTACCACCTTCTTATTTTATAATTAGTTGTCACAAAGATCAACGTGTTCTATAAAGTTGTACCTACTTAGGCAACATACTAGTAAAAAATAATTTTGCATTTTCTCCAGGCTCAAAGTACATGATACAAGAATCCTTAAGGGAGTCAGGATGTCAGGTTCAAATAACTTACTGCAGCTTGATATAGGAGCTAGCAACTGGAGCCATATAAAACAAGCAAACAAAACCTTACTGGTAAGCTCCTTCGGAAAGAAGAGCTCAGACAGCTCCTAGAGGCAACATAATATATTTGCCTGCCCAGAGTGTTTTTACAGAAATTTGTTACCATTGACTCTGTACGATTTTTATTGCAGCTTTTGATTTGTGCCAGCAGCTCTTTACTGTCAGGAGTACTGAAATTCACCCAGAGATATTTACGTCTAGAAATGAATCTAGGAAAATGGTTATTTCCATTCGCAGTACAGCCAGTAAGTAATTCATTAACAAGACAGAACTATTAATCATACCATTCTGTTGCTCACAAGTGGGGAGAAAATACAATATCTTCAGTGTTGGGTGTTAAAATATAGTGCCTAACAATTGCTTATTGTGACAAATACTTTCAAAGGAGTTCCTTTAGACAAATTCCCATTTGACTATACAGACTCTTGTGTGTCAAACACCTCCAGATTGAAAAGGCAAGAGATGTTTTATTTTAAATAGTCAAAAAGAATTTCCAGCAACGGCAGGAAAATAACCAAACCAATAAAAAGACTGTGGGAATTATATGGTAATAGTATTCCTCGGGGCTAGAAATTATAGATACATTCATGACATAACATAATATTCAATCTGTGTCATTGGGATACAGCAGAAGCCCAAGGACTGCCCTGGAGTACTGACAACGCCAGTGCCCCCTGGATTGCCATTTTGCATGCTATTTACTTGGAACTGCTCAGATGCCTAAGAACCATACAGAGAGCAAAAGGCGATAGTTGTTCTATGTGTAAAGTGGGATGTTACAAGGTGAAGCTGTGGCCATACCTTACAGTGCCTTCCTGAGACAAAATGACATCTTTCTGTAGCAGAAATGAACACAACTCCCCCTTACTTCCCATGTTGATACTGGGCATTCGGTAAACAAGCTTTTATCCCAACAGCCTCTTCCCTGATCATAACGTTATTGTTTCCTGACTTTTCATTTTCTTCCAAGAGAGGTATCACTCTGGGTTTTCCAAGGACAGATGAAGCCTCAGCCTGAACGTAGAATTACGGGGAAGCTGCACACTCAGGAGGTGCTGTAACTTCGCCTGAAATAGGGGCCAGGTCTGTTATGGCATTAGTAGTCTCCAAAAACTACATATAATAATTTTGTCTATCTGTCTTTTTATTCCAGCCTGATTTCATTTGCGTGAATGATAATGGGAAATGGAATTTCTTTCTACTGTAGTCACTAATGTTGGAATAATTTTGAAAAGAATCCTTTCACATCCTAGACTTCCTGTGAAACTGGACACATGCAAGTCCTAATACATACTTAGGGTACACCATTTCGACATTTTTTTCCTAATAGTCTTACCCAGATTGATTGAACAGATATTTTATGAGAGCTCAGTTCTGTTAGGTGGGAAAACAGACAGGTTGAAATGTACAGAGGTGTAGTGTATTTCTGAAATTAAATTACATTAATAAAAAATTACTATAAATTTTGTCTCATGTGGCAATGCATAGACTGATAATGTTCTTTCTCTATGAATTTTCATCTGATGTCTTTACTCTTGTTTAGGAAAGTCTACTTCCTTGGCTTAAAAATTTTTAAGTATTTGAAAGGATGAAATAAATTATGTTGTGAATCCACCATTCTCATCTTGCAGCATTAGCAACTGTTCTAGCACTGGACACTATATTTCAAACGGATGAATTTCCTTCTGCCATCCCAGTGTTGAAACCGGCCTCTGCTGTCACCAACCCATTAGAAAGCAGGTACACCCTTAGGAAGGTTCAACAAAGAGATTCAGCTACTGATAGCTGGCAAACAGGACACCCATTAAAAAGATGAAAAGAGTGATGATCACTTGATTTTCCTTCTGCGGGTAGCGTCTAATAGCTTACTGACCTCCAAAGGTAAAAAATGCCAGCCTAATGAGAGAATTGGCAATCTTGTGAATCTGTAAGTCAAGCATTTAAGTAGCTCTAAATAACAAAACCATAAGGAGTACCACAGGGTTTCAGACAAGTGTTCTTTGCCAGGCAAGACAACACAAGATGGAGTAGCTGATTTTCTTCTCCCATTAGGAAAATACACCCCAAAAACATATCACCTGCTAGGATCAAAACGTTTCTGGATTCATTTACTCCATTACCCAAGTGAACTCTCTAGAGAATTAAGCAATAGTTTCCCAGCTTCACATGGACTAAACCTAAAAGCTTGGTAAACACTAGTTTTATCTCACAAACCATAATTTTTAATTGTTAACACACATAGGAAAGGCATAATCCTCCACTGATGATATCATAGTCTACTGCCATGGAAATGACTGCAGTATCATAAACACAGGTTTAAGATGACCTCACTTTCATAGGAAAGAGGGAAATTTCACTGGAATGTGAATGACATAGGGAATAAACACACATAGATACTATACAGTGAAAAACTCTCTCACTAGCCAATTAAAATATGGAAGATGAAGACGACAACTAGACTTGCAGATGAACAGAAAAAGGGTTCTCCTGTCCAAACACTGCGTTACGGCTTATGAATCTTTGAACAGAGAGCCCTCTGAACTCCTGTCAGGGTTCCCCTTTGTAAGTTCACTACACCAGAGAGGAGTGAAAAATCCCTGCCCTGACAGGCTTACAGTTTAACCACAAGAACATGAACAAAGTATGGCTATAAGAGTACAGTGTAGGATCTCAAAACAACATTGTCGCTGGAATGCTTCCTAGGATGAGTAAGTACTTCAGAAGTGGGAGGAAGAGAACTCCACAGTCTCTTGAAGCACACAAAATAAGATGAAGTCAGACACAAACGCAGAAGTACAATCTCCATGTGGCAAGTGCTAAGAATTTTGGCATTGGCTCAGGAAAATACATATATTTAACCTTCAGCTCTGAAGTACTCTGAGAGACGTCAAACAACTCTAGGACTGGAAGCTGAAATTTGTGTGTAAGCTTTGTGTTGCCATGAGCCGGGAATGTCGAGCACTCTGCTGGACCCCAAGTTGAGATGAGACAAGAAGCTTGAACCAAGAACAGGGAGTGGAGAAATGTAGAAGGCGATAATGATCTCACTTAAGTAAAACCTTTCATCTTGAAGGATCTCAAAGCAATTTACAAACTCAAACAGACCAGACACTGCAGCTGGTAGGAACAGAAGCAGACAGCTGGGAACTCGTTCATGGGAAGGAGGAGGTAACAGAGGCCTTACTCAGTGCATATCTTCCAAAATGCTGCTGCCGGGAGAAGATAGCAGGACTAAATCAGAGCTTTTCCCTGGTCCTTGTCATGCAGCCATGTGAGAAAACTGCAGTAAGCAAACAGGCAGGCAGAGCTGACAGAAAGTGAAGGAAAAAACAAGGTGCCTCTGGACAGCAGGGGACCTGTCACTGTAAGAACTGTAGTTTCCCTACCTTTTATCTCAACTTCAACTCCCCAGACTCTTCACACTTTCTGCAATAAAACCTTAGGTCTTTCCATCTACCTTTAGCCATTTTTAACACTTTCCTCCAATTTTCTTTACCTTCTCCCCATATTTTTACAAAGCAAACTGCCCTTCTTCCTGTCCTCAGACTCTAAATTGTTTTCCAACATACAGTAGGGCAAATAGTGCTACTCTTGGTGACTGGGAAGCCAAAGAGGTTACTTCAGCTATGGCACTCATGTAGTATAGGCCTGACTGTAGTACCACAAAGGGTATTCTCTAGCTCAAAAACACTACTAAGTACATACTATTAAAATTTAACTAGATAAAAAAGTCTAAAGAACAAGAGGCATATTAGTTATTGCTGAAATGGAATTGCCTCTGGAAGAAAAGACAGTGCCTAATTAGAGTAGACAGCAGTGTAGGACACAAAATGAAGGCACCAAATGAAAGGGCAGGGACATTTCAATTAAACAGAATCCAGAAAGCAACAGTTTTTTTGCGCTTAACTTGAAAGACATTGTGAGACTCGATTCACATTCACATTTCCCGAGACTTTTAAAACTTCCCCTATTTCCATTTAGTAAGGGGAGGGAAAAAAAAAGTTTTCATGGATGAGAGCCAAAGACAAGGGCTGAGCAGGTGTTCTAGTACCACCAGTCCTTCTCAGAGAGGGCCCACAGCATCCTCTGTGGCACAAACAACAGTTTCTTTCAGAAGGTGCCAGCCGGGATCAATGGCGCACTGTCTCTCGCTTGGGGTTCATAACCTTAGTCGCAAATGCAGCTCTTGTAATGGGTTAAAAAAAGGCCCTGGTGGCCTTGCCCTAGTTATTTTGTGTTAATTTAGAAAGCACCCAAGCAGACATTTTCCCTCCTTTTTCCCTTTTCGATATTTTGCCTTTTTTTGTTAGAGGAACCTTGTTGGAAGCTTTTCAGGTGTGGAGTATAACACCAAAGACTTTTAACACGCCAGAACATTAAATGGTGTCTCACCCTAAAATAAACCATCACTCCGATCTTGCTGAGGGACAACAATTTAATTTCAGTTTACAGCAGTGAAAAGCTTCTTTGACATGAATGAACTTGGACCAGGCCCCATATCAGCAATGTCTGGGCCACTAGAGATATTCAAAAGCTATATATGCATAGAAGACAATTTTCTTAGTGAATGCCATTACTGAAGATTTTATCAACTTAATTCTTATCCCATTTTTCTTTTTGGGGCCCCTAGATACAACTTTTTTCCTGCTATGCAAGAGAAGGCAAAGAGAAGTTTCTCTAAACCACATTTAGGTCCTCCAAAATCAGAGCAGAACAACAAAATGCTGAGCCCATGCATGCAGCATTTACTACGCACCCACACTTTGCTAGGTCAGAAAAGAAGACATGGGGCAGACAGCACTGGCTCTGAAATCAAGCCCAGATTTTTCACCATTACATAAATGAAACAATTCACAGATGACACATTCTCTCATGCCTTGATGCCTTTCTCTGAATCCAGAAGATTAATTTCCTCAACTGGACTAAGCTTGTATTCTTTCACAGTTGTGCTTTCCCATGCTGCTGGCAATGGCAGATTGACTAGAACGAGGAGTGGCTGCTGCAGGGGAAGCATTACAGATAAAAACAAAAACACAAATGAAATGAATTTGAAGGATTCTAGAACACTTGGCTGCTAGGAGAAGCTGAAGAGCAGAAAAAAATATTAAAACAAGACAAAACCACTAAAAGTTGGTGACTGTGCATGCAGGAGAAATGGTGGAAATGAGAACATGTGGGAGACCCGGAAACAAAGCAAATAAGAAAATTAAGTCATATGTGAGATTTCCTCTGCTCACTCAAAAGAAATGGAAGAAAATTCCTCTTCATATTCCCACCAAAACCCCCTGAAATTATTGTTCCAAATACTGCATTTCTAAAAAAGAAAGTGCATACATAGGTTTGGATCATGGACATTCCTAATGTGCCAATGAGCCATTTTCTTCAGCACTTCAGCAGCCAGTAACCACCACTAGAGATGTAAGATGAAGACGCAGGATCTCACTAAAGGAGATACCTTTGCCATTTGGCCCAAGCAGAGGTTGCGCTCAGTTAGCAAAGGTGACGTGATGTGTTTGTCTGGGATGTTTATACTGGGTGTGTTTTGTCACTGCTGTCTGCTCCAGTTCAGCAACACAGTACTCTGTGTGTAGCTCAGTGCCTTCTCTGCCTTGCCTTTCTTCTCCCGCTGAATGATTTCAGCCAATCAGTTTAATACTCATGATAATTATTAAGGCTGGTTGTTACAACAGTAGGCTGGAAGCAGAAGTTTTACTTCTACTCTCTAAAAGGAGTGAAGCAACATGACGATAGGAAAGAGGTCCACAGAAAATTCTTTAAATTCTGAACATTCTCACAAATACAGTTTTCCAGTATTTGGACTGTGGTGTCATTCTCTTAAGTTAAACTGAAAAGCTGTTGTTTTTGTGACTGTCCAAAGACTGTTTTTCCATCTTACATTTTGTTCTGTGCTTGTGCTGTTTTCCATTGCCATGTCAAAGTTTCTCCTGTCTATTATAATTGTTTTAGTGTGTCTGGTTCTCATTGGTTTATATGTTTAGTCTTGTCCTGATTTAATATGAATTAAAATGCCAATGCCACAACCAGCCTGCAAGTATGAGTCAGAAGAGAAATTATTTAAATAATACTATGGATGGTACCCGTCTGGTTTGATATCTAGATCACACAGAATAATGCTGTTTTTGTTTTCTATTACTATTGCCTGCTATTGCCAATGAAGTGTTGATTGTGATTGTGACCACAAATATGTTTTGTTCCTGGTCCTACTAAGCCAAAAGAGTGTGGTTTACTGCATGTATGTACGTGAGGCTGTTTTGATCATGTGAAGCTCACTTTGGAAAACCCACATTCTGCCACTGCAGCGCTACAGCACAATGAGAAAAGAATTTCCAATGAGGACAGTGTTTTAAAAGCAAACCACTGGGCCTCTTCCCTTTAGACTTTTAAGACACACTACCCTTTTATCTGAATTTGATTATTTCTCAAAATTACATATGAATATCTGTCTTTAACAGAAGGTCTCTGTCCTTTTCTGTCTCGGTCATTACATAAGATACAGCAAATTTCAAACTGTACGTTTCCATTTCACGCAGAGGTTACGCTTCTTTAAATCATTAGTTTACTGTACTGAGTAAAAACGTTATGTGCCGATTTTTTCAGTGGTGAATCTGGCTACCATATGTTCAAAGGTAGCTTGAAACTTTTCACTACCTTGTCTCTACAGACCTGGGAATGCTTAACACTTAAAATCTGACACTATCATTTAAAGTCAGAGCTTCAGACAGTCTGAGTTTCCAGCTCTCCAGACAGAGGGACAAGGTTGTATTTTAAAAGGTCAACATGGTATCTTACCAGTTTGAGCTACAACACAACACTGTCCAGCTCTTACAGAGTCTCAATCAATACCATTATCTTCTAAGAAGACAGTCTTCAGTGTTGAGCAGTGAATATGCCCATGAAACACTATGTATCCAAAATTGTGTCTGACCTCCTCTGCGTGACTCTCACAAATTCATTCGGGCTCCCCAGATGGGTGACGGGCATTTAACATGATCACTGCTATCCAAGTCTCTCACATACTGAAACAACAGCATAAATGACAAACTCACAATCCCCAGAATGCTCTTTCATTCCAGCTGAAAAGAACCCTAGCTCTAAATCTAGAATATGAAGCCCCTTCTAAATCCCAGATACAAAGGCAGTCAACAGTTATGCTCCTGGCACCAATCCTAATCCTAACTCGACAGTTTTTACCACATTTAACAAAACTTGTTTATAGTTTCCTGTTCCACCTAGGTGCAACCAAGCCTACTGCTCAGTCCTTTCCACTAATTTTACACAGATTTTTGTAACCCAGGATACATTTAAACTATGTCTACACTGGTACTGAATGAGATTTTTTCCAGATTAAACTCCTGCCAGTTAAACTTAAACACTTTTTCTTATTTTATTAAGTATTTGCAGTACTGTGCTAGTAACAGAAAGAATGAAGCTGTCCCTTGCAAATTAGCTTATCACATATAAAAAGCTCTCCACTACTCCTTAAAGTTGAGGCTAATAACAGTTGAGTCAGATATATGCTTGTGATAGCATTTGTACAATTTAAGAAACCCTCTCAGCTGATTGAAAAATGAAATAGCTTTTCTTTGACCACTTAATCTCAGTGTAACAGCATCTATTGCTACAGCCTATGCTGTAATCTCTGGTTACAGTGTGGCCAGTTAATATGACTTCAAATGAATGATGTATTTCTATCACACCAAATTTGCAGCCAAGAAAAAAAAAAAAAAAGGAGGGGGGGGAAAGGTTTTCCTGTTTGTTTGTTTAAGTGTCAAGAAAAGCCCAAAGCTGCAGCTGTCAGAACTTTCTGATTATTTTTTCTCCACACTTTAGACAGGAAAAGGAACATCTTGAGGTTAAAGCACCACATTTTACATTTCAGTGCAACGTCACGAGCATCTGATAGCTCATTCACACATAAAACATCAAGATCAGTTCCACAGTTCTTACTCTGACTTACAAGACAACTATTCCCCTTGGAAAGCTGCCGTGTTCTGCAGATTACATAAAGCATTAAATCTTTCTGACACAGGTTCTATGATTATTAAAGGGGTTTAATTATTTCTGCAACACAAGTCTATGCCTAAATGGTACTTCTCAGTATATTCTTCTAATCTTATGTTCTGCACTTTCTTGGCCCACAGGCTTTGGTATAATTGTCTGTGGATAGAGAATTCTTTTTTACTGCAGAATTCCTAGCAGGACCAGTTGATGCAGTCCAGATACATAAACTTTTAAATCCTACTTTAATGAAGTCTGCATATATAGTTTAGAAACAGATGTGTCTAAAATAGTGCAAATCAAAGACTGACTTGCAATTTACTGGGACCGATAAGGTCAGTCAGTTCAGCTTAGGATTTGCATCGCTGCAAACTCCTGCAATTTTGCTTGAATTCTCCCGACATTTAGTATTCACTACAAAGCCCAGGCTACAGGAACCAGGACCTTTTCTGAGCTTCTGTACTTTAATTTTTAAAAGAATGTTTCCAGACCTTACCTATGCACAAAAAAAAAAAAAAAAAAAAAAAAAAAAAAAAAAAAAAAAAAAAAAAAAAAAAAAAAAAAAAAAAAAAAAAAAAAAAAAAAAAAAAAAAAAAAAAAAAAAAAAAAAAAAAAAAAAAAAGACAATGAGAAGCAAGTACTTAATTTGAAAAGCAAAATGCCCAGAAAAGGAATAAAAATAAATTAGGCATTCCTTTAAAAAACTGATGTAATAATTTAAATAAACAGCTTTGGGGTGTGGAGGTGCTAAATTTCTGAGGGCTTCCTATATCCACTTCTTGATCTGTTTGGATATGAGCAGCTTGGGAGGCATTCCCTCTTCCCCCTGCAATCCCATTTCAAAGTGTCACACAAAATGTTGCCTGCAAGTGATCAACTTACAACCTACTGTTTCATGGAGCTAACATCGGTTTCTTTGTCATACTGTTTCTTTCTCGTTTTTCCAGTGGTGACAAGTGCTTTGAACTGAAAACGTGTTACAGCTGACCAGCTTTATTTACTTCCACAAAATCGCGTCAGACTCCTCTGCTGGTAACAAGCCTCAGAGTTCACGGTTTCCCGTGCAGGTTACTGTAAAACGCTGCTTTCCTGGCCAGGCCAAGGCCGACCCACCCGGCACAGCTGAGAACACAATCCCCAGTCTCTCCTCTCTCCAGTCACAGACAGCTGATCAAAGCTCCAGCGCACAAACACGTTCAAACTTCTCCCCGTTCCCACACTCTTCTTTCAAAGCATTATTTGCGGGCTGACATCACCCGCGCCCAGCCGCCCCCCTGCACAGAATCCCAGGACGGGTGAGGCTGGAAGCGACCACAGCGGGTCACCTGGTCCAACCTCCCCGCTCAGGCAGAGTCATCCTAGAGCTCATGGCAAAGGATTGTGTGCAGACGGTTCTTGTGCATCTCCCGGGAGGGGGACTCCACAAGCTCCCCGTGCAGCCCGTCCCGGTTCTCGGTCCCTCCCCCGTCCCGGCCGCAGCCGCCGTTCCCTCTGCCCGGAGCCGAGCGCTCCGCCCCTGCCATCCCGGCCTGGGGAGGAACGTGACGCCCGCCCGGCTCGGCTAGGGACGATCCCGGCTCGGCCCGCCCGGGAGCCCTCGCTCTACGCCGGGCACCGCGACGCCCTGCGCTCCGCGACCTCAGGGCCGCAGGAAACCTCCTGGTGGTACTGACCTGACCAGGTCGGTCATGCAGGATCCCACCACCACCACCTGCGCGGCCATGGCGCCGGGCGGCCCCTGCACCCTGACCCGGCCCTTGACCCCGACCCGCCCGGCCCGGCCCGGCCCCGCCGCCGCTTTGCCCGTTGCCAGGGGCGACGGGCTGCCCGCGGGGGCCTTCGTCCGGCAGTGCTGCCCTGCCGAGCGCCTGCTGCCACGGCGGCTCCCCCTCCTCCTCTCTCCCTCGCCCCGCTCCGGCCCAGCCGCCACACAGCCCGCGCAGGCACTTGCGGCGGCCACCACTATCGGGGCCTGTGAAGACCCCTCCGGCCCGGGCGGGGACGGCGGCGGCGGCGCGGGGGGAGCGGCGGCGCGCAGGGCGCGCGGCGGGGCGGGGGCGCGCACGGCGGGAGCGGGGGCGCGCACGCCGTTGCCAAGCGGCGAGTTCCGGCCGCCGTAGGTAATGGCGGGGCCGGGCCGGGCGGGAGCGGGACGGGCTCGGGGAAGGGGGAGCAGCGGCGCTCCTGCCCCTCCCGGGGCGGCAGCGGGCGAGAGGGCACTCCGCGCCGGGAGGAGCTGGCCCGGAGCCTCCGGGGACCGCTGTAAACAGCGGCGCTGGGGCGGGGCGGGGCGGACGCAGCTCCGCGGGTGGTAGCCCCGCCGCCTTCGCACGGGGCGGCCCCGGCTGGGGAGGGAGTGGGGCTGGGCTGGGCTGGGCTGGGCTGGGCTGGGCTGGGTCGGGCCGGGGCCAGCCCGGAGGGAAACTGGAGTGCAGGAAGTTCCGCCTGAATACGAGGAACAGCATCTTTACTGTGCCGGTGACCGTACACCGGGACGGGCTGTCCAGAGAGGGTATGGGGTCTCCCTCTGGAATTCAAGAACCATCTGGATGCAGTCCTTTGCAGTGTGCTCTAGGATGACCCTGTCTGAGCCGGGGGGTTGGAAGATGACGCACTGTGGTCACTTCCAGCCTGACTCATCCTGGGATTCTGAGCGTTCTCCCGTCCCAGGGCTGAGGGAGCTCAGGGCTGTACCAGAGCCCCGCACATCCACATTGCCGGGCACATCCCGTGAACAGCAGCACGAGGTGCTCCTGGTGGTGGGTCCCCTCCTTTTCCCACTCACACCCGGACACCCGTTCCTGCCACCCCCAAAGTGTTTTAAAACCACACAACCATGTTGCTGACGGTCGCACCAAGAGGGTCAGACAAGGAAAGGTCCCCTCGTGCTCCCAGGCCTCCATCACAGTATTAGCCTTTGCCTTCTTAAAGCTTCACTAAATGCCCATGATGCTGTTGCGGGGGGTGGAGGGACAGAGTATCTCTCATCCAGACACTGTCCAGTGCCTGAAGCAGTGCCTGGGACCCCATGGTTACTGTGAGGCATATGTAACATTAGCCTGAAGTTATTCATCCAGCTGAATCTAAAAGGATTCAACTACTAGTTTTGTTTGCTTCTTTCAAATGTTTTGTTTTGTGAGGGAAACAGTCCGGTGAATTTTGTTTTTGTTAATTCCCTTGAGTTTGTTTGTGTTTGGTTTCCAGTACTGTGGGAAACTTAAGCTAGAGGGGGGGGAAAAAGTATATGACATCTGAAACTTAAGAAAATGGTACAAATTGTGTTCTAATTTATAAAACCCTTTGCTGACAAAATAAATGAGTTTAACTGATATAGTTTATTATATAGAAGGTATTGTGATTTTAAAAAAAATTGATACAATAAAATCAGCAAAAATTACTAACAGTAATTTATATCTTGTTTTGACAATATCTGCAAATTTTGCTAACAAAAAGTTAAGGACTCTCATTCTGCAGTTCATTTTGGAAGGTGCATCTGATCAGCTGTGACTACCTCGTATATCTCTTATGTCTCACAATTTCACCCTCATAACACTTACAGTCCCCTTAAAATGTGCTAAAACCAGTTCTGAGATCCTCGTGTATAATAAGATTTCGAAAAGGATAGCTTGTTTTTCAGCATTTTGTCATGGTTTAAGTTCTTATCTTCATTAGTCCACCTGCCCCCTGCTTGAAGTTACTCTTCCCTGCAGCAGGGCTGGCAGACTGAAGTATGTGCCCTGTTTCAGCCACTCTTGTGCAAAGTGTTTTAGTTTAAACTCATCTTTATTAGCAGTTCAATGTAAACCATTGGACTTTGGATTGAAATAGGTCAAGTGTGGGCTTGTGTTCTCTCAGTCCCTCTGGGGAAGAATAAAGGTAAGTAAGCAGTAATTTTTGGTAGAAAAGTACCAAACAGGAGGTAGCGCATTAAATTGCTGTAGATGTTTGCTAAGCAAAGTTAAGTTGTTGCCATTGTCAATTACAGCAAATGATATATGTGAAGAGAACATATTATATGCCAGGGCATGGATACTTAGTCTTCAGTTTCTTTGCTGCCATAAAATGTTGGAGCCAGTGTATTAAAGATAATTACTGTTTTTAGGAAGTCTTACTTTATTAGTCTTTCTGTTTGCCTTAATGTGCCTGGCCTTTGTTTTATTCAGATATGTTCCAAATAGCAGGACAAACGCTCTTTCTTGAGCATTGCTTTGTATTGCTTCAGTGTGAATGACTTGCATGAGAATAGAATGTGAAAAAGAATGTTAAATTAATGTTGCTCCCAGTCACAGAAGACTATTAGTTTGTAGAATATCCAGTAGTTATTAACCAATACTTGTAAACTGAGTGTGAGAAACAACAGAAAGTTGTGGTTATTGCCATGAGTTGTTCACGCTCTCTGTAGAACACTTATTAATGCAGAATTTTGTAAGAGAGTGAATGCAGTGTGTATTACTGTTTTTCAATTAAATGCATGTTTTAAAAAATATCTTCTAATGGTCAGAGTTTGAGTTCTTCTGTCTCACTGATGTGGCGTGTTTATGTTACCATCAATCATTTACAGCCTTTTTCTCCAAAACTGCCAAGTTCAGTTAATTTTCAGATGAAACTGTGCCTAAGAATATGGTAAAATATGTTAACATTTTAATAGTTTGATTAGCCTTCTTTTCTCCCACTCCTCTTAGAACAGTCTGTTCTTGTCCACATACCCTAGTCTTTCTGTGGTGCCATGAGTTAAAACGTGTACATGCTCAGTTTCTGCATTTCACCTAAAAAGCAACAGGTTCTTAAAGGGTGCTAACTTAGTGGTCTGTCTGAATTATCATAAGGTCACGCAAGTGCAGCATTTCTGAAAAAACTGTGCTTAAACTGTGTCTGCATCAGCTTCCTGATCTGTTATGTGAAGGAAGATGAAGGCGCTTTTCAAAGGGTATGGTGATACCACTGAAGGAGAAGCAGCGTTAGCCTTTAAAAGGCATCATGAAGTCCTAATGAAGTAGTGTTAAATTAATATTGATTATGAGTAGTACACTGGTGCTATTAGAAATTACACGTGGCAATACAAATAATCAAACCCCCCTTGGGCCCACTGCAGTTATTGTAAGGCCCATTGATTTCAGTGGGAGCCGAGCAAATGTGGCTTGTCAATTACAGGCCTAATGGAAATGCCCACAAGGAGGTCTAGGTTGTAAACTGTCAGAGTGGCCCTCAGGTTTTTTTTTTCTCTTTCTCGTTGGGATAGGACCTTAATTAAAGGAACCTGTATGTTGATATTGAATAAACGGACTTCATTGAGTACTGCAGAGTTAGGAGGAAAAAAACCTACCTGTTCTTATTTTTAGTTTATAAACCTGTGCACACTTAGTAGTTACTTGTAGTCCTTTGTGTGCTTAGCTTTTTTTTTTTTTTTTAATTTTGGTGTTTGCAGAATGCATGTGAATTTGCATCAAATAAGTGGGATATTTTTGGATTTTATTTTTTTTCTTTGCCATGCCTTTGCAGCTCAAGACAAAAGGAAGGAGGAACGTACTAAAATGTCACCTGAAGTTGCCTTGAACAGAATTTCTCCAGCGCTCTCTCCCTTCATTTCCAGTGTGGTCAGAAATGGAAAAGTAGGATTGGATGCTACTAATTGTTTACGGATTACAGACTTGAAATCTGGGTGAGTTCCTTGTCCAAGAAGAATACCCAGCCCGTCACAGTTGAGATGTCTTTTCAGAACTAGATTTTATTAAGTTCGTGTGCATTTAAGCTCTTTGAATATAGCTGGAGCTGACATGCCAGCTACATTACTTTTTGTCTTACTCCCATTTTGTAGTTTGGGAGACTTAATTTGTCATATTGTTGGCAATAATAATCTTGTTAAAACACTTTCATTGCTGCCACTTGATAGTGCTGGTTTTCAGCAGGGAGACGGTTACAAACATTTTTCGCTGTTGTTTACCACTTGCTTACTCGATCTTCTCTGTAAATTAAAAATTGAAGATAAATTTTTGTGACCTTATCTGTAGCTATGAATGTGTCAAAACTGAAAAAATCCCCAACCCTTCTCTTTTATCTGACCTCCCTCAACTTCAGTATATCAAGTGGCTGTAGTGCCAAGTGTTTGAAATAGGCCAAGCTCCTTCTTTTATTTTTAATTCTAGAAGGGTTTAGATTAGCTTACAAGTTGTGATAAAATTTTGGGATTCAAAAAAGATGAAGAGACTCGGGTGTGTAACCTCTGTGAATGGTACACTGGAAGAGTAAAATGCTCAAAGTAGATTTTACTTTGCATAGGGGAGACTCCCAAGGTGGCTGATAAAAGAGAACGTGAGATAAGACGTGTCAGAAATTGCTTTATTCTTTTAGAGTTGAGCATCTAACAGCACCCATTGATTCAGGTATTTATTTTGACACTGGAGCTCAGAGCCTGAAATTTCTTTTCCTTAAAGTATCTAAGTCACCTGTTTTGTACAAACTATTGCTTTGTGTACCATTTCACATGATAGGTAATGCAATCATTGATCTTGAGATCTTGAGAACCACCACAAACCAGTGTTGTTAAAAATTTAGTTCTGCTGAAAACTGTTTATTATGCTCCTGTAGGCTGTTTTATTATGGTTCCATGGAGAGCTTGGGAGGTGCTTTTCTGGTGGTTATAATGCCTTTTCAGGAGGGAGGCTTGAATTCTAGGGTTAGTTTGAAAGCAACCACTTGCTCCCTGTAAGGTGCTGTGACAGAGTACAGATTTACTTGGAGGTCTAAGAAGCCAGGACTTTGTCGTTAGTGTTGACTGGCTTGACATTTAGGCTTGCAAATTATGTAAGATGGGCTGAGCAGTTCTGCACCTGCTGCCGTCATTTCATGCTTGCTTACTGCTGAGCTAGTTTTCTAGGAAGGTTGAGATGGGAGCTGTTGAAATCTGAGAGGAAGGAATACAAAGAAAGTAGAGAGAAAACACACCTGTAGTTGGTGGTAACAGTATCAGTTTGTTGGGAGGTAGATAAGAGTTTTGATCTCTGCCCACTGAATGCTTACGGTGCCTGCCTGCATTTAAATGAATAGATTGAAATAACAAAAAGCAGTATTTTCTAACTGACTCTTTTCAGCGGTACTTTTAAAAGGTGTCCAACATTTTTGGCCGATGATCTTACCAAGAAATCTTACTTTTGCTATATCCTGAATGTTTTCCAAGACTTTATTCTGTAAAAACTAAAAGCTGCCACCAGCTGCATCTGTCACCCAAACCCAATGATTCAAATTGTGTAGTCACTGTGTTGAACGTGGAGTTTATGCACAAATAAAGCACCTGACAGAGATTGTCTCATACCTTGTTTAAAGACATAGGCTCAGCTGTATGCATGTGCTAGCAATATTGTTTTTTCTGGTTCTGGAACATAGAAATGAACCTCATTTTTGTGTTGGGGCTTTGTTTGGCTTGAGATTATTAGGAGATGGAGTTGGGATACTCAAGATTCTGCATTTAGTTGAGAATTATTTTTGAAGGGTGTTTTTTTTTGGTGTGGCTAAGTTACTTAAAAACATTGTTTTAAACAGGATTAATTAGCAATTGCTTGAAATTTCTTTGAAATGGAAATTTCATGCATGTGTGCTTTTAGGAAAGATTTTTGTTGTTTATTACAAATAATTCATTGTTAGCTTATTTATGAGACTAAACTTTGAATTTATGCATCAGGGTGGAAATGCAGAGTTCTTGTGATTTAGTGTCTTATGATGTCACTGAACAGGTAAGCAGTGTAAAATTACTTAACATAAGATGGATGCATCACAGTATTAGAGGGAAGTCCTTTCCATAATTGAAGACCTAGTTCAGTGGTCTTTAACTTTAATATAGGAGCCTTTGGTTCTCCGTAGACTGTTTCCGAGAGTCCCATGTCAGTTGATAGAATAGCTAAGTCCCCAACCCACTGTGTTGTTAGTAGGTTTAAATTTGTTTTGTGCCTCTAAAGGAAAACTTCATAGGTCTCTGAGAGTTCAAAATGACTTGCAGACCATAGGTCTACTCTCCTTCCCTGCCCTTGCATCCCGAGATGATTCAAACCCCTGTGTACTTTCACTTTTGTGAAGCTTTTTTAAAAGGGAAAAGTGACAATGCAGATGAAATAATCAGCAGAGGTAAATGTAGGTGATATCCACTTCTGTTTCTGAAGAAACAGAAGTATAAGGCCATAGAAGTTGGACGTAAACATAGATGTTAAACAGGAGGAAAACGAGGATAACTGTTTTTAGAGAAATGGGGGTGAGGTACAGAACATTAATTGCAAAATTCCCTTTAGTTTCAATGGTTGAAGTCAGGCTTTCAACTTAAAAAGCAGAACAGGCAGCTGAGGAAGAGGTGCTAAGTTAAATGTTTGAAGTCAAAAGACAGTTCTCAATCTCAAATGAATATGACCGTTTTAGAAGTACTGTTGGTTCAGAAACTGCTTTTGAGTAGTGATTGTACGTTTATTGACAAACAAAAGGAGTTGTACACACCTTAGTTTAGGTTGTGTACTAGATTGAGTCTATTACAGAATGCGCAGCTATTTTGTGCTTTAACTGGTGTGTTGTGTGGAAGATTTTTAAGAATAAATAAATACAATCTTACTGTAACCTTTAAAATACTTATGATCAACATCTCAATAGCTATAAACTTTGAGAACAGAAGTACCTGTAAGCTTTTGGGTCAAGGGTCTGCTAGCTGCATGGCTGCTCCGCTGTCATGTACCACACTGTTGTTCTTATAGAGAATTAGGAGGTACTGTTCCCTGATAAACCAGTGCTTTACAATATAAAATGAAACAAAATGTCCAGGCTGATGATCCATCCATTCTCATTTCTCAGGTTTTAGAAACTGGAGCTGTGGTTTACAAGGATTAATGGTAACATTGAATACAGTAGCATCTCTAAGGCCTTGCCCATTCAGAGCCTTGGTTTTGACATTCTGAAAAGTGGAAAGAATTCTCTTTTTATTTCACCAGTATAAGATCAAGTTCCAGGTTTTAGCCTATCATGTCAGCAGATTTTGATTTGCAAATGGCAAACATATAAAGTCTATAATTATTTCAAAAGTCAAATCATATGTCAGATGGTTTTAGTAAGGAACTTGTTTTGTACTTATTCCGACTTATTGCTGAGACTGACAACTTAGTTTTGTTGTGTATTAAAGAGCTGATGTTAGATTAAGAGTATGAAGAATGATGATATGTTAATTTGCTTTGCTTGCAAGTGTGGGAGGGAAATATGTCATAGTAAGGAAATCCTATTGTTTTGTAGTCTTTGAGTATGTAAATGTTTTATAATAATATGTTACAGTTCCATAATGTCTGTGTGTTTTACAAACTTATTAGACAGTACCAGTCTCATCAGACACTTACATACATTTACATGTATGAGTAGGACATTCAGGACCAATTCCTGTTTATAGGATTTATATGGCCACTGCTGATGCAGAGTGAGTGAGGGAATGTGAGTGCCCCTGAACTGAGATCAGCAATATGGCATGGAAAGGAAGAAGGAAGCTCTTCAACAGAAATAGTAATAAAAAGTTAGGTGACCAAGTCTCCTTGTAAAAATGGCTCCACAGTGAACAAAAGTAGAACTGTAGTGTTAAGTTGCATCTGAAATATAGCACCTGTAGCAGCATTGATTCCAGTGATAAGAAAACCCTGGCAGGCATCTCTGTTGCATTCGTAAAAGACCTTCTTTGAGATGACAGAGTGGATCAAAGCATTTTGAACTCTTGCATAGGATATTACTTTGTTGTAGACCCAAAGAAAATACTGCTGCCAATTGAGTCAATGCCATATATTGTATCATTCAGTTAATCTCCCCTGGTGTCTCTTTGAAATAATGACCCATCTTAATTAGATATTTAAATCTACTCTTAACCAACTGAACTGTGGCTGAGGCATTTCTCCTAGCATTTACACATGTAATCATGGGAAAGATGTTGAATAGGGAAAAGTGATTATTATGTAGATTTGGAAACAGAGGACATTTTCCTATGTGAAGGGTGTTTAATTGTTGTATAATGTAGAATCCAGTTATTTAAGGGACTGCTGCTTTTCCTATGGTGCGTTTCAAGAGTGAAAAACATCGATGTGGTGGTCATTGCCTTTGAGAACTCTTTTTTCCCTACAGCTGTTCGTCAGGGCCCATACTTGAGCTTCAAATTATGCTGCAAGCCTATTCTTACTCAACAAACTTGATTTTGTTTTTTAAATTACTTTGATGTGTTCCACCAGGCAAAATTTCAAAATTAATGCGGTGATTTAAGGCTGCATATATTAGGATTCCATTTTTTTAAGATATCCACTCATAACAAAATTTTAAATTCCATACTTATTTGGTTATACTTATTCCATACTTATGAGGAGATTAATTGGGGAATTTTTATATAACTGGTTTGTAGTAAACCATGTTGATGTTAGTATTCTGTTCTTTGCACCTGTCTGATTTGGTATTGATTTCTGTCTCTCTGCTTGATACTGAACTATGTGTAGAATTAGTTATGATCCTGAAAGAAACCTGCATGAAGAGTGGTCAAAAGAGTGTCATTCTTGCTGAAGTAGATTTTAACATACAAAATCACTATGAAGCTGTAATGAGATATTTATAACTTTATTGCCCTGCTTCCTAGTGAGCAATGATGATTTACTTTTTTGTGTTATCAAGCAGACTGCAATATGCTTTGGTATTTCCCTTTCTTCTGGGCATTTCCCTTTTTAAAGTAAATATGCATTTTTATGTGAGCAATGTTGGGCTTAGCTGTGAAATACTATTACAATACTGTAGCAGTTATTTAGAGCTTTTGCTTGATCTTTTGCTTTCGTTTAATTTAAATTCAAAAATTCTACTTTGGTTACTTGAGTAAGGTTCACATCCATCACTCACATTGGTGTTTGTAGCTAGTTTTTTTTTTAACATAGATTTTGTTTATGTATGAAGCTTAATGAATCTGACTTTCTGGACACAATTACTGTGAAAAACTGGTTTAAAAAATAATTATGTTTTGCCTAAAATGTGTACTTGAAAGGACACGATGGTTTCTAGAAGTGTGGCCTTATGAGTCCTCTAGTCCTTAGCAGTATTAGATAAGTCATAATCTATTACTTTTTCACAGAGTAGGTCGTTTCATTCCAGTTTCTGATAAATACATTTCTTTACTGCATAGAATCCTTCTGCTGGAAGCTTGTCATTCAAGTAAAATTTAAAAGGCTGAAGCTCTGATGGGACAGTTTGAGAGAGCTGGTGCTGTGGAGCAGCGCTTGGAATTCAAACAGCACTTTTAATGTGCTGGTCCAGAAAGACTGTCTCCAAGGTTGTACTCTCCTGGATTTGTTTCTGAATGTTGAGAAAACAAAGGCAAAATATCTGTCTTATAAAAGATCTAAGTGTAGGGTATACATTTGGTAATGCTTTTCTAAATATTCTCCGCAAAGTCTGGCATTCTTTTTACGCCAGTTTTAAGCAAGGTGCTGCTTGAAGTCTTTCAGAAAAAAAAACCACACGTGTGCCAGTTTCAAGTGCTACGAGTAAAGAAAGGATTTTAAGAAGTAAGGGTAACATTATATAATTGAAGTAACTTGGGCTCTCGTTTGAAAGCCTACATACATTTTCCTGAGATTTTTCAATTTGAATACTGCACAATATGACTTTGCTGGTATTTTTGGATTGGGACAGTGAGTAACTTCCTCTTGTCTGACCTTGAAAGAAGTGAATGTCATGGCTACCAGGTTTTTTATGCTTTAATAAAAATGAGAAGAAACTACTTTATACAGGAGGCAGCTGTTTCTTCTCTAATTTATTTAAAGAAAGCATCACATGATGTAGTACTAATAAGTGTGCCAAATGCTATTGGAACGGTGTACCTTAATAAGGTGTTTAAATGTGTGGTTTTGCTATCTGTGTCTTGGAAGTTCATTGAAAAACCAGGCTTATGTTATTGTAGGTTTCTGTCCAGGTCTTTCTTCTGTTGCAGCGGATGTCTGTCTTGCTTCTTTGTGTTGTGCGTTACTGCAGGAGAAAAAAATTCTTGAGACCTAATTTTTTGTTGTAAAGACAGCTAAAAATCTAATAATTGGTACCTGCTCCAATTTCTTTGTTTTCAAACCGTTGCATCACACGGATGCAACATTTGTTTAATATGATCTGGACAGATCCCCAGCATACCATGCATCTTGTTTGCATATTACATTTCACCAGAAGATGAGAATAACTGGCTTTTAATTTTTTATTTTTCTGCTTAGTAGAGAAGTGTATATTCTTGGATAGCTGGCTGGTAAATTCTTCCAGCCCTACACATGCAATCATACTTCTCGTATGCCTGACTCTCATATGCATATGTGCGTACATGCCACAACATTAAGTAGCTAATGTACGCTTGTGATGAAGCTGAAGCAAAATATGACAATTTTTAGGGTTTTGGGGCTTTAAAAACATAGCAGATGATGAGTGTCTTTGTCTTGACAGACTGGTATGCAGCAGTGTTGAAGATCTGATTCTGCTACAGTTATTTTACAGCCAACAGAAATCCAAGGGAATACTTTTGTAAACTACTTCTGACTACTTCTGTGAGTCAGTGATAATAATTAAAGAAGAAAATAATTTTTTTAAACAGTATCTGATACTATTTTCTAACTAGACAGTTATTCTGTAACAGTGTGGGAAATAAACTGTGCAGGTCTTTTTTTCTAATGCATTGATCACTGTGTAAGTCTAATTAAAGAATTGAAAGGGAATTTTCATTGTTGTAAGAGTATCTTTTGTTGGCACTTAGGCTGACTTCTCTTCATTGCTGCTCTTTTAAATGAATCCTTTTAAGTGCTTTGGGACCTCATGAGCCATCAGTCATGGTGCTCTTTCTTTTGGCTGATGGCAGAATGAATTTTTTCTGACTGTTTGGGTAACTCTGTCCATCACTGAATTTACAGTGTACATTTAATGTCTCAAATTCAGTTGGAAGCAGAATTACACTACCAATGCAATGCTATGCCTGAGTTACTTTAATCTGTTCCTTGAGATACGTAGCTTGGGCATTTACTTGGCACTGCACTGCCCAGTGCAGACGTACCTCAAAGCAACTATTCTTTAGCTGAAAGTGAGCATCTGAAAAGAATACTTAGAGCTGTAGGTATAAACCAACAGCGTTTGGTTTGCTCCCGAAGTTGATGTTTTTATTGAAGATACTAAATTCTGTCCATAAGGTAAACCCGTTAGCTAATCTATAGCAAAGTAAAAGTAAATAAACGGTAACATACTTAGTTTGTCTTTTCTGTGAGAAGGGAATTAATGTGTTTGAGACAAACCACTCCACAGTGTAGGCCACAGGTTCTTTTCTTTGTAATCTTTGGTATATGGCTGAAAGAGCAAAATTAGACCACTAAGACTGAGTATTTTTAATATTGTAAGTTAAAAGAATCCCAATGAAATTGAGTTATGTAAAGGAAATTGCAGGATTCCATTATGGTAAAGAGACAAAAAAAGTCAAATATAAAACCCTCTAAACTTACATTTTCCTAAAAAAGTATCCACCTCAGATTCCTAAGCATCACTGAAATAATACTTTTAAAACAAAAATATGATAGAGTATTGGTTGCTCTGTTTTAGATGGTCAGTTCTTTTTTCACCAGAAAAGCTTGTTTGAATTGTTCTTGTTTATACTTAGAGGAGAACAAGGAGAGATGAGGTGTTCTTGAGCCATATTTCCTTGAGCAAATGTAACATGCAACTATGTGGGGCTTGTTTTCTGCAGGTGCAATTCCACATAGTGGTCTGTCATAATTTTAGCTATGATTTTCCTTTTCCTTTGATCTTTTTAGTCTATTGCATATCTTTAATGTTGTAATTAATCTAAAATAATTCTAGATATAGGAGAACTACTGATATTTGTATTTAGGTGTTATCTTTTCATAGGCTTTCTGCTCTGTCTCCAGTCTTGTAGTATTTTTTATACATGTACACAATTTGAAGTTGACCTTTTGAATGTGTGTGTGACTGCAAGCGATGGAGCTACGTTCTAAATGTGGTGATCCTTGCTTGACCTAACTTTCATATTCAAAGAACCGAATTCATGGTTGTTGTATTAAAATAAATTTCTTCTGAGAGTGTATAAGATTAGGAAATCAAATAATTTCTGTGACCAGAAAGCTCTACAACTCTACAATTAGAAGAAATTTTTAAAAAGGAAACGTGGAAAGACATAGGATCATCAGACCCCTCCTAATATGCATAGAATCATGGAATGATTTGGCTGGGAAGGTCATCACCTTAAAGGTCATCTAGTTCCAACTTCTTGTCATGGGCAGGGATGCCACCCATCTGTTGTTTAGTTCAGGGAGAAAAATATATAAACATGGACTATCCCTTTAGTCCCTGTGTTTTTTTCCCAATTCATTGTATTTTCCAATAACTCAAACAGTTCTTTGGTGTGAACTAAATTACTTTGAAAATAGGTTGGGAGCCCTTATGGTTACTACAGCCAGCGTTGTGAGCAATGCAAAATGACTTATTAGAGCCGACGTTTATAATAGCTCAGCTTTTGTGACTTGCTCCGTGAGTATGCTCTTTCTGTGGGCACTGAAAGGATATGAAACTCCAGGTGGTTGACTGTAATTTTATACTTGGTGAAGAATGGTTCTCTTTTAGAGTAATTTAAAAGTAGAAACGTTCCCTGTCTGATTTTTCTTTTTTTCTTCAGAAATTCGATTCACATTAGTGAACAGTAGAAACAGAATATGTGACCTTATTAGGTTCTAACCAGTTGCAAAGTAATAGATAATCAAATGGCAGTTGTGAAAATATGAAACAGGATTTGAGTCTATCAGGAGGGGAGGGAAATGAAGTAAATCCAAAGGATGCATCTGCCACTCCCTCATACTCTTCTCTAAAAATTTGCTTGAGTTCCAAGGCTTTGGGGTGCAGCTGGTCTTACAGTATAATGAAGTAGTGACTTTTCCTTGCCTGAACGTGTGACAGAAGGGTAGTTTTTAATACTGTGAATTCACTGGTTTATTTACCTAAACATACTCTACTGGAGTGAATGTTATTAGCATTATCTCACTGCAATTGTCTTTATTTCTGTTCATTTTTTGATCATTCATTAAAATTTCCATTTTACGTTTCTATTTTATACTTTCGAGGAGTGTGTGTGTGTGCCATATGTAGTTTTAAAAAGAATTCTGTGCAATTATCAGAGTATAAAAGATCTTGCTTACAAAGGAAATCAGTTTGATTATCAGCAATGTTTTCAAGTACATTTGTAAAGTATCTTTTGTTGAAAACTTCCCTTTGTCAATTCTTAATAATTTTTCTTAATTAGTATCATAATTAGCTCCCCAAGACCCAATAATAATGAGCTCCCACCCTAAATGTAACGATTCTGTGAATGGAAACTTTTGAGATAGTCTGTTATTCAGAGCTTTTCTTTCAAGTACACTTGCAATTACAATAGATGTGGTGCAACATGTTTCTTTTTGTGGTGGCCCTTTCCAACCTGTCCTGCTACGGTGGCTGGAAAAGAGCTCTTCCAAATCCAGCCTTTGTAGGCTAAATGAGCAGGGAGTTTGACTTGGAAAAAAAAATCAGTGTCATATGTGGGGTTTATGTATTTTAATTTAATATAGAAGTTCTCTGAGACGATTTGAAAACATATTTTTATCATCCTGTGTTTCCCTCACAGAGGTTGGACTGAACATCTGTTTCCAGCAGAGGCAGCCATACTGTGGGAGATGCAGAACTCCTGCCACAAGATTGGGAAAGCTGTGAAGGAGATTTGCAGTTCTAGAAAAGGCCCCTACCTGTGACATCTGCTTTGGCAAGCTGTCACTCATATGAAGAAAATTACGTTTTCTGTTAATATACAGCTGCAATATTTGTTTTACTATGGATAGTAGTCACTAGATGATTTTGTGTAGTGTTTCTACTGAAAGCAGGTTGCTGGCACTGATTTTAAATAGTTATTTGAACTTTACTTTTAAAAAATGCAAATCTGTCTGTGGTTACAGAAGGGAAGTGAGTGGTTGTTTTTCTAGGGTGTATGTTCTGCCTGTTTTCTAAAAATTCCAGTTAGTGTGATGAGCTTCATATAAGAAAACTTAAATATATGTAAAGGAAAATCAGCACTTACATTAGATGAAGGCTTTATTGAGGATATGGTTTACATATCTGGAGACACCTTGGAATTTCCCAGATGATAACTATGGATTGAAATGCTGTTGCAGTTACAGAGTATCACCTGTACTAACAGGATTCAAAAACAACATCATCTGTTTACAGTACCAAAAGCAATCTGTCTGTAGTTTAATTTTATATTAAGTTTGAAGAAACCAGATAGGGTACAAGTGAGTTTTTTAAAAACAGTATGTTTAATTGGAAAGTTCTTTGAGTAATTATCAATTGACTTTCAGATATTAATATTTTAAATAGAAGATGCATGTAAGTAGTGATTACTCAAAATGTAACTGGATTTTTATTTTCCAAAAGCAGTGGTGTGTGTCATTTAAGTGCAAGTCTCTCTCTCTCTCATATGTGTGATACATATCTCTATATAAAGAAGGGGAACTGAAGATGAAAATTGATTGACTAGACTATCCCTCCCATTTCAAATTTTGCCCGATTGACAGAATTTTGGTTGGATCTGTTCATTTTCATCAGCAGCTGCTCAGTTCTCTTCTTGTGTATTTACAGGCTTCTGGGAGCCTCATAAGCTTTGTGCGCTGCTGCAGGGAGCTGCAGCATGATACAGGTTTTCACCATCAGTGTCAACACTCTAAAACATGATTTTCACCATTTTTCCGTTTCCTGATCCTTGCAAAAAACCTGTCACCTGCTGGCCTTCCTTCTACTCTCCTCCCTCCTCCATACACTTTAATTTTTCTTAATGCCTCTGTACATGACTTACCCATCTGTTGTGAATTCTGCAATTAATTCTTAATTACATGGGATGAAATACTGTGTCTTCAAAGAACACTGGAGCAGATTTCCATCTACAAAAATTGGAGCAAAGAGGAATCTGTAGGCATCGATAAAAGGCTGTTCTGGTGGAGTTTAACTTAAGGTGTTTTTCTTATCAAATGCCACATCAGAGTTTTGGGTGGAGTTTTGAGTTTGCTGCCTCTTATTAGTAACAAATGATGAACCTATCTTTGCCTCTGAGTTATATTTGACTCTTGCTGACAAAACCTTCAGCCTCTAAACCTCTGATTGAACTGTGTCTTGTCGTTCCTAAAATAATACTCATTCTTCTTTAACCTCTTGCATTATGAAAGGAACCTGACCTCCTTTTTCCCCTAACAGTATCTTTATAGGATATATGTAACAGTATCTATAGGAGCAACTGGAAACAGATCCTAGATGTATTGTGAAGGGTTGGGAATACAGCCAGTGGTCACCAATGACTTTGTGGTGTTGCTTTTTATTTGTGAGTGTGTTGTTTTTAGTAGTGTTCTCCATCAGGGTATCTCTTACTCAGTGTGAAGCTTTCTTGGCTCTTATACCAGCAGCCTGGTGAGCAAATAAAAGTTGTCTGTTATCCAAAAAAGTACTGATCCTCCAGAATGGCAAGCATAGCAGCCTAAGCACTGTAAGATTAAAGAAGCTTTTGCAGCTCTGACTGTTCTGGTTAGGCAGTCTCAGTATTAAGTTCCTGAAATTATAGAGGCTAAATTTCTTAGTCTAATTTTACTTTGCTTTTGTACAGTAAAGTTCATTGATGATTTGTCTTCAGATAGTAAAGGCACTAAAGCTTCTCTATGATCTGTGAAAGAAGAATGACTGAACACATTTCATACTTTATAATTGGGGAATTTGACAGTCATCAAATAAATCTGACGTGACTGTTGGGGCTTATACCTATATCACAAATTAAAATAAGAAGAAATAAAAAGGAGATTGCTGGTTTTTCAGTAGAGCTACCTCTGATGGCGTTTTTGGATGTTTGCTATACTTTTATGTGGTTGTAAGCAGTGGATTTTAGGAGTGGTATCAAAAACAAACCTCTTACTGGAATTTTGGGATATAAAGAGGTGGATTTGGAGAGGGGTGTTGATGAGTTTGTTTAGTTTTTAAAGTCTTTGGGTAGAATAACCACTCATCTCCTGACTTTAGGATTAAGGTGGTAAACACTTGTGCTCTTGTTTCTTTGTGACCCCTTCAGTTGGCACAGAACATAATTTTGGATAACATCTTACCAGAGCCCAAATGATTTAAAACTGCTTGTCTTGATAATGCTTTCAAGTGGTGGTTTTAGAAGACTAGTTGATAGAAAGACTATGTTGAAATCTAAGGTTATCAGGGTCTTCCTTTATCATCATGGCTTCAGACCTGTAAAATATCAAAGTGGCTTTGTTTTTTTTAGCTTAAACAAAACAGAAGAAATGTCAGTTCAACAAAATATTTAATCACAAATACATTGGTGTAAGAGAAAACCTTGCTGTTAAACTCAGGTAGAACTTAATTTCTAAATCAGGCAGAATTAATTTTGAAAAAAACCCAATAAACCTTGTACTATACCTATCATTATAGGCTGATGCTTTATTCCAAGCAGGAAAACTGAGTGGCTTTCCTGATTTTTTTTTTTTCTTGGATAATCTTTTCTGTTTCCTTTTGTGAGTGGTAAAGAATTCTGAACACTTTTAAGTAAGTGTCTGGTGCTGACAGTGACTTTTTCTTTGTATAAGAACTGGTTTAGTTTTATTCACTGTGAAAGAAACCTTTTCCCAACAGGTCACAGACAATCCCAATCTGCTGTATTTGCTCAAGGAACTTAGCTTAAACCTACTGCAAAAGAGGAAGGTTTGTATTCAGCTGTGGTTGCATGTGTATGCAATTCCATCTACCATCTTCCAGCTGAGTCTCAGCACAGTCCCTTTGGATAGGGCAGCGTGATTTTAATATCACGAATATTCCTTCATCCCAGAAATTTGTCAAGTTGATGATTCTTTGATATTTTAGTAGGGAAACCATTGTGGGAGATCTTGTGATATATCATTAATCATCTTATGAAGACTAAAACATATCACTGATCTGAGCATGAGAACATTAATTCTTGCTTCCATGGCTTTCCTGTGTAAAATATTGATTATTTAGATGAAGAGATGCAAACCAGTGTAATATTTTTCCACGACTAAAGAGGGAGATAAGACATCCATATATCATGAGAAGGAGTCAGCTTCTGAAGGTAATTTTCAACACCAAGTATTACTGTTTCGTCATTCCCTGAGAAGAGAGGATAACAAATAACTTTAAAGGCTTTGTTACAAGTAATTCCTTTTCAAGTGTGATGTTTGTGTGGACCAGATTAAGTAAAAGGAGCACATTTCTAAAAGACAAAAGTCTTACACTCTGGAGAAGATAGAGGTCATGTTTCTGGGTCAAATGTGTATAATTATGAGATTCTCTCTGTTAAGGAAATTCAGGCAGGAGATTATGTCCGTAGTCAGGCTTTCTGTTGAAATAGGGGCAGACATAGACTGCTACATGAACCAAAGTTTTGATTTTCCATAGGAGTTTCGTTCTTTTACTGTTTATACTAAAACAGTGTAAAAACTAAAAAGAAGCTGCCTCCTTTTAAATGGATGTGTGTAAAATTTCTGCTTGGTTGCTGAGCCTGTTGCATTTATTGAAGTCTCTTGTGCAACTCAGCCAGAGCAATATGGGGGGGGGAGGGGGGAAGGCTGTGAATACTGTCACTTTCCATCACTTCTAGACCAGTAAAATTAAAAAAATCTCTAGTGCAATATAATAATATAGGAAAAGTACTTAGTATTGCTTTTAGGGACGTTTACCATTAAATCAGGCTTTTATTTTAATGTTAAAGAATATTATACTTTCTCTAAGTATTTCCAAATGGCCCACTGTGCTAAAAGAAAAGATTGTAGGGTATTTGCAGGATCAGAAATTTTTGTGTCTGTTGAAAAGCTGACAACAGTGTAATTTTGATAGTATTTGAGAAAAGTGTCTCAGACTGTGACCTGTGATACTTTGAAAGAAAATTTCATTAGATATTAACTGTTGTTGCAGAGATATTTTAGAACTTGGAAAGGTTTTTTCTTATCCTGCACTTTTTTGGGGGATTTTGGTATGCTTCCTAGAATTGGCCTTATATGTTGTAAACCGAAGAAATACTTTGGAAGTAGATAATAATATCTATATAGCTGTTAAATTCATTCACAACCATTAAAACACCCTCAGAATGGGCACTCCCATTTTGCTGTTCTCACCTACTAAAAAAAACACAGCTTGGAAAAAAATTACATTCTCTTGTTTCTGTTGCACTAGGGATGCAATCTTTTATATTCTCAAACTGATTTTACTCCCAATGAGGCTGGTGATGCTTACTGTTCTTGCTAAACCCTACCTAGATGTAATTAAAAAATAATCAGTACAGACCATGAAATAAAAACAACCATTAAATAACAACATTTTTTCAGCTCTGTTGTCCAGCATGCTGCATTCCCTTTCACATTTGTATCATTGACAGGTTTCATAAACATTGTTTCTTTTCCATCATCAGTCTTTCAATAAAATGCAAAGTAGTATTCCAGCAAAAGAAAACCAAGTCAGTGCATTCTTCCTGGATGAAGGAAGATGTGAACTGTTTTGAAACTTGCTTTCCATTCAAGTCTGCAGTATCTGATAGTAGTTATAGAATCTCAGTTATGTTTCTGTAGATTGTTTTGCGTGGTGTTCTCATAAGACATTGCAAAAACCTTTCTAAAGTGAAAATAGGACGTGTTTCTTCCCTTTTATTTGACAGGACAGTTACATAATTTCTGTAATGATACTGAAAAAATGTATATTCTTGTTGAATCAGTGTAGGCTGTTGACTGCATCTGGCTCTTAATTGCATCTGTCTTAGATTCTAGGTGCACATAAGTGGTTTGCTTATGTTCTCTAGTATTTTTATGGAAACTTCATTTAAGTTAATTGTTCTGTACTTCTGTGATTGCTTCTTTTTGGTGAAGCCACGCGTGGGCACAGATTTGAATAAAAAGTGAATGTAGCTCACTGAGTAAAAACAATCTGAAGTTAGTGCATGTGGTTTCCTGAAGTTGCAAGTGGAAAGAGGAAAAGAGACTGTAGAGCCAGCATCCTGGAGAAATGCCTTTCCAAACCATTTTGAGTTAGTGAGTGAGAATTAGGATTGCTCCGTTTGCCCTGATGCCTCCCGTGCAGTCAGACAGAGCTGCAGCAGTTACCGTGTTGTTTCTGATAACGGGGGATCCAAAGGTAGGATCAGAATTGTTTTGTTTTCTGACCTACCCATCTCATTTTTTAGGGTATGTGTATGGCCCAGTACATGTGGTTTTTGTTTCATTATATTTTCAGTGGTGTGTATTAAGAGCTCTACCAGTGATCTGATATATAACTTTAGTCAAGTTATTTTACCTTTGCCTACCTTCTTATCACTCACTGTTTTTTCTAGTGTCGGCCAGTATGGCTTTGAGCTTTAAGTGGCTCGTAGCCATTGTGCTGGGGCTATAAAAAATTCTCAATTATACTGGGCTGGCAGGAAGATTTCAGAGTTAGCAGGATCCCTAGAAACATAAAACAATTAATTTCTAAGTGCTTCCAGTATTTTTGCTCCTGGGACCTGTCATATGCACAGCAGCCCACAATGGTGAAAGCTTCAGGTATGATTCCTGCCAGTGAAACAATTTGTGTTCCTGCTTCTCCAACTGCAGCTGAGAGTTTCTTTTTGTTTGGGTTTTTTTTGCATGCAAATATTTAGGTATATGATTTAAAAGGTGTGAAAAAGCTGGTCATCTCTGGCCTAGAAACACAGTTTTGCAGTGACTTTTCTGTTCATAAAATGCTCTCTTAGCACCATAAGGCCCAGCTGCTGTTTCAGTGCTCCAGATAAGTTGGAGAGTCACAGATGATGAACAGTCACAGATGATGAACATACATGCTCAATTGTTATATAGCCTCAGCTACCTGATTATGAAGCTTGCTTACCTGAAGGGTACTGTCATGCTTTCCTCAAGGGAAAAATTTAATGTTATCATAGGTGAAAAATGAGTAAATGTTGGTGTATTAAAATTAAGATTGATCCCAGTTATATGGGTGGCAGGGATAGAGAGCATGTGACTGTGTTACTGTGACATAGAGAGTTGTGGCCTGCAAAATTGTATACAAAGTAGAGAACATGATGACTTCAACTAATTGATACCATTCTAATAACACACTCAAACCAGAGCATTTTGCCTGTATGTTTTCGTTATAAAATGGGAGACGGCACAGATCCTTAAATTTCTTATACTATTGTGAGAACTGTTGATCAAAAGAGGATGGGCCTCCTGCATCTTTCTCACCTTTTCTACTTTCCCCCAGTCATAAGGATGAGTACTTTTAGTAGTCACAGCATCTTTACTATCAGTCATTTGTATCCTGTAGAATAATGTTCGTGTTTGCTGCCATCTGTAACTGCTTAGCACATTCTTCTCTTGTCTTCATTTTTAGCTGTACGTCCCTGACCCCTGGACCCAGCTGTGATCGGTTTAAGCTACATATCCCTTATGCTGGAGAAACACTCAAATGTAAGTTAAAAAGTACTCCTGTTGTATCTTGGCCTTTCTTTCACTCTTCCATATCTTGTTAAGCTTTCCAGTGTGTCTAACTTTATGAGTTTTGGGATACCTGGGTTGTCTTCTCTTAAAGCTTCAGCTCCAAGAACACACAACTGTGAAGAATATCTCGTATTTAAGTTTACAGCCTTCCATGATAGTACAGTTTTGAAAAAATGAGTTGTAAAAGCCAAAGGTCACAACCCACCCCCCTAGTATTTCTGTGTGTTTCTATATGTATTTCTAAATGTTATAACTAGGACAACCTCATGACCATTTTTAGACTAGCTTATAATTTGTATTTGCTTTGTGTTGTTTCTTTCCGTCTCTTTTAAGAAGAATTCTTTATTAAGCTCCAATTAAAGATGTCATTCTGTTATTTTATTAAGTATTTTTAGACAATAACTGGTATAATTGACCAGATTAGCGAAATGCGAATTTGATTTTTCTGATTTAGTGGTATTGTTAAATCCTCCTTATGCTTAGAGGATCTGTAGATACCTAGCTCATTTACCCACTCTTAGTGTGTGTTTTGTTTGTCTTAGCTTATGTTTTGCTTCAAAGGATTAGAATAAAATTTGGTTTTGTTTGGTTTTAGAATGTAAAGTTTTCTAAACACTTGAACTGCTGAAAAATGGTGCTATTGTTTTTTGTCTCTAACAATTGAAATATGAGACAGCGTGAAGAATTTCAGATGAAGTAAAATTCAAAGTTTGGCAATTACAGATTTAGGGCAGCTCTGGTAAAACCACAGCTGGAGTACTATGTCCAGCTCTGGTCTGTCTGTTACTGGAAAAGCATGGACATATTGGAATGAGTACAGCAAGAGACCACAAAAATGACCAAAGCAACTGGAGCATCTGTTGTGCAAGGGAAGGCCAAGATAAATGGGGATTCTCAAGAAGAAAAGGCTCAGAGCAAGCCTTACTAATATATTATTTATACAA
>NW_020955395.1:13151-15476 GCF_003031625.1 Empidonax traillii | reverse complement strand
CCAGCTCTGGTCTGTCTGTTACTGGAAAAGCATGGACATATTGGAATGAGTACAGCAAGAGACCACAAAAATGACCAAAGCAACTGGAGCATCTGTTGTGCAAGGGAAGGCCAAGATAAATGGGGATTCTCAAGAAGAAAAGGCTCAGAGCAAGCCTTACTAATATATTATTTATACAATAAATGGCCAATCTCTTCGCGAACGAAGAACCGGGGAAGGTCTTTACACCTTCCAGCCTGCGCATTGGATTTTTTAGGTGAGACACAGTGTGCGCGGAACTGAGCCCACCCTTTAATCCTGAGGTTCATCTGCCGGGGCCAAGCATGCTTGGACGGTGGCAGCGAGGTCCTCAGGACGTAGATGGATTGCCTTACAGGGCTAACGAGCTCCATCTGCCTGGGGAGGGGCCCCGACCGGGAATCGAACCCAGGCCTCTGCAGTGACAGTGCAGTGTCTTTTCCCCTAGACCACCGGGGGCTCCCATTTATACAATACCTGATAAGGGAAAGGAGGAAGTCTGGCTCTTCTCAGTGGTGGTCGCTAAAGGGAAATGGTTACAACTTAAAACACAGAAAACTTCATTCAAATGCTATAAAAAAACTATTTTGCAAGGATGGTCAAAGAGGGGAACAGGTTGTGCTTGGAGCTTGTGTAGTTTGTATACCTCTATCCCTGAGATATTCCAAACCAGCTGGACATGACCCTTAGCAGTCTCTGTTTCCCCTGCTCTGAGCCGAAGGACTGGACTAGTCAGTCTCCAGAGGTGCTGTCCAGCCTTAGCTATCCTGTGAGTCTGTCAGAATATGCTATCTGGAGAAGCAAGTACTTGGTGTGAACAGAAATGGTAAGCATTTAAAACACTGCTTTGATAGTATCTATATGAACTGCATTATACACATGCTGTAGCTCTCCAAGACATTTTAAATATTAAGAATGTAGTTGCATTCCTTCTGCAGTAATTTTTTTTGTTCATTATGTCATGCACTGGAAGCTCTTCTACTTTATAAGCAGAAATTAATACAATTAAACTTCTTATATACTGGAAGTTCTTAAAGCTTCCATTCAGCACCCCTAAGGGAAGTTGTCTTTACCAGAAGTTGACCTGGAAGTTTGCTCATGTGTTCTAGAGAGGAGCCAGGCTCATGTACTATGACTATTTTGTCTGTTCTAAATATATTAGATCATGCTCAAGAATACTGGTTATTCTTTCTCACAAGATAAAAATGGACTAATAATTCCTAGCTAGCAATCATTTTAAGTAAAAGGATGTGGCTCTGTATTTATTCAGAATTTTTAGTAAGTATTGGCTGTATTATATGAAACCAGCTACCCTATGAGATAGAACATTTATTTGAAATTGTTATACTGTGTAGCAGACTCAACCTGTTGAGTCTTGATGCGTTCTACAATGTGTAGTAAATTCCACTTGAGCCTTGTTTGGTGATTATGATCAAGATGCAGTCAAAAGAAGCTTCACTGGATGGCATGCTTTAGAAAATGGAGTCATATTTTCTATGTGACTGTCTTATTTATCACCATACAGGGCCTTGTTTGTGCATTCTGAGAGCTTTAAGTCTTTTCTTTTTTCAGGTAGAGGCTAGAAGTGTTCCTAATTCATAACGAAAATTAATAGATTAAAATGCCCATATGCAGGTCTATAGGCACGCAGACTATATTAATATTCTAAATGGCTGAAGTCCTGTTAAAATACCTAGAAATACGATTATGGACCATGCATTCAATGTCAGTATTGAGAAATCTGCTTTTTATTTTTTCCCCTGAGTTCTTATATTTTTAGTATCACATAAGCAATTAAACAAACAACAAAAAAAGGCAATGCTATTGCTCTCTCCACCTTCGTAAAACCCAAACCACACATTTTTACCATGTTTTATATTCTAACAAGACCAACTGAGAGGGGTGTAAACAAGTGTATCTTTTTCAGAAGCATCTAATAATAGCAGTGAATTCTAGTAATAATAATCCTCCGCGTTTCAGTGTTAAATGTTTGAAAATCCTGTGAATCATTCAGTCTCACAGCATGTGGAATAAATAGTGATGTGAGGAGATTCAAGAAAGCTTTAATAATTTTGTGTTTAGATCTGTAATGATGGCAGGGGAAGACAGCCATAGTGCGCAACCGGAGATATTTAGATACTTTGTTGTAGGCTGTTGCTAGATATGTTATCTTTCAAGGACAGAATATTTCTGCAGAGGAAAGTTGTGAAATCTGCCAGAATAAAAAGATTGGCTGAAAATGTTCAGGATCTCCAGTGTAGGGGCCTCGGTATGTGGTACCAAACACAGGCTGAAGTGTGTAGTTCC
>NW_020955395.1:3774-13090 GCF_003031625.1 Empidonax traillii | reverse complement strand
TGTGCAACCGGAGATATTTAGATACTTTGTTGTAGGCTGTTGCTAGATATGTTATCTTTCAAGGACAGAATATTTCTGCAGAGGAAAGTTGTGAAATCTGCCAGAATAAAAAGATTGGCTGAAAATGTTCAGGATCTCCAGTGTAGGGGCCTCGGTATGTGGTACCAAACACAGGCTGAAGTGTGTAGTTCCTTTGTGGTTTGTGTTACATCCTCTTTGCAACAGATTAGGTCTTTGCATATCATCAATCATAACCGCTGCCACTGCACAAACACCCCAGCATGAATCCTAGTGTGCTGAAAACTGCTGGTATGCAGCTTTAGGGAAGTATAACTGCATAGCTGCAGTCCTGTTTTGCAAAAGACCAGAAAATTCACAATTTCTTGAAAAAGGAGAAAGTGTACTTGCAGGCAAGGCAGGGGCTGACTACCTGTAGTGTAAAATAATTGCTTTGGCAGCTTTGGTAACAGCAAGCATCTTGTGAGTTAAGATTGGCTTATTGGCTATTTAATGGGTTTTTTAGATGTCACGTTCACCTTACTCTTGCAAGTATTCAGAGCTGCTGGAATGTTACACTGAACAGTCACTCAGCTCCAGCCAGGGACCTTGGAGATACTCACAATTTTATACTAAAGAAAATACTATGCCAGTGTTCAAGATGAATTAGTTTGTCGTACTAATTGCCTTCCATCACACTTCAGAAATTTTGAAGTGATGCTTTCAGGCAGGCACTTTTACTTTATTTTCTTCTCTAAAGGAAATAATTTTTTTTTGTTTTCATGCTGAGAATGGTTAGAAAACGTGAGCCTGCTCTTGTTAGACTGTCAGTTAAAATCTGAGACAGCCATATTGTTTTTATTAATCCATCCAGAACTCAATGTTGTTGCATTAAACCCGGTGCTTTTCTCTATATTTGAGTTTTTCAAAGCTCTTAAAATTTGAGTTTTAATTTCTGGAAGACTGTCTGTAATACCCTGTAAGGGGTTGAATCTGTTTTCCTAGGACAAAACTGATTTTGTGTGGTATGCAGAGCTATCCTTTATTGCTAACTGAACAGCAGCATCTGCTTAGTAAAGTTCCGTATTCGATCTAGAGAAGTATTTGTGTATTTTGAGGTGAACTGTTCTGTAACTCTTGCAGATATTTTGATCTTAGTTGATAAAACATCAAGGCAGATGTCAGTAGAAATTGTCAGGATAAGCAGAGTTATAAGCTGCAATAGTTTCTATTGAATAACATTAAAAATTAAAATTCACCATTTAGAATCAAATTACAATTTTGTTCTAGCAAACCCTGGAATATCTTGGGTTTGGTTTTCCTTTTTAACTCAAGCTTTCGTTGCTGCTTGCTAAAAGAGTTTGGTTTTTTGTTGGTGTTTTTTTGTTTTGTGGGGGGTTTTTTGTTTGGTTTTTTTGGTTTTTTTTCCTGTGCTCTTCACATTTTCTTTTTCAGGCATTGATGCCTCCTTCCCTTCTGACCTTGAGTGCTGTCATCTGGAATTTCACAGTGATTAAACAATGTGTTGCCCTTGTGATGCTACTGTTCTCTGTGGCCTCTTGAACTCTAGTATTTTCATCTTCTGTCTGATTTTCACTGTTTTTATGTAAGTGGATTATAGCTCTGGGTTCTACTGCCACCACTTTGTTTTCCTTGATCCCAAAGAACGTTGCTTTTTTCTCATTTGAAGCTTAATTTTCCTTTTTTTTTTTTTTTTTCTTCTGTTTGTTAGTTTTTCACTCATTTTAGTTATGGGCCTTAAAGGAGGAAATCAGTATTGCTGCCTAAGTAGTCTGAGAATATTGCCCATAATATGTGGTACAGAATCTCATCTGCTTTTGTTCCTGTGATGGAACTCTTTCAGTAAGTTCATCCAGTCTTCCTGTGTCTTTCTATTTTAAGGAAGCAGTTAAAACAACAACAACAAAAAAGATAAATATAAAGAAGAGCCTGTCCTCTCTGTTGCCCTTTTAAAGGCTGCTTTGCAAATTTATTTGATAAACGCTTGTTTATTGTGCCAATAGGCAATTGTAAAAATGATTTTGCAAGTTATTGTAAGATTTAAGATTCCCATAAACCATGTTGCTGCAGTGCATGGTGTCAGTGTTTTTGGGCACCATTCAGTTATTTTACACGGGTTGTGGTTCAGTTGAGGCTCTTACAGGAAGGACTTTTTGGTTGCTGCATTTCACATTATACTTAGGTGATATCCTTACCTGTATGGTAAGTGTGTTTTTCTGGGTCATGCACCATGTCACAGATTTTTCCAGGCGATATGTTATCTAAAGTTTGACTGAGTCTTGCTTTACAGGACAGGAAGAATAAACCTTTTTCCTTTAGTGACTTGTTCATTATCCAGTGAATGTACCTAATGGGAGTGTCGAAAGACAGTCTAATCTTTTTGCTATATTTATTTCTTTGTTGAATACAAAGTTTACAACAGTATTTTCCTCTTTTAAGTAATCACTTTTCTCTCACTTGTGTTTTTTTGTGTTTTTTGACACTTTTCCTTATGTGCTGGGCTTCTCTTGAGCAAGTAAATGACAAGTTTTTGCAGGTGTAAGTCTTTAAAGTGTATTTCTTAAACTAAAAGTGTATTTCTGCATCAAGAGAAGTGATCTTAGAAGTATCTTCAGAGGCTTGAAAGATTTTACATTAGGCCTCCACACTGGTATTACCATTGTGCATTGCTACTTCACTCCTTCCTGCTTTCCTCTCCTGTTGGGGCTGCACGTACTGGTGATGGTCCACAGTCCATTTGGTTAAATATATTTATTCTTTGCCTTCAGCTTTCCTTTTCTGGCCTACCCAGTGTCTCTGTTTTAAATTCTCCAGGGTTGCCTGGCTTTAATTTCTACCAATATCATATCCCTTCTTCTCTTATCTGTTCTTGTCTTTGTCCTCTTCAGTTCTAGTACTAACATTTCTGAGAAAGTTACTCAGCTACAGAAGTGCATGTAACTGAGATTGTCCTGATGCCCTTGCTCAACTTGGAAACCAACTCATTTATTTTTATTCTACTTTTGCAGATTTGCCCACCTTGCAAAAGAACATAATTTCTCTTTCTGTACAGTCTTGGAGCTCCTTTTTTTCTCCTACAGCAACATTTGTTAGTTAAGGAAAAAAAAAACCGCGCACACTTGCGTGTTTTGTTCAAGAATCAAATTCTTTGTCCAAGAATCAAATTAACATCCTGCAAATTCTTCCTATATATTTTTTTCCTTTATTGGAAAACTGTGACTTGATTCACTAGCCCAACAATAGGTGTCTAACTGAGGTTCCCTAGAGTACCTTGACTGTCTTTTTAGCTCCTGACGCAAAGGGCACTGATCTCCCTGAAAAAATATGTCATAGCTGCCATTAATGTGCCCTGAGGCGTCTCAGATGACACTAAACAACTTGATTAATCGGTTGAACCAAGTTTATGGAAACTGGGTCTTTTGCAGCTTTGCATGTAGTGGAATAGCTGGAATTTCTTCCGGAGTGTCAGGTACAGAGAAGGTGGGTTTTTTTCTGATAGAATCAAATACCTTTCTCTCAAATTGTCCCTCTATTCTGAAATGGTTTTGAGTCTTTAATAATGACTTTTTTGCCTTTTGTTTTCCAGTACCTTGATTTGCATGTGTTAAGTTCAAAAATATCCTTGGCTTGAGAGAAGAATAGCCTGGCAGCACAAGTACCGCACTAAAATAGAATTACTCCTGTATCTTCCTTCACTAGTAACAGTTTTGTATTTAACAAGGTTGTATTGTCACTTCAAGAACTAATCTTTCTTGCCAGCCAATTAATAGGAGGCTCTATAGGTACTATATATTAGTGTGTTTGACTTAAAGCCTGTACAGCAAAAATCTTTCAGGTGGAACACAGTGAGAGGTGGGCAGGTCTGAGTTTAGTTCATTTAGTTCCTTTCATACTGCTGGGTGCAGTGACTCAGTATCTTGGTTGCAGGTTGTAGTGAGAAACTGAGTTTTGTATCTGTAAAGACAATTAACAATGGCTGGTTTAAGTAAGAGTTTGTTTATAGAAGAGACTGATCAGTAGTTTTTGTGTACAATTTGTGTGGCTACTAAAAAGGACAGGTTAGCATTCTGAATTGATGGATAATATAATTCTACTGACTGTCTTTTTCTTTTTAATATTCAACAGGAGCATTTTTTGCATTTTCCCAAAACTGATTCTGCACATAGATTTGATCTCATGCTTCAGCAATTTTCCCTGTTATCTGTGAATGCATTTCATGATCAAGTTGCATTTGGATTTCTTAAAAGCCAAATGGGTTGATCTCCTTCATAACAAATTCCATTCAGATTCGTATTACTCCAGGCTGCAGTGGCCACACGTTTGTTCTACACACTTAGTGCTGACTTAGAAATTCTTGGCATCAAAAGAAACTGAAGAAGATAGATATCCTTTCAGAAGCAGAGTTTGGGTAGTTAACTGGTGTGTTGTTTCCTGATTTTGCTGCCTTTAGTTAAGCAGAGATGTTAATGCTGTGGCACTCTTAGCATAACACCTTTCAGTATTACCGAACTTACAGTGTGGTTAAAAAAAGAAAGAAAAATACCCCCCAAAAGGAAGTTACCAGGAAGAGAAAAACTGTATGTAGGATAGGACAGTAGAAAGCAACTGTAAGGATTTCAGAAAATTCT
Organism: Empidonax traillii; assembly: GCF_003031625.1. Taxonomy (NCBI): domain Eukaryota; kingdom Metazoa; phylum Chordata; class Aves; order Passeriformes; family Tyrannidae; genus Empidonax; species Empidonax traillii. Next base: position 8,444 of record NW_020955395.1, on the reverse strand, counting down.
CGATTTCAGAGTAAGACCTACCTGTCTTGCTTGTAGTTAAGTCTTATTCCTTTGTTAGATTTGCTTATACATTTTAATAGATGAGAAAAGAACAGCCCATATGTGTTTTAAAAGAAATTATGGATTTAAGTATTAATATTTCTATCTTTTTGTCTATTGGGAGCATATTAACTTTTCTTTTGAAATTCTGTGAAGTAAAATATTTCAAAATTTAATGCTGTTTGCCTGAGGAGAAAAAAAGGAAAAGAAGGTAATATTTTTGGATAATGAAAAGCAACAGAGTATGATACATCCTTTTTCTTCTAAATTTATCTTTGATTTGATGGCTTTAACTTTATTGAAGCAATTTTAAATTCTATAGTAGTGTGTAATTGGAAATATAATTCCACTGAAGTAATTATTGGCTGGTGTATCTACAGAAATGAGAAAAGTATGGTCTGAGTGTGAAGGGTTTGCTTGCCTTGCTCTTATATTGGAATGGTCATTCTCAATAGCACTGTGGAACGCCACATGGTTTGCCTTCCATCGAGGGAATAAGGGCAAACAGAGTGGAAACATATGAAAAACTACATACTTATGTGCTGAAGATGCAAGGAAAAGGGTATTTGTTTCATTTAGGTGAGAAGGGGAGAGAATGCAGGACTATATTGATTTTTTTTTTTTAGTGTTTGTTTTTTTGTTTTTTTTTTGCCAGGTTTAAAGAGTACCCATTCTCAAACTCTAAGCACAATAATTTTGCAAATGGCTTTACTGATTAAAAATGTTATTTTTATTTACCCCAGCACATTTATATTTGAAAAGGGTACGCCATAGGTAATATCCTGTAAGTATGCATGTAAGTACTTGTTACAAAAATGGATATTTCTACTAGGTCAAGACGAACTGTTAGCTTGTGATTCAAAATATTTAGCACCTTATATTTTGTAAGCTCATGCAGAGACTAGTGTTAATATTTATGTGAAGTGAAACCAGACTTGCGTTGGCTGTTGTGGTTGTTTAAATGCCTTTTATTTGAGTGTAACGGAGCATTTTTTATTTATGCGTCATAACCTTGCCAAGCAAACTGTTAGCTGCAGTTTTAATTTCTCTGGATTGTGGTATTTAACAAACTCAGATTTAGGATGTTTCCCCTAATCTGTAGCCTCATTTGTTATGGTGTATTTTTGTTGAGAACGTGTAACTTATGAAAATAGCTCATGCTCATAGTTGAGAATAGGGCAAACTCCTTCCTTAGGCTTCAGCCTTCTAGAATCAAAGGTGTTACTTTTTCTATCCTAAGACAGTAAATTAAGCAAGACATAAGTGAAACTATTTGGAAGGGGAAATCACAGAGCAGAAAGGTTAGAGAGGCCAGAGGTGATGAGAATGGTTGTCTGATATGGTTCAAAAAAAGGTTCTTTTTTCTTTTGCTTTAGGAACTAGCGGAATGTGTTTGGATTCATGGCAGAAGTAAGACTTAGTAGAATAAGATTTGACTGAGGGGACACTTCATTCCTTTTCACATATGTGAAATGTTTGTTCTACGATCAGATCTTAGGATCTTTAATAGTAAAATGCTGTATTTGACTTCCAGAATGGTAGTCAAATAATGATAGAGAACTATTGCTCTTTTCTGTTACCATTGAAGCGGAATTTTGTTCTGAACTACTTTGTCTTTATTAAAATTTCACCCAGCCTGTGTGAGATTTGATTGTAGCAAAATAAATTAGTGTTTGCATTTGGATAAAAACCTGTAGTACTGAAGGAAGGAGAGTGTAAATGATGCGTTTCTGGTTTAGTTAGAATATAAGGACATCATTTTTATGTTCCATGGGGTTGTAAAATGTTTTGAGTATGGTCTCAGCAATAGTGTTTTGTGATTGTATGATTAACAGGCATTGAAATATTAATTTTATTTGTTGTGAACCCTAGAGAACCTATGTAGCTATGTAACGTATGGCCTTTTGGAAAATGACTACACTATAGGGAAAAATAATCTTGATGTACACACTGGCTTTAATGTTGATATGTTTGGTCTCAAAATGACTTTTATTGAAGGGATTTGGGAGTTTGGATTTGAGGCATATTTACCCTGAACAAGTAGAAGCAATTTTATCAATTATAAGTAATAATAACAGAAAATCAAAAATCAGTGTTACTTTTTACTCTGGATTCTTTCCCTTGTACTGAGTAGTTCTTTTGGATTGGTAGGTCATGAAAACTTTTTTAAACCAAAATATCTGCACAGTTGGTCACTCACTGTGGATAAGGACTGATATGCCACTGATATTTAATGGAAGAAGGGATATGGCAGAAGGTGGTAAAGAAGAAATATGATCGTGTGAGGTAGGTAATAGGTTGGTTTGGCCAGCTGCAACATAATGTACCCAACCTCAGTGTGACCACAGAGAGCATACCTTCTCCAAATGTCTCTTATCCAACAGCAGGAATCACTGCATGGGATATGCAGCTGACCTGAACCCCAAATTGTAAACATTTACCACCTTGTGTGTTGGACTAATAATACCAATTTTAATTTATTGTTATGCTGAGCACTGCATATGATGATGTTCTGGGACTTGTTGTGAGCAACGTTCACTTCGTGTTGCGGGTAGAACTGAAAACACTGGGAAGGGAAAGAGTTTGTACCTGCTTGAACCTCCATGTTGTACCTACTGCCCCAACTTTCCTGAGGTTGCTCCCTGACTGTGGAGCTTGCAAAGGTGAATACAGTTTGTTGCCAGTCTCACTACTAGAGCAGAGTCCTGAAACCATCTCGTGATGTAACGTTCTGTAATAGTTTTCTGCTTGTCAAATATGGAGGTATAACCTAAAAAATATGCAGTTATTTTGATTCTTTTATTCTAAGCAACCTTTTGTATTGTGTGTTGTAGTTGGAGTGCAGCTCCTAGTGAGCTGAGCTGCTGGTATATGCACTCTATTTCATCTACTCTTTTAAAGCAGGAATGCAGAGAATGAAAAGCATGCAACCAGCAACTGCAGTATGGAAAGTGTGTGTTAAATGAGTTACTTATCATCACATAGGAACATGGCAAAAACAGAGATACAGTTCTTTCCTTCAGAGCACCATTGGGCTAAGTCACAGGCCAAGCTTTTTCACTGTGCTGTGTTCTGAGTTATTCATAACAAGCCTCTTTCAAAGCTCAGTTAAGGAATGTATTAAGGTGCATCCCCTTCAACACATAACCTCGAATTCAATGGTAGAAATTGGTGAGGTTGTAAAGAGCCATACATGACATTTTAATTGAAGCAAAAGTAAGAAAAGGGTTGCACTATGGTGACATAGGAACTACCCAGTCTAGTAAACATCAACTTTTCTGAATTCTTCATTGCTGTATTACAGTTTAGACAATCTAGTAATTTTTTTCTCTTGCTTAATAAAGATGCATTTCATGTTGCGATTTTATGCCATTTTCTCTAGGATTGGTGCCTGTTTCGTTCCTTTTTTAAAAATAAATGAAAGGTTGATTTTTATGTTGAGTGTGTTGAGAATTTCAACTGGCAGACCTCTGCTATTTTCTGCACCCTGTACTTGCACGTGCTCCTGACAGCTGTGAAAGGAAAGTAGGAGTGTGGACAGGAGAAACCCACACTGCGCTCTACTGAGTCGCATGATCAGTGAGTTCGTGATTTGGAGCGATACTCTGGAGCATACCTACCCCAGACGGGCCACTGGCTTCTTGGTCATGAACCTTCATCCTCTGCAATTAATCTTTACAACATCCTTGCTTCCAACTAAAACCAAGATAAGTTTACAGAATATCAACATTTAAAACTGTCATATTAAATGTCTTGACAGGGTGATATCACTGAGCCAGCCATGTGACCTTACAAGATTTCTTCATCTAATGCTTTATTCCAGATCTGCATTCATAATTTTTTAAGAAATAAAAAGTGGTTTAACATTTTCTGAACAGAATTGTTTATAAGTCTTACCACACTGGCTTTACTTTGCTATGTGGATTTCAAACAAGTGGCAACACACAGTAGGTACTGCCTTATTTTTTTTCTAATGTCTGCTACCTCACAAATCTGCAAAAGCTCAGTTACTCTTTTGAATCATCATAAAGAAGAAAGAATGATTGGAAGCTAGACAAGTAAGGCAAGAAACATTTTTTTTATTTTTTTAGAACTTTTTTCTTCAACTATGAAAGCTTTTTTTAAAAGCTCAGATCCATATGACCACCTCTCGATCTATATGAACTCTGAAGTATATTTACCAGTGAAATAATGCAACCCAAATTTCTTTAAGCTATCGCATCAGTGATTAATTGGATATCTTGTGACACTGGCAAGATGACAACTCAGTGTCAAGCTGTGATGAAGTTTTATATTTTTAGTTAATTTTAGTCTCTCCATTTAAATGTGTAGTACTGCATTTCTCTTGGCCAGAATTTGGATAACTGGAATGGTTCCTGTTGAACTGTGTATTCTTCCTGCAAAGAGTTGGGGGTGGCAAGGAAAAGAGGGAGTAAGTGCTACTAAGTTTTAAAAGCTCCGGTATTTTGAAAATCGTGGGCCTTAGTAGTTTGGGATTGACTTTAACTTAATAAACAAAACACAACCATCTAAATATGGTACTTTTTATTAAAACAAGATCTGTTTTCAAACTTGGTGTTTTGAGGCAACCCTCAGTAACGTTTGCAATGCCATTTGGGATACAAAGCAAA
>NW_020955395.1:0-3374 GCF_003031625.1 Empidonax traillii | reverse complement strand
AAAGCTCCGGTATTTTGAAAATCGTGGGCCTTAGTAGTTTGGGATTGACTTTAACTTAATAAACAAAACACAACCATCTAAATATGGTACTTTTTATTAAAACAAGATCTGTTTTCAAACTTGGTGTTTTGAGGCAACCCTCAGTAACGTTTGCAATGCCATTTGGGATACAAAGCAAAAACGTATTTCATGTTTCATTGCTTGCAGAGGAGGAGGAAGCTGTGCCTCAGGAATTTGACTTCATCCCCCAAAACATCTGATGCTTATCTTGCATGTGAAATTTTGTGAAAATTACGTGGATATATACATGAAATATTTTTGATGTACCTGTTAAATTCTGTGTTAAAAACGTGTGTCATATGTGATTACTTTTTATTTATAAGCACATATGTAAAAGTGCAAACAGTGTTTTTTCATTTATTGCTTTTCAGGGGATATAATTTTCAATGCCCACTATCCTGACCTGCCACCAGATTTTATCTTTGGAGAGGATGCTGAATTTTTGCCCGATCCTTCTGCCTTGCATGTAAGTACTGTACTGTTTAAGAATTTTACACCATGCAAACTTGACTTTTTTGGAATAGCTTCAGCAACAGAAATTTTCCAACAATGCAAAATAAAGAAGAAACCTGCCTTTTATCTCACTTTTATGTGAGCATAAACACTTTGTTTCCTAATGTGATTTAAAGTTGAATCCATAAATGGCAGTGTGGTGTGTGTTAAAGCATTTTAATCAAGTCAGTATTACCTTTACAATAACTATTCAGAGTATGTGTTAAAATATGTCTATTTACTATCTGACTATCTTAAATGTTCTGTCTCAGAAAAAAAAATGATTGATAAATTGTCTTTAAAAAGCATTTATTTCTAAAAAAAAAAGCAGCATAATTTTGTGTAACGATGTCGATTTTAGTTTTCTTATGAGGAAGCATAGAACCAGGTAGTATGTTATGGCAGCCACTGCATATATGTATATAAATTATATATATTTATAATATGTATGCGTGTATATATATGAGATCTTTAATTTTATAGGCTGTGTGTAGCGATATATAGGAGTCACTGATAGAAACATGAACCTGGGAAGCCTCTTTTAATTGAACTTCTCTTTGCCAAGGGGAGGGGCTCTTTCCTCAGTCCTCTCTCGTGCAACCCCTTTTATGCTTTATGATCATGTCTCCAGAGCTCCCCAGAGTAAGTCAGAGGCTGTCGTGCCGTGTTACAGATGTCATGGTGGAGAAGTGTGAGGCAGTGGCCTCAGAATTGAACACGTCCTTTGATGTGTGACATGGCAAATGCTGGTTTTTGGTGTTACCTTTATTCATTTCATAGTAAGTTATATATAAAAATCTTTAAAGTATTAATTTGAATAATTATTTTGAGCAAACCTAATAGAATGTTTAAAAGGTGAATGTCAGATTTCTTTTCTTTCCCTGATTGTTTTCCTGTTAAGCTCACAAACTCCTTTGGGAAGGAGGTATGGTGCCAATGAGCATCTATTTCATTAGTAAAGGTTTTACTTCCTATGACAATTCTAAAATTGTTTTCACACTCCTTAATTTAGCAGTTCTATTTTCTTCTTTTGTTTCACATTCTCACAACCTCCTGAGAAAATGGTCATATTAGCAACCACTGTCTGCAGTTGATGTTAAAGGAAAAGGAAGACTTCTTAATGTACTGGAAAACTGAAATAAATAGCAAATGAGATATGAAATAAAGACAATTTTGGGCATCTTGTAGAAATGCTGTTCAGATGGAGAAGCTTGCTGAGAGAGGTATGGTGATGCATTTCTCATATGAAAAGGAGGCACTAGCAGTCATGATCCACAGGCAAACCTGCAAGAATAGAAAATCCTTATTTTTCTTTCTTTTTTTTTTTTACATTTTTTCTTTAATGATGCTACTTTGGGGAGTGTTGCTTTTCTGCCTAAGCACAAAGCAAACTTCATGTTCTCTTTGTTGGAAAGCGACTTGAAGAGCAATTTGCTGCTCAGGCCCGCTCAGGCTTGCCCAGGCCTGATTCCTCCTTAAGATCTGATTAAGGTGAGTGAGGGGTGGGTCTAGCTCGTTAGCAAGTGCTAGGGGAGGCTATATAAGAGCCTCCAGGAGGGCTACTTGGTCATTTGCTGCCCAGGCTTTTCCAGGCTTTTCCAGGCTTGCCCAGGCTTTCCCAGACCTGATTCTTCCTCAGATCCTATTAAGGTGAGTGAGGGGTGGGTCTAGCTCGTTAGCAAGTGCTAGGGGAGGCTATATAAGAGCCTCCAGGAGGGCTACTTGGTCATTTGCTGCCCAGGCTTTTCCAGGCTTTTCCAGGCTTGCCCAGGCCTGATTCCTCCTCAGATCTGATTAGGGTGAGTGAGGGGTGGGTCAGGCTCGTTAGCAAGTGCTAGAGGAGGCTATATAAGAGCCTCCAGGAGGGCTACTTGGTCATTTGCTGCCCAGGCTTGCCCAGGCTTTTCCAGGCTTGCCCAGGCTTGCCCAGGCTTTTCCAGGCTTGCCCAGGCTTTTCCAGGCTTGCCCAGGATTGCCCAGGCTTGCCCAGGCTTTTCCAGGCTTGCCCTGGCCTGATTCCTCCTCAGATCTGATTAAGGTGAGTGAGGGGTGGGTCAGGGTCGTTAGCAAGTGCTAGGGGAGGCTATATAAGAGCCTCCAGGAGAGCTACTTGGTCATTTGCTGCCCAGGCTTGTCCAGGCTTGCCCAGGCTTGCCCAGGCCTGATTCCTCCTCAGATCTGATTAAGGTGAGTGAGGGGTGGGTCAGGCTTGTTAGCAAGTGCTAGGGGAGGCTATATAAGAGCCTCCAGGAGGGCTACTTGGTCATTTGCTGCCCAGGCTTTTCCAGGCTTGCCCAGACTTTCCCAGGCCTGATTCTTCCTCAGATCCGATTAAGGTGAGTGAGGGGTGGGTCAGGCTCGTTAGCAAGTGCTAGGGGAGCCTATATAAGAGCCTCCTGGAGCGTGAGGGGTCGCTCACCCACCCCACAGGATCAGACTAACAGGGCTGTGGCACAGCAATTTCAAGGCATTTCAAGCAGGCAAGGCTGCAACCAGCTCCCATTTCTCGTAGGTGAGTGTGCTTTTTAAAGCTAGCAATGGTGTCCAGAAAAACAAAAGCTGTTATTGCTGTTAATACTAGGAGTGTGTGTGCTCAGACACTCCCCTCGAAGAAGAATGCAGTCACCCAGGTCTCTGGGTGTGCTGAGTGTCTGAGCCTGGCGTTGGTACCGGAGGATGGTGTAGGAGGTAGCTGTGTACGATGCGAGCAGGTGAGTGACTTGCTGTGCCTGGTAGCAGAACTTAAGGAAGAGGTAGAGAGATTAAGGTGCATTAGGGAGAGTGAAAAGGAAATTGACTGGTGGAGTCAAACCCTTTTGAAC
>NW_020955394.1:1906384-1910051 GCF_003031625.1 Empidonax traillii | reverse complement strand
TTTATGGCTGGCAAGCCCCTGTGTTCGTGGCCTGTCCTTGGCAAGCCAATCAAACCCTCGTGTGCCCTTGGACAAGTCTCTTCACAGCTACAAGCAGTGTCACACTGTGTTCCACTGAAGAAAGGCACTCCAGAGGCACTGAAAGAATTGCTGACTGTTGTCACTGCAGAGGCACTTGACTTTAGAGACATTTTGAACCGTTCCTCAAGAAGCACAAGCAGGGGAGAGGTGGATGATGGAGCAGTTCAGGGACTGCAGCAGTGGAGCCTTAAAGCAGGTGAGTAAGCAAGAGGTGACCTCTCCAGGTGTTACCAGCTTCTCTGTTTCTCCTTCCTTTCCAAGCCAATGAGACTGATGGGCCACCACCATTTGTTCATGTTGATGTCAAGCCTTTCTACCAGTGCTGCCCCTACCCTGCTTATGTGCTCTCTCATTCTATACAGAATTAATATTTTCCTGGCAGTATTACATTGTGTTTCCCTATACAAGCACCTATTGTAATCAGCTTCAATTTGCTACCTGCTATTAATCTCTTCTGTTCCTTTATGCAATTTTGGGGTTTTAATCTTAAAGCTTTGTGTTTTAAAACTGAATAAGGTTCAGCAATTCAGCATTAAATGACCCACTTGGAATGACTGGCTCTATTTTCCATGCTGCATATTTTCTGTCTAGTAATACTGCTGCTAAACCTGGATATCACTGTAATTGCTTCCAGGTGAGCATGAACTAATTGTGATCTGCTAACAAAAATGTTGGCTTCTCAGCAAATTGCCCTAGACTAATATCTTGTTCCCTTGCAAAAAATTCTGAGTAATAATTGCTTATTCTGACAAAAGGAGAAACCAGACAGGTGGTGTGCGCAGCCTTGTCACAGGTCTGGAGATGGCTTTCATATTGCAGTATTCCCAATGGCTATATATAAATTAAAAATCACTTGAAATGGAATTAATGCCTTTTTTTGTTGTTGTTGCAGTGCTTTTTGCTGTGGGTATCTCTCCTTGTCTCAGTAGAGACATCACTGCTAAGACACTTAAGAAAATACAACTTGAAGAAATTGAAGCAACAGCAAAGCCATTCCTACATAAAAGAGAAGAAAAGATAATAAATTTCTAATAATCCCTTACAGGATGCTCAGAAACAGTACAGGGAAACTGTAGTCACTTGTGCCTTTCTGTGAGACCAAAAAGGTTTGAGTCATGACTCTGCGAGCGCTTTGAAATGAAGTCTCAGAGCTATTCACAAGCTTCAAAACAAATAATCTCTCTGCTGGTGTGTGACATCATGCCTCCAAGGTACAGTGGTCCCAGAGGTGCTCGTTAAATGATAGCAGGATGGAGTGCATTTCATTCTGACATGATGTTTGGATACAGAAAATGAGCTTTTAAATTGCTGTCCCGTCCCTGTGCAGCCTGTACTGCTTGTTCAGAACAAAGGAGGTGTCCAGGTGCTTCAGTGATTTTTTGTTCTGCTGGAGCTATGGCTCTGTGGGCAAAGGACTTCTGTGGTTTAACTTCACCAAATGCTTTCTCTCTGTGCCTGCTTTGAATGTTACTAGGCCAAAGTGTTTCATGTTTTCCTTTTTTCCCCTTGTTTAACATCTTTAAGAATCTCCTCCCACTCTTCCCACTCAAACCTCAGTGGACTCAGCTTTTCAAGCCCTGCAAAGCCATGCACTAAGCATCCTCTTTAACAAGGAAGCCAACTGAATTAGGAAAGGCCAGAGGATCCAGAATCACTAAGAAAGATGGCTTTGAGGCTTCTAAACACTTCTGAAGTTCTGGACCTTCATCCCTTCCTGTGGTTTAACAGTAAGTGTTAGGCCAGGAAACAGTCTTCTAGTCTTCTGATGTTCCACTTTTTTGCTTCTCAGCTTCCATTTTGCTTCTGATCCCATTTGCTAGGAGTCTTTCCCTTAACTTGCACTGGCTGAGCATCTCCCTCAAACACACAGCCATAACACTGGGACTAAACTCTGCCTTTCAAACTGACTCTTGCTGCTTACAGCAACTTCTGCCACAAGATAATATATTTTTTTTCTGATTCAAGTTACAGTGAGCCTGCAAAAATACCCTATAATGGCTGAAAGCCTTACACTGGTATCCACAAGCAGGAGGAGAATACAAACATAGTTAACTGAAACAGCTTGTGAGCACTGCATTGCTACTGGGGCAGTGGGGATATGTGTGCAAGGCCTTTTGTGCTGTACTCCCACATACAAAGTGAAGTTCGGAGTGTTCACAGGCACCTCTGCCTTTGAGGTTATGTTAGAAAACACAAGCAGCTGTGGACACTTGTTGAAATTTGAATCTCTCTTTTCTTGGTTTGCTTGCTCCCCCCCTCGAGTGGCAGTAGTCATTGCTAGAGCTCAGACTGATCTTAGTTCAGCCCATGGTAATTAACAGAAGTTACTTCATCCTTTTATCACGTCTCTCTTGAGGTAGTGAAATAGCACACCAATGCAAGCAGTTTTAGAGAGGAAGTGAGAAAGGTGATTGCCTGGCTTTGAAACGACAGAATAAAATTAGTCAGTGCGTAATTATTCAAGTGACAAGTTGCTCCTGTCTGTGTTTAATATTCCAAAGTGGTATTTGATGTAAATCCTTCCATGGAGTTCATTACATTAGCTCTTAGCTCAACCTGAGCATGCTGAGTGCCAAGTTCAGCATGCAGTATGTTTTATAACCAAGAATGATGTCATCCTGGTGATCTTGTAGCTCCCCAGTTCCTGGGGAGGAGGTATGGCTCTGTCTTCAGCCTAAAGATGAAATGGAATATGTTTAATGATATTCCCTTGGTATTTGCAGTGTGAAATGTGTGAGGAATGTTGCTTTGCACCTTCAGCAAGAACTGTCCCTTTTTGCCTGAAAAAAAATGTTAATTTGTTTGCAATATTTTTCTTTACAAAAAAATGAAATTATTCCTTTACAGATCCCCAAGAGCTTTACAAGCAGCTCCATGGAGCCCTTTTATAGGTGAGTGAAGGAAGCTGCAGGGAAGTGCAGTGGCTTGTTGGCATCCACCCCATGGCAAACCCTGGCCTAGTCCTGGGGGCTGCCAGGCTGCTGCAGAGGGCTCTGTGTGGAAGCATCTTACTGTCAAAAAAGTGGGAAGAGAAATGTAGAAAACAGGTGCTTCCATAAGGGTTTGTCACTGCTGCTTTTCAGAGATACTGGTCAGAGCTCCATCCTCCGTCCCCACTGTGTCCTGACCCGGGTGGGACTCGCGGGAGTGCCGGATGCCATCAGCGTGTGTCCCTTCGCTGTCCCCTGGTGGGTGGTGCCTGCTCTTTCAGACACTGCTTACTGTAAGAGGGAGTGCAGCGATACAGCGTGAATGGTGAACGGGAGTGCCGAGGAACAGGCAGAGTGCCCAGCCATCCCACCGGGACTGGGCTGGGAAAGGCACGCACAGCATCAGGTATGGCTTTTGGGGATAATGAGGGAGAAAGACTCCAATTGCATGAATAGACAGTTTTCAGGACATCGAGAGAGCAGAGTGAAATGCTCTTCACCTTACAACCAAGCCCTGAAAGCAATCAGCCTCTCCCAGCCCCTGAAAAACTGTGCTGGCAGACTCAGTGCCAATGTACTGTCCCTGTTATGATAGATCTCTTACAAGCCAAAGTCAGAAAACAGAAAGTTTTAGCTGCTCTATCATGACGGGAACA
>NW_020955394.1:1904691-1906363 GCF_003031625.1 Empidonax traillii | reverse complement strand
AAAAAAAAAAAAAAAAAAAAAAAAAAAAAAAAAAAAAAAAAAAGAGAGAGAAAACAAAGAGAAAACAACAAAAGAAACAAAAAGCCTGGTTTTAAAATAAGCTGTTTTAAATAAACAAGTGTTCTTTGAACCATAGCAGAGTACATACCTAACAATATTTGTTAAATAAATATCAGTGACATGTTTAAGTCTGGCTCAGTATGTATTAGCAAAGTATTGTGTTGCTTTTGTTGTAACAAGAGTTAATAGTGTTTCTAGAAGGTGGTCTGAAAAAAGAGGGTTTGGGTTTTTTTCCCCCCCTCTACCCACCAGTAGCCCAACCCTGGGACCTACAAGTAAAAGTCCTTCCCAATGCATTGATTTTGGTGAACTTACTTCTTAGTTCTGTTCATAATCTGTCTCTTGGGTGCTATTTTTTTATTTTTTACCCATGGATCCACCTCTTAGATTTTTGCTTTCTGAAGGAAGTCTGTCCTAAGACTGGTTGGCAAAACATGGTCACATTGTTATGGTCACATGTTATTTCTGTACGTGAAACACCACAGTATTTTTATTTTTGTCTGTCTATTCTTCAAATTTTTGGTTTATTTAACTCCTTTTAGAGCCAGATATTAGCTCTTGGGTTAGTGCATGGACAGAGGAACTCAAAACAAGAGAACAGGTTGTAACGATGAATTTGAAATTCTCCACCAGAATCAAAGGTTTCTTTTATTGCCTCACAGGCGGTGAGGACAGTCAGACTCCTTCTTAAGTGTCCTTTCCTGTATGTCAATACAATTCATCTCTTTGGGCATGCTCAGAAATTTTAGGCTTAATAAATCACCACTTTAGACTATGTGCTTCCATGCATGGGAAGCAATTTGTGGGTTTTTCTCCCTGCCTTTGTGGGGTGTTGGAGAGGAGGAAAGGTTGTACTCTTTGGGACCCGAGGGAGATAAACACAGTTCATAGATCAGGCTTGAGCTTCCCTGAAGTCAGACCAGTGAAGTCCTGGTGAGGCTCTGCAGGCAAAAATGACAGCTAGGCTTTTATCTGTATGCTATGGCATCACAGATCAATATTATGGCTTCTTTTTCTTCTTTAAAGCTTTCATGCCAGAGGAATCAAAGCCCCCTACCTCCCCTTCCCAAATTGCCTCCAGTTAGTAATAGCACACACAGTAGTTAGCCCAGGTTTGAAAGATGCTTTGATGAGATATTGCTCTTTGACAAGCCATTGCAAGGGCAGGAAGCAAAGTGTTTATTTTGCTTGGAAGAGAAGTCTGATGAGCAATTTGCTTTTCTTTCGCTAAGGCCAAGAATATCTCTGTTACCCCCAGAATATGGACACTGGAGAGATGGTTTACAGCTACTGCTCTTTACCTCTGGCTACTTCTTCGCCTTTTGCAAGAATAAAAAGTTATGAAAGAAGCCCAGCAGCCTCTGATGGCTGCCTCTGCACTGAGCCTTAGCAATCATCCCCTCCCCAGCTTTCCCTCCCATAACTGTTTTTCCTGCCTCCAGCTGTCCTGGGAGGCCCTGAAGAGTTAGGAGTGCAGTGAAACCCGGGAGTGCAGCTGGCCCAGAGGAGAGTGTGAACTGCAGGTTCATGACCAGCTGAGCCCTCCTCACCATGCACTGTGACTGAAAGGGCCGAACACGCACATACAGCTTTGGGCTGGGCTGGCTGGTCA
>NW_020955394.1:1698036-1904086 GCF_003031625.1 Empidonax traillii | reverse complement strand
TGCCTCCAGCTGTCCTGGGAGGCCCTGAAGAGTTAGGAGTGCAGTGAAACCCGGGAGTGCAGCTGGCCCAGAGGAGAGTGTGAACTGCAGGTTCATGACCAGCTGAGCCCTCCTCACCATGCACTGTGACTGAAAGGGCCGAACACGCACATACAGCTTTGGGCTGGGCTGGCTGGTCATGGGCCAAGCTGTAAGACGTGAAGTGATTTATCTGAGGATACGGAGGCTCTCCCAAAGCCCAGACCTATGGTAAACCCACCAGATTCTATCCTGAAAGCAGGAAAAGCCACAATAGAGGAGGGAAAGCAAGCATGGCTGCTAGTGACTCTTGCTACAAGAAAGCTTTACAGACTCAGATGTGCTGAGTCTATTCAATGTTTATTTCATGAAGCATTTTATTGCACAGACCATGAAATATATCTGACTTCGACTGCACAGGCAAAGTAACAAGGTTTACTCCAGCAGCCCGGCTGCAGCTTTCAGGTGAGCACAGGGCAAGAGGTGCCGGGGTGACCCCAGGCATCGCCAGACAATGCACTTTGCAACACTGTAGATGGAACATAAGGAATTTTGGTTAGATACTGAGAGAAAACTTGAGTGTATCCAACTGTCTGCAAAATACCTCCAAAGAGAGAGTGTTACACGCCGCTTTTGGCTCAGCCCAGCCTGGATGGAAGGTGCTCATCCAGGTGGGTTTGGGAGCTGTGGAACACTTATCCCAGCGGTGAGAAACCTCATGAGGTCTGTCCTGCCCCCAGCTCTGCTGATGGAGACCCAGCGGCTGCCGAGGGCTGGTGCCTGGCATGCCAGGGCTGTGCCTGACACAGGGCCCAGGGGGAAGGAAACCGGCCAGCAGCAGGGTGTTATTCACGTGTTTCAACCTGCAGGATCAAGAACACGTTATGGGAAGGAATGGAGAGGAACAATCTCGGCAGGTGCTGTGCAGGATGGTGGCATTTGGGAGAGGGCTGGCTGGAGGCATGAAGTGAGTTATGGACGGAGCCGCCGTCGGAGGAGCCGCTCCACGGGCCAGCCGAGGAGCAGGTAGGGCCCAGGTGGGCGCCGAGCGTGGTGGGCTGGGCTCGGCTCACCGGGCAGTTCTCGGGGAAAGGCTGCGTTAGGGTCGGCAGGCCGGGCGGCAGCCGGGCCAGCACAGAGCTCTCCAGCCGGGTAAAACGCGAGCGCTCCCAGCACAGCGCGACACAAGAAAGGAAAGCTCTCCCCGCCCGGTGTCAGAGCGCGACGCAAGAAAGGAAAGCTTTCCCCGCTCGGTGTCAGAGCGCCACCGTCCCAGCGAGGGCAGCGCCGGCCCCGCCCGCGGCCCGAGCCCCCGCCCCGCCGGCCGGGCGGGAGCGGTGCGGAAATGGCGGCAGCACGAGGTGAGGCGGCGGGAGCTGCTGGCGGGGAGGGGAATCCGGCCTTGCTTCGGTGCAGCGGCTTCTCTGCCTGCCCGCGGAGCGTTCGGGTGCCCAAGGGCGGCCGGCGGAGCTCGGGCACGGCCTCCTGCCCGCGCTCGCTCGCAGGGCACGGGAAGGCCCCGCGGCGCGGGGAGCGCGGGCCGTACCGGGGAGCAGGGACTGCCCCGGGGGCCAGCAGGGCCCCATCTCCGTGCGGCCCCGGCGGGTCCCTGTGCGGGGGCGCCGCCGCGGCCTGGCCTGCCCGTTCTTGGTCTCCTGCCCGCGGCTGTCCCCGTAACCCGTGTGTCGCCTCACAGGACCGGCCGCCGTGATGTGCATCCCGCCTGGAAGCCCTCGCCGGGCCGGGCCGGTGAAGGGACGCCTCCCCCTGCATCGGTGTGCCCGGGCCGCAGGTGAGTGCTGCCCGCCCGGACATATCCAGGGCAGCACCGGCAGCGTGGGCCGTCCTGACCCTGGGTTTGGTTTTGTGAAGTAGCCCGAGACTCTGCTTTTGGTTGCTTCTGCCTTTCTGGGTCTGTTTAAGCCGCAGGTTTCCCTCTGCAGAAATCTACTTTTATTCAGCGCCAGCTGTGAGATGAGCACCCTTTTGGCAGAGCGTGCAGCCCCTTACAGCCTTTTGGCAGAGCAGTTCGGGTCTCAGTATTGCTAGTAGAGCAAGTAAAGCTTAAAAGTAAGCTGGGCCTGGACAGCTGAGTCCCAGTGTATACTGGCAACTGAGCACACCAGCATAAACTCATTGGAGAGAAAATTCGACAAAAAGGCTGCGTTGTGTGCTGGGCTGGCCCAGGACTGTGCAGTGGAGTCCCGGTGCTGAGCTGAGCAGGAAGCAGGGCCTCACCTTTTCATGGTGCCCGGTAGATTTCCTGTGCATTGCTAATGAGTAATGTCAGTTCCTGTCGGGAAACAGAGGTGGGCAGTTAAAAAGAGTCAGCAGAGTTTGAGGACAGGAACATGGAATTGCCCTCCTAGCTGAATGGTTAGCCTCTGCAGTCTTCTTTAGGAGAGTGCAGTCAACTCCTGAGACTTTCCCCCGAGTTTTTTTATAGGGATTCATCTGGAGGACTAAGAAAGTGGAGCCAGTGGTATTATATTGACTTCACTGATACTATCCTCCTAAATTAAATGGTGGAAGAACAAGGCCTGCCTGTGAGATAAAGTCAGGACCTACTTCATCTACCCACAAAGTTTTAATGGCAGTGAGAGGGAACAAGTTAAAAGTCATGTGTTTCTGTAGAAAATTATGAACCATATTTCAGGACTGTTGTGTTTTCTCTTGTATTTTTGCTTTGGAAGTTGTCTCGTGTGTTTTTGCTCATAGGCCCATGGGTCCCCGGCTCCAGCACTGGGTGAGGACAGACACTGGACGTGCCTAAGGATTATGGTAACCAGTGTGAAAACTGTGTCTTCAGCTGTAGGTGGTTGGTGTAAACTCTGAGAACTTGTGCAGCCTTGTGAAAGGGCTTCACGTGATGCCCTCCAGTGGCAACAACATGCACAGGTATTTGAAGTCACTGGGAATAGAAGGGAATTGGGAAAAGTGGTTCTTTTGGCCCACTCTGAAGGGGTTTGGGCAGCCCCGGCAAAGTCCCCACTTAGCTGCATGGTTGGGGTTATTCTGGCCTTTAGCAGTTTCTGACATTTCAAGCTCTGCAGGGATGCATGGGTCACTTCTGCACATCAGGGTAGCTTGTGGGGTTCAGGTGGCCAATACCAGAGCTTTAGGCATGAGCTCATGTCCTTCTCAAAAGATGAATTTTGCTCTCTGCCAGTAAATGCACATAGTAGCAAGGAAAAGGAATTAAAATACCAGCAGGTACCATGAAAAATGCATCTTGCAGCACATAATGTCAGAGACAGTGACAACTCATTTTTAACTGACTGTTGCCCTTCTATATGATCTTTTTCAGCCAGAGTTCTGTAGACAGGCCAGAGATAACTGATTTTGCCTCATCTGAGATACCTTTCAATGTGGAAAATTAGTTTCCAGACTGACAGCTCAACACAGCTCTCCAAGTTGAATGATATACCCAGAATGCCAGACACACTTGTTGTTAGCCTGCTCCAGGGCACCGTGCTGGACCTGTTAATGCCCTTTGGCTTCAGTAGGAAACTCGCCTTTCACTGTCAAATACAGCTTCCAGTTCTGTGCAGGGTTTGGCCCTCACTCACAGGCTTAGAGGTGTCCTGGTCTTCTGGTGGGCTTACACAGAGAGATGGGGTTGATGTGAATTTCCAGCTTGGGTGTCATACTGGTCTGATCAACTGTAATGGAAGTGGTGGCTTCTCTATAAAGGATCTATATAGAGGTTCACAGTAACAGCTGGTTTGAAAAAATTCAGGTTGTCCAAGTTTCCTTTGCTGTATAAATATTTAAGTGACAGGGTGGGAATTCCTAAGGAAGGAGAAGCTTTTATTTAACAGAAATATGCAAACCCATTTCCCTTATTGTCTTTAACCTAGTAGCTAATTATTGCTTATTTGTTCTTTTTTCATATAGTTCTGTTGCTGCCTTAGCTGTCCTGTACCACGCCTGGGAGTGACCACTGGAGACATTCTGCTGAGCAGGCTTGTCAGCCATCAGGCCTGCATTCTCCAACAGATTCATTGAGCTGGGAACGTAACAGAGCTATTTGGTACTTGTAGAGTCCCACTGCAAGGGTGTCCTTGCACAGTCCTGCGAGAGGGTTGGCAAATCCTGGGGATTCCCAGTTCATTTCACCAGTTAAAAAGTATGTTGGATTGGGTTTTAGGTGAAAGAGTAATCCTAGTGCCAGGATACAGCTATGGTTTAAACACTTGAGGTGAAAGCTGGTTGTGGGGAGCAGAGTGGTGGGTTTACTGGCAGCCTTTGTGTCTTAAACCTCTATTGGGAGGTTCAGACATCCTCACACCTCTACTCGGATAGCTGCATTTTACACTGTTCCTGGTATCTACTTGGAAAGAAGAGTGGGGCTCTCAGTTTCTGGCAGATACAGGTAAAACATGTTCCAGTGGGTAGAAGCTGGACGCAGAATCAAGGTGTACATTTTTAAGCCAAGAATGGTGCTTTCTCACCAGTTCATTCCCCAGCACAGGAGCTGCTTTCTCTGGTGTGGCCGTGCCAGGATCACGGGGGTGCCTGGCCATCTCCTGCTCTCTGCACTGGCAGGGGTTGCTGGCTGAGTCACGTGTTTCTGGTGAACACAAGTTCCTTTGCTCACTGCCAGACATAGCAACTGAAAGTCTCTGGCCTGCTTACAGGGGGTCTCACAAGGTCACCAAAACAACCCTTTCTGCCCTGGAAATGGCTGAATTCTGGGTAGACTAAAACAACCCTGAACTTGCGTAGCTCAGTGTTGTTAAACCCATCTTCTGAGGCTTGCAAAATAAATACGTATCCAAGAGCAGATGGTCCTAATCACTGCTGTAGTGAGGTATTCTAGTCCTGTTTTTATGGCTTCTGAAGGCCTAAAGCTATTTGGGAAAGAACAGACAAGCTTTTGATACACAGTTCTATGTCAGATCTCTTAGTTTTGCCAGCAGCATTTATTTGTAGAAACCCTGTATATTGTAGAGGCCCTTGCCTGTTCCTGGCTATCCCCTAGAACAGAAACTTGAATCAGTGAGTTTTGTAATGAATATGCAATAAATCTCTGGAAAAGCTTCTCTGTTCGTGACTCTTGATTGAGCTCAGGTAGGTTTGACATACACGGATGAGGCTGTTCAGAGCTGGCCAAGCCTGCGCCTGTCTTGATTGTGTGGTGTCTGGAAATGAAGCCTAAACAAGGACATTTCACCTGAGTGCTGGGCCAGAGTCTTTCCAACCCCGTGGATACCCAAAGCTTCAAGGGCATAGCATTGGGGTGAGAATTCCTCAGTGCTGAGGGGGAGAGGGGAACAGATCTTTGAGCGTGGGGGGAGGATACACCCAAGTGGAGGTGAGCATAGCTAAAAAGAAACAGCTAAAAAGGATGTTTTTGGTTTCTCTTAAAGAGTAATGGAGCACTGCAAAGAGCCTGTTTGTTTTTTCCCTGGATGACTGAATGAGGAACATGGGCATTCTGTAGAAGTGTGTTACATTTGAGACTGTAGTGCATGCTTGGGTGTTTCAGGAAGCCTCACTGGGTATGTAGGCGCTAACAGTTCACACACAAGGGAGGTGTATTTGATTATCTCATGTCACAGACTTCATGTAGCAACAAGAAAACTTGATTGTGAGATCAGCTTCATGGTTGGAGTGTTTTCAGCAGCTGTACACTGTTCATGCCTCTTGCTATTTTTGTTTTTCTTTGAATGTTTGGCTCTTCAGCAGCCTCAGGAGTAGAATTAATGATTGCTCTGGAACTGGGGAGTTCCCTGGGCTTCAGATGGGTATTGGGGTCACCCAAGTGATCACCCAAGGGATCCAGCTGCCACTGCTGCATGGTGACAAGTGTCACCTCGGAGGAGGATGGTATTTATTTCTAAGTGAAGAATTCTGTGATGCTGATGGATCTTGTGACCATAGTGGCTTTCTGCTAAGATCCTTCCTAAGAGGATATAACTTGTAAGGGTTCAGGCCTGGCAGCTGATCTGGGTCAGGGTTGCTTTGCTCTTTTTCTTGGGAAACAGCTGGTTTGTAGGGAGTCTGATAGAACAGTTGATGCTGAAAGAGGGCATTGCTTAGGGCAGATTACATGTGGGTGTGGTAGCTGCAGAACACAGGTTATAGGAGGGCAGTCCAAGGAGGTATTGTAATTCCAGTATGTATCCGTAAGATACCAGGTGTTTCCAGAGCAAAGCAGGGGTGGACATAATGCTGGAAGCATGAGTTGAATGTGTAAAGGTGCTGGGCAATATCTGCATTGAAAAACGACAATCTGCAGTTCTCGTAGTCCAGCAGGATGCCAATCCTTCTAGGGGGAATAGTAATTCTGATGTCTGGTGTCATCCCGCTGTGCAGGAACTCGTACTTGTGCCTGTAGGCAGGAAACACAAAAGACCTGAGGGCACCCTGGCTGCTCTCAGAGGGAAGGACACAGGTGTGTTCCAGGGTATACTTCCTACTTTACAGTCCTGTCCCTCCTGCATGCCCTGTGGTTAGTGCGCAGTGCCATCCACACAGCTGAGCAGCTCTGTTTGCTGGTGGTGGTCCTGTGCTTCCACACAGCTGGATCCCACAGCTCTTGGACCTGCTTATCTTAACCTTGTTTCAGATCCCAGTCTGGCTGTGAATAGACAAGGTCAGAGCACAAAATGGAACTTTCTGGGCTTTTTCCATGCCTTAGAGAGCAGCGTGGGTGTCCCGTAAATCAGAGGGTGCACTCTTGTCCCAAGGTTTAGCTTGAATTTGTCTCTTTCTCTGTGAAGGAGCTGCACTCTTTAGGCCAGTTGGGTTTGCCCCAGAAAGACCCTTATCATCTCCTAAGCCTTGCCCCTGGGAAGCTGTGGGCCCTGCCATGGAGGGAGTGGTGAGGTGACTCAGTCCTGTCCTTCCAGGCACTTCCATGCTGCCCACTTGCTCCCTGAAGGCCTATGGTGCTGAGCCCTCTTTCCTGCTGGTGTTACAGAACTGCTCACGCCCACCTTCACAGCAGCAGCAAAGGACTGTAATCCCTGGGGCAGAGGCTGCCTGACACACAGCATGGCCAAGCATCCTCCAGGCTGCTGGACATCGTTTGTCAATCCCCACTCTCTAAATTGTATTTCTGGCTGCTTTTCCTACAGGACCTCCCTGCTCAGCCAGTGTTCATGGGGAAATTTCAGGCTTTGTGCTCGTTTACTACAGAGTGATTGTGATTCCTGTACTGTGGATTATTGGAGGCCAGGAAGGTACTCTGCACATAAACAGCTTTGTCATGAGGGTAGCCCTCCCCATGTAGTCACTGAGTGTTGCTGAGGTCCCCTAACAGTTACCCAAATAGCTCTAGTGTGGCATGCTGCAAACAAAAATATGATATGTATGAGACGTGCCTTTCTGAGCAGAAATGAGAAGATTTATTCAGCTGAATGGGTTATCTGGCATTTTCTAAGGGCTCCCTCATTCACTAACCACCTCTTCCACCCACACTGCTCAAACCTGAGACAATTTCCCTGCAGAAGTGGGTACAAACTGAGCAATGGCTCAGCTTCCTTTTCTCTCTGGAGTCTGTGCTTATTGCTCCAGAAGAATGACAACAAACCTCAACTACCTCTTCGCTCAAAGTAGCAAGGAAATCCAATTACCCTGCCTGCAGTGTATCATTAGCTGTGGTGGGTTTGACTTTCCTCATTAAAAGCAGCATTTCCTGCTGTGTGGAAGGTAGATGCTGGCACTGCTGAGGATTCTGGTGGTGCAGATGCTGCCCTACTGGGCAGCCCAGAGCAGCGGGTGCTGGGGAGGAGCGAGTGCTCCAGCCAACTGAGTGCATCTAAAACCTCCCTGTACCAGCAGGCAGAGGACAGGCAGATTTGGGCCCCTGCTATTCCATCCTTGCCATTTGCTGAGTGCAGGGTGCTGTCCCATCTGCCTGTCCAGGGGGACCCAGCAGCACCCTGGCTGGCTGGCTGAGCACTGAGCCATCCAGGCAGGCAGCAGGCAATGCTCAGGCATGCCAGGGGGTGGGACTGTTTTCTTGCTCCTGGATGCTTCACAGGGTGCCCAGATCACTCATCAGAGTCATGATGCTAATATAATAGCGTCCAGCAGTGCAGCTGAGGCATGAGGGGAGCTGGCATTTCTGCAGGCAAGTATGACCTACTTACATAGATATAACAGAGATCAAAACCAGTTGGGTACAACTGGTTTTTGCCAGACACATAGTTTCTGGGTTACCTGGGTTACCTCTGTCTTCCAACTGGGGTTTTGGTAACCTTTACTGCTAAATTCTGTAACTCAGATTTTATTCAGATTTGTTCCTGAGACTGCCTATTTCAATGTGAGAATGTCATTAAGCAGCAGGATTTGCTTCAATGTTCCAGAATTTTTCCAAGACCAGTTCAGAGTGCCACTGGCCAAATGTCAAGAGTTTCCCCGTTAAGTGTTTGGTCTGGGCTGATATGAAATCTCTGCTTCTCTGCCTGCAGGTGTACACATAGGAGGTGTTCCTGTAGGAGACTTGAAGCCTCCACAGCCTTACCTTGATGGTGTGATGATATGCCTCATGCACCAGGAT
The DNA here is from genome assembly GCF_003031625.1 of Empidonax traillii. NCBI lineage: Eukaryota > Metazoa > Chordata > Aves > Passeriformes > Tyrannidae > Empidonax > Empidonax traillii. The sequence continues at coordinate 1,895,556 of NW_020955394.1, read as the reverse complement.
GCGTTGTTTGCCCCCAGGTGACCATGTCTTGGAGTGTTCTCAAAAGCCACGCCAGTTCTGTACTCTGTATCTTCCTCAACTTCCACCTCCCAGTAATGCTTTCCTGGAAATGGGATCAGACTGCCCAGGATTGCAATACACCTGTGGGAGACAGACAGGAATATGTGCTTTGGCAGGGCCTCTCTAATGCTCTTTATAGTGTTTAGATATGTTTAGGTATGTATATACCTGGACATTACAGATCAATAAGCAAGAGCCACTTTTGCTGTCTCCTTAGCAGTGCAGTGTGGGTTTTTGACTACAGCAGTTTCCCCATGCTGAGGAACTGACACACAACCTGCAAGTTTCTTTGTGACACTTGTCTTATTTTTATCCATGGGTAAAAAGTGCCCTGGGCACTTTCAGGAATATGGAGAACAGCATCCTGTACTGACTGGGTTTTCTAGGAAAGCTCTTACTTGCTAGAAAAGAGAGTGTTATGGTGAACCCCAGCACAGCAGAGGAAAAAGTTTACATATCTTGCATTTTCTTCCCAAACAGCCTGGGGATTTAAATGTCTCTCACCATTTAGGAACTGAGCAGTGTAACAGCATGAAATTCCTGGGGCAGCTGGGGAGGAGGAGATCTGCCTACACTGTATTTGGAGAGATCAGGAAAAATTGAATGAGGTAGGAGAACTTGAAATATGCTGGGTACCTGGGCCATGAAAAGTTTTTAACAGTGGACTGTGGCTCCTAGCATGTATGATAGGAACCATGTAGAAGATAACTCTTTTAAAAGATGTGTAGGAAAGAAAAAGACAATGTACCACAGAGAGACCCTTCAGATTGATTTTAGTGGTACAGTCTTGGAGTCAAAGGAAATGGGTGCTTGGAAGACGCAAGTCTGCAAAAGCACAGGTAAAATAACCCATGCTAAATGCTTCTGAAACACCCTAACTTGACTTAAGAGGACAATATGAATCCTATAAGAGTGCACCTCAGCCTTTTTCTCTGGAAAAGTACATGGTGTGTTAGCTGTCATTGTCACAGGGGACAGCAGGTTTGGAGCACACACAACCAGTATGTTACTGTTGTAGGGTCTAAAGTTGTAAATTACAAAGGCAAAAGGATGTTGCTGGCAGACACTGAGCTCTTCTGCCTCTAGGTAATGCTGAAAAAGAGCTGCATTCAGCATTTAGAGGGCCTGGTGTGTAAGGATGGGCACACACAGCACAAAAGCATTGCTCTGCCACTGCAGCAGCAGTTGCTTAAAGCAAGTGCACAGTTCATTGCAAGTGCACATAGATGTCTTGGGAATAGCTTAAAGGCTGCTGAAATCAGGACTCAGAGAGATTGTGCTGCTACAGCTTGAGAAGGAAAAGGAATGATGTAAAATGGATGGGTAAAAATCTGTGAACAAAATGACCATAGTAATGAGAGCTATATCTTGGCATGAAAGAGACTTCTGAAAGTTCACAGTGGTACCAAAACCTCAGCCATAGAATGAGATGAGTGCCAGCTCTGGCTGTTTCTGTGAAACATAAAAGCATTCTGTGGAAGTGGGATGAAATCCCATTTAAGCTTATCATGATGACTTTAATGAAGAGAATCATTGTTCTCCCTACTCTTTTCTAGTGAGCCCTCCAGTAACATTGAATTTCCATGGAGAAACTAAGTTTTCGACTTCTATTATCCTGTGTCTACAGATTCCTGTCCTAGTTATGTGCTGTTTCTGTGGTTTTGACTGGAAGCATGAATTTTGGCAAGGTTAGTCTCTCACTTCAATGGTGAAGGGCCTAATTCTTTTTTGAAAGTAAAATCTGTCAGTCCAAATAGTATCAGTTATGTCTTTCAGCAAGAGTTAAGTTTTCAGATCCCTCTCTTTTCCTTAGCATTTTTGGGGGGCCACTTAAAAAATTTAGCTCGATGTGCCAAACATGTAAGCAGGTTTGTGTGTAATTGTGGCTGTTGCATCCATAATCCTCTTTAAGAATTTGCATTAACTTCCAAGTGGTGCTTAAGTTCCAAAGAGCAGCTAGAGAGAGAGATTTCAACTCACAAAATTAATGAGAGCTGCTGAAAGCCCCATTATACATTTCCTGGCATCTGTTAAAAAACCCAAACTGAAGTGCTTCAGTATACCTTGTAAAGCTGTTATCATAGACAGGCAGATCACACTCTGGGTTTTCCAGTTCATCACACGAAATTGTAAATCCATCATCTAGGATTGCCAGTAGAGGATGGGCTGTGTCCTCATTAAGGTAGAAGCAGGTGCCTACAAGAGAAAATGCCTGAGGATAACTCCAGAAATTTCTTATAGCATTAGGATTTCCAGCAAGGGTGTGGTGAAATGTTTTTTGGATCCACAAAAAGATTTACCAGTGCTTTGGAAGGAATCTGTGGCTGACACTGAGAGGACATGATTGTCTATTTGAAGTTATTCTAAGAATTGGTGTTTTACATCATAACAGTGTTTAGTTTCAGCCTTGTGAAAAGCAGGGGGCTTAACCTGGTTTTGTACCCTATGAGGGCTCAGATCTGCAGGCATTGCACAGGAAGTGGCTATTCTAAGATGAGGGGTCCTCCCTGCAATGGACTGTCTGGTTTCAAGTGATTTTCCTCAGACCTGAAGTGATCTGGTTTTAATCACTGAAAGGAGAAAGGGGGTTTAAAGGCCTCACTCTTCCACGTAAATGTGGGGCAAAGTTTGAAGAGAAGGGACTCCCTTGTCAGATCCGCCCCCAGAGGTAAGTCCAGCCCAGGGTAAAAGTGCTTCTGCCTTTCCCCCTGCGGAGACTTCCCAAAGCTGGTCTGACACTGCGCTCGGATGAGCAGCCACGTGCATCACAGCTGCTGTTTGTAGTTGGTGCTTGTGTATCCACCCCAGAAAGGGACAAAGGTCATTCACACTGTTGGAGGTGGGTTCTTTTAGTTGACAGATCAATTTGCATCAGCTGTTTGCATAATGTAGACTCAGAGAAGATAAATCTCTCCATGCTAATCCCAAATGAAATCATTATAATCAAACTGCAAGTTCCTTCAATGCAAATACAATACAAACAATGACAGGGCAATTACAGGCATGTGCTGCTGAAAACAAACACATGCTGTGCAAACAGAATGGGCAATTTCAAATATTGAGTTTGGTTTAAGCAGTTGGAATACACACAAATGATGGCAACACAATGACAGCCTTCCTCTCTAGGGATTTGCGGGTGAGCATTTCTCTTCTGTGGTGTCACTGATGTGTAGCAGACAGGGTTTTTACTGAAACATAACCTTTCAGTTATTGGCTGTGTGGTCAGCTACCTGAATAAATACAATTTGCATATCTCTCACAGCAGGTAAGGGCAAGGTGTGAATACATCTGTGAGTGATGTGGGAGGTTTGAGACAAACCAGTAAAGTTGCAGTGTCATTTCAGCAGTGATGAAGGTGAAAACAGGTGTGTGCCTCTAAGTCATCAAAATGAGCTTTAATTAGATGTTTGGGAGGGGAAAGGGCTTCCAACTTCCCTTTGGGGTAGGTTAATCCTTGCCAAATGTGGTACTGGGAGCAGATGATAATGCAGTGTCAGGTGCCAAAAGCAAAGCTTCCAGCTGAAAGCTGGACTGCTTTTTTCCTGATAAATAAAAAGAACCAGCCCTTGGAGCTTCCCCAGCCAAGCTGGAGACGTTCTAATGAATGCAGAGAAAGATTTTGCATATCCAAATGACTCTGGAAAGTGCTGTCTCAGCCATACTTTCCAACAGTAGCATCATTACAAGGAAATCTCTGAAGTAAAATCACACTACCACTTTTCTCATTGGTGTGTCAGTACTTGGCAAGCTGGCAATATCTGGGGGCATTGGGTTGATACTGTCTTTTAAAATGTTTAGAAATTAGTAACTTTCAAGTATCAAATGTGCTGGACAGAAATATTTTTTAAATTGCAGAGCTAAAGCAATGAACTTATTGTTACAAAAAGGTGGTTTTTTCATTCCTCAAAGGTTACCAGGTGTGTCTAACTACATGTAGGAGATTAGAACCTGATCCAGAGGCCATTGACACCAGCAGGAATCTTTCTGTTAAGATAATAGATGCAATAATAGGCTGCTGGCATTGTTCTGAGCTGTACATTACCTGTGGTGTGTATCAGGACAGGTTCACTTCTTTCACTGGAGCCACCCAGGTTTTGGGCTCTAACACAGATGTGATACCTTTGTGTTGGCTGGAGGTGAATTAGGACTTCACAGTTAGGAATCCCAACAATAGATCTACAGAAAATAAATCCATGGAAAATGATAGGGTAGAAAACAAAGGTAGGCCTTTGAGATTATTTTCCTGAACAACAAAGAAGAAATTATATGATCAGCTTCTTTTGTAACCCATCAACACTCCACTTGTATAGTTGCAGGGGCAAGAGAGTCTGTGACAGACTGTGCAGGTACTTCTGCTCTATTCCCATACCATTGCCCATTCCTGTATAGTAATTTTTTATTAACATTTATACAATTGATTTTACTAAGAGGAATGTTTATAAAGGGAAATTCACCAAAGGGTCATGGGACTCAAAAAAACAGTCACTCACTCGGTAATAATATCATCGTTTTCTTCATCTGTCAGCTTGTACAATTCAACTGTGTAGGAATCAACAGGGTTAATGTCTCCAGATTCCCAGCACACCAGTGCTGCATTTTCACAGCTTTGGATCTTTTTACTCTTTATGATAGGTGGTGAAGGAGCTAAAAGGTAGCAAAAGAACAATTCTAAGTTGTTACTTGAAGAAGTTTGCCACAAACATGCTTTGAAGACTTAAAAAGATAGAGCAAAGTTGTTTACTAATACTATATAGTTAAAGAAACCTGCTTTCCAATAGACAATAAACAGCAGACAGGGCAATTAACAATAGCATTTAAATACTTAATTTGGACTATAAAGATTGCAAGAGCATTACACAGAGAATTAACATAGAGAATAATTACACAACAGTTTCCTTTTATCGTTAGTTTTATCTTTGTCATAAAGGTGCATCTCTTCTCTGCTCTAAGATGTCAAACACATCTGGAACCAGTACTTGAAGTTCTTACTCTGTCTTGCTCGATCTGATGTCAGGATTTCACACAATGTGTTTTGACTGAACTGCTATTACAAAGGACAGCATAGCAGTGTGAATCCACAAAATACCTATAGGCCAATAAAAGAAGAGCTGACATCCATCTGGCAGAACTGGGAGACTTGAGTCTTACTGGCAGGTGGTCTACATCCTTGCATTTAAATAAGTTATGTTGTCTCTCTGCTTCTCTTTCTTCCACTCTAAAACAGGGACAACTGGCCTGATACCCTGTCCAAATAAAAGTAGGGAATTCCCATGCAGTCAGTAGGCTTACATCAGAAGAAACAAAGTGCCCAAAAAGCATTATTGCCATAAAATTAGAGATAACTGTGAATTTCACTACAAAGGTCCTGTAGTCGTATGAATAAAATGTCTTTACCTGTTACATAAACTGCTCTTTCACTTGGTGGACTGATACCAGAGGCATTTAAAGCACTGACCCAAAATTCATACTGTGTGTTCGGCAACAGATTAGTAATGGTGCAGTATGTTTCTTTGACTTTTAGGGTATTCTCTGAAATGAGAACAACAAAGCATTTACAGTGCTCTTTTACACAGTTACCCACTCTTCCCCAAAACTGCCTCAAAGAGTGGACTTGAGGCACATTATTTTGTGTGCTGAGTTCAAGAGAGCTCCTTGTGCTCCACACCCTTTGATTAGCTGTCAGGCAGTTTCACCATGCCTTCCTCTAAAGAGGCATAAATCAGATAACACATCAGCTTCTGAAGAAGCTACATCACTCAGAAACCAAAATCCAGACAGAAAGATCACCCACTTGTCACTAATTTTTTTTTCTAAAAAGATCCTGCAGGTTCCTACTGCAGGGATGCTGCTCAACTCATCCCAGCAGAGGGACAAGAGCTGAAGGTATTTTACTACCCATTTCTCATTCCACATCTTAGAAAATTTGCATAGGTTATGCTTTTCTTTCTGAACTAACCAGTAGTACTCCACTGGCTTCCACTTTGGCAGGTTCTGCAAGAATATTATTAGCAAAGGCAGCTTAATCACAAGAGTGGGACATTTTAGGATGTGGTTCTTTTTTTTTGGTGCATGTGCATCATAGGGAGTTACAGCCTATTATTAGCACTGAGATAAACTGTAAAATCACTGAGGGGATTTCAGCGGGTGTGCCGATAATATGATGATTTGGTCTCCAAAAATACTGTGCTTTACACTGGATGCAGCACATGTGTGCCTAATGCAGTGCCCACCCTCCAGGAAAGGAAATGCTACTCCTGAGACCTGACTCCATCCACTGTCCCCTTCCCATTCCTGCTATCCCTGCCGCTCCCCTATCCTGTCTTTGCTCATGTAATGGCTCCTGCTGCAGCCAGCAGCATGGCAGACCTGGCAGGGGAAGAGGGACAAAGCCAGAAGGAAATGTAGTGGCAGATACGACAGTTTTGGTGACAAAGAGAGTGCACAGAAAGTGCACTGGTTGCCACATTAAGTCCAGAAGTATTTTGGAACCGGCTGATTTTGCCCCCTTGGGTCCAGGCCTTCTTACCTGCCTGCTCATCACTGTGCCTCTCGTTGCTCACTGGTTTATAGCACAGTTGGTAGCTCTCCACAGTGTCATCCGAGAAGAGGCCCCAGCAAACTCTCAGTGAGGTGCCAGTTGCTGCATTTGGAGCCTGGGGATTGATCATAGGGGCACAAGGAGCTGCAGAGGGGAAAACAGGTCAGTTTTTGAATATATAAGCACAGTATGTTGTCCCTCTCCTCTCACAAAGGTGTTTGCACAAAGTCTTGGCACTGAATGGGGTCATATTCCTCCCACATGGAGAAAAGTCAGGAGCTGACTCTGTGAACAGTTGCAGATAATAATCAGGTCACTGGTGTATGAGAACTAGTCTTGCTCCAAATCAAAATGAAAACAACAAAATAAATAAGCCTCAGCCCACCCCTTCTCTGTAAACTCGACCTCCCCTGCTCTGGGGGCTGGGCTTCACCACTGAGCAACATCTGCCAAGCCTGCACTGCTGTGACCACCCCGGGGCTCGGAGCCGCTGGAGGGGATGGGGGAAGAGCTGTACAACAGGGGGTCAGCAGCACAAGCAGGCGAGTAACAAATTCTAATTTACTTTAAGGAAATCACAGTACTTGTGCATAAAAACTGCTCTTTCTGACCATTTGTGGTGCCATTTTAATTTTTTTTTTTTTTTCAGTTATTAGAACTTTGTGTTTTGCTCTGTTTCCTCTGGTTAATAGGAAAAAAGTTTGCTAAATAGCAGAGGAACAAGCCACTGAAATCTGGTTATCAAGAGAAGCTGTGCAGGTAATTTAAAGCAGTCTGGTGTTCCTCTCTATTTCTTTCAAGCAACTACAAGGTAAGACACGTTATCACCAACTGAGGATGCCTAACCCCTCAATAGAAGGGGGTAATCTTTGTAAGTCTTCTAGGAAATCATCCAGCAAAAGCAGAGAAGGCCAAACTTAGCAGTTCTGGTAATTTTATACTGAAAACAAATGAAAAAAAAATAATATCCGAAAATATCTGCCAGTGTTTCTGTATATAGATGCAAACAAAAAAAAAACACCCTAGAATAACAAATAGGGAGAAGCTAATCTTGCCTTTGCTGTTCTCCTTTAAAAGAAGTAATGGATTTCTGTTCAATACATATCCTTAATTAAATGTAAATAGGTCTGAAAGAATAATCAGATAGGAAGAGTACCTGGAATAGCATTAATGGAGTTCATGAGTTGTTCAACTTCAGAGAAATCTATGACCCTCTCTTCAAAGTCTGGCAGTGTTGAAAGTTCTAAATTGACTTCTTGCTTTAAGAATTCTTGCAGCCTGTAGTTGTAGGGAAAAAAATTACATTTCTAATTGGAAGTACCATAGTGTTGGAGATACCTATTTGTAAGAGACAAAGAATAGCACACTGCAAATTAACATGTATTTCATTAAAATTTTGTTTTCATAGTTGTACAAAGCCCCCCATGCCCGTTGCTTGGAGATATGTTGGATCAGTGCCCCAAGATGCCAAACAGCTGGATGCTGATGGGACTGAGGGACCTCCTTTGTGTGCCCCCCCATGAGTGAGCTGGCTGCTGCACACTGTACTGCCTCTGAGCAGGGGCGTGAGATTTCCCCCACCTCTCTGTGCAAGGCAACCTATCACCTCCATAATTTTCATTATTTTGAATTTACAACACTATTTCAGGACCTTGTGGCTCTAGGTGTCATAAATTTCAAAAAAAGGGTATCTTTTCTCTGTGTTTATGTTAACAATTACAGTCAGTTAGAAGAGGTGGGTTTTTTGCAATTGGTTTAGTGTGCCTTAAGACTTCTTCCAACTGCTCCAAGATCTTTCAGTATCTGTTTTTGAGTTCCCACAGCTTGACTTTCTACCCTTCTATATTGATGCATAAATAAGCCAGTTATAATCTATTTAGGGAGCTCAGTTTTAGACCCATTTGTATCCAGAGCATTTGTTTTGAGATCTTTAGCAATCCTGTTGCTCAGTCAGTGAAATTAGTTCCTTATTACTAAGATGAAAACAGAGGCTCTAACTCCCCTTTTGGGTCTTCCTGAAATTGAATCTAAACTAGTTTTGCCTGTTAAACTTCTTAGAGCAGCTTTTCCTTATGCAGTTTAAAACAAAAATACTGAATGTTTCAGTATCTCTAGTGGCCTAGACAACATTTGTGTGCCTGAACAAAGTCCAGAACATGCGAGTGTCTCCGATAACCAGTCCATTTAACAGGAAAAAATGTGACACAAAATCCCAGATTGTGATACTACCTGTCAACCATGGTTACTGCCGCCTGTAGAAAAAGAGAGAGAGAGAGTGTTAAAGATAGAAAAGTCCAGAGTCAGACTACATCATGCTGTTGACCTGTCTTACATAAATTGCCCCAAATGCAGCCTTTGGAGTGACATAATTGGCTGCCACCCAGATCTGAGAATGAAGTCCTGCCTAACTTTCCATTCAAAGGGACAGATCTTGGCTCAATTTACAGTAGAATAAAGTGCAATGTCAGGCAGTGACCAACTAGATTCTAGGCTGATTCCTTCCTAAGTTGTCTGAAGTGCCAAGAGATTCTTCACAAACAAAACCTAAGAACAATTGGGGAAAAGAACTGAGTGAAATGATCTGCACCAGAGGGAATATGAGCAGTGCACATAACTGGAAGGCAGATGTACGGTCCCTGGAGAAACCTAAGCAGCTGAGAGCTCGTGACCAACAGGTATTCACTTGGTGAATAATAGTTCTTAGGGGTGATGTAGAACTGTTTACAAGCTAAGGAGAAAATAAGATTATTCCAGGGATGCAAAGGAATGGGAAAAGTCAGCTCATGAGAAGAACTCAGCAGGTTGGAGCACCACAGCAAACCGATCCACTGGAGCAGACTGGAGGTGTTTAGGAGATTTGTTTGTCGTCCAGTTCAGAAGTTACTGTGGCTGTGCTACAGAAATGCTCCCACCCACCTGAGTCACAGAACAGCTCAGGTTAGAGCAATCACTCATCAGCATTGAAAATTCTCCTTTTTTCCCAATTATTTTTCTACCCGCCAAAGCAAAATGACTTCTTGACACCACCTCAAGGGAGGGATGCATCCATCACTTTGCAGCAGCTCCTGATGTATTTAGTTTGGAGCCTCCTGTTCAGCTGAACTTTCCAACAAAATGAGCAAGAAAAAGAAACATTCTCCAAAGTGATTGCATCAGCCTGCCTGCTGTGAGCCCAGAATAGAGCAAGAGAGCTGAGCCTGCAAGAGGCAATGAACACTAAGTGCTTCCAGAGTTTCCCGAGATAAGCATTTTAGGGAAATACCTTCCCTCTGAACCCCAGCATGACTCACAAATCAATAAGCATCCAAATTACAAACTTCTGCTTCTGCATTTTGCCCCACTTTTGTTGCCCTACTAAGTTGATGCCCCATGCCAAGCACCTGGAGCACTGACAGCAGCATGGACTGAGCACCCCAAATGCTCTCCAGAATAAAGCCACTTGGGACTTCCCAGCTGGGCACTACTTGCAAGCAGCAAGAAGCACTTATAAGGGGCCTCAACAGTGAAAGCTCTTTACCTTCATAAATTCAGCTTTGTCACTTTCCAGGAAAAGTTCATGGGTTTTGTCTGTCAGTTCCTTGCAGGTGTCGAGATGTTTCCCAGAACTGACCAGCTGCTCATACAGAGCTTCCAGCTTCTGCCTCTTCTCTTCTCCCAATGCTTCCAGCTGTTCTTCGTACTTCTGAGCAAGCAGTTGTACTGCATCGTTGTAATGCACCTCGAAGTTCTGCTCCTGCTTCCCAAAGTTTTCCTGCAAGGCATTTGGGGGTTTGTACTTTGGCATCAAGCCTGGATCCTTCAGTCATCCAGAAAAAGCTCCAGTCTGCTTAAAATTCTTCTTACCAGGGAGGCAATGTCGTGATTTAATTCACAAAGCCAGGACACAGTGCCAGTACACAGAAGATGCAATTTGACTAATTTGCATTTTTAGGAGTCTATTCTGATCATTCACCCGGACTAAGGCACAAAAGAATGTTGGATTTCGTTCCAAACATAAGAGCAACAGAAGTCATAAAGAAAAAGTAAGATGCAAGGCAACCTAAGCCCAGGGAGCACAGCTAGGTTATATCCTAGCCATAATCTCACGAGCATTTCAACCAACAAGCACATCCTTCCATGAGAGAAACCATGGCAACCCAGTGGGATCCATGGGGGAGCTGAGAAGCTAATGCCAGTATCCTTGCTCACTGCTGTAGAAAGCATTAGGAAGGAAGATTTAAGGAGCAGGCAAGGCTTTATTGCCAGCAGTCACCCACTGCTCGGGCTGCAATGTCCTCCTGTGCCATATGGAGCAGAGAAAAGACCATGGGTGCCTTGAGTCATTGCTTGGGTTTGACTTGCTGCCTGCTGACCCCCTTCCCCTGGGGCCAAGCTGACAGCAGCAGAGCAGGAGCACAACCCTTGAAGTCATCAGCTTGATGCAGCTGGTTCAGGAGTTTGCCTGTATCTGACACTTGTGTGAATGAAACCGAGGGAACATAAGGGGTGCACTCAGGATGGACTAGTTAGATCACAGGTCTTTGGCCATTTGAAACTAAGATAACTGCCGGGGGAGGGGGGCGAGAGGGGGAAGGGGGGCACTTTATTTCAGAATGCAAATTTCTGTGCAAATGCTAAATATGGTTTTATTAGTCCACATAAAGAATTAATTAGGATTAGTTTTCCTGAGTACTTCAGTCTAGGCAAACCCCAAGGTAACTCTGTGCTCTGTTACTATAATTACTCACTTCATTAACAACTGAACACTATGAGTGTCAGTATGACTGTCAAAATTGTTTAACACCAGTACCATAAAGTTAGCCCAAGAAAAAATGCCTTACCTCTACAGTGAGGAAGATTTCCTCCAAATGACTGGCAATATTTTCCATCTGAGCAATCTGTTCTTCTAACTTGCACATGTTTTTATGAATCTCTTCCTACAAAACACACAGTGTGATTCTTATTATGTCTGAATACTGTTTTAGAGGCACCCCAGTTCACCTGTATTACTCTCACCTTTTCACTTTCCAAGGCACTGGGCAGCTGAGTCACTTCATGATCCTTGTGCTCACCGAATAGTTTGTCAAAAGCTCGGATTGGTATCTTGCAGGTAGAACAAAAAACATTTGCCACTTCCTCCTCTTCCTCCTTCTCCTGCTCCTCACTGACAGCCTGACTGTTCCACTCATCTGACACGCCGCCACTGCTAAGCCCCTCTCTGGACCATATGTTGCTCTCAGCCTCATCATCTGCTCTGGTTTTGCTCTGATCTTCATCTTGAGAAGCCTCACCAGGAAGTCCTTGTTGCTTTGTGCTTTGACTTTGATCTTTCACTGAAGTGCTGCTTTTTGATGCGTTATATATGGAGCGTTGTGATCCTGCTTTTTGTGTGCGAGCAGGTGGCCATCTGCTCTCCATCTCCACACGTCCTCCAAGAAGCTCAAGCTCTTTTTCTCTATCCTCATCAAGTCCATACATCTTAGCCAACTCTGCAACCTCCTTTTCCATGTCATAGCCAATTTCTTGTGAGTGCTGAACTTTTTCACTACTCAATACAGATTCCCTTCTTGTATCCCCCAGAGATCTGTCTCCTCGACCAGGCAGCTCTTCAGGAAAGATATCAAACCTCTCCTTTGATCCATAAAGATCCATGTGATAAAATATCAAACCTTCAGTCTCAGTCTCACTGGACTCTGGGACTGGTGGGGAAGCTGAATGGCTCTGTGACTGGCCACTACTTTCATACTCTCTCGTGCTGCCAGACCCGGATGACATTGGTATCCTCAGCAAGGCTTTTGGGATGTTGAGTCTCAATCTTGTAAAAGATAAGAAAGATCTTTAGCTACATACTTAGATATGAAGCATGAGTTTTTCTTGCTTAAAAATATATAGATGGCTTTGGCTGAGGACTGCCCAGGTCCTGGAGGTAGGCATGGGAAAGACCACAGCCAGTAGCTTCACTTCCTGAGTGAACCTTCTGAAGGGAAGCCATGGGAGGCTTGTTTTTTTCTCACCTCTGTGCAAAGCAGAGCAAAGAGCTGTCTCTGTGTGCATCCTGTTTTCTGATGGCTCATCTGTGAGCCTGATGTCTGATTTCCAAACTATGGACTATCCCTGTCCTCAGCTCAACACTTCAGCTGTGCTTCAGGCACAATTACTGCTGTTCTGTGCTATTGGAAATGGCCTGGTTTGAAGTCTGCTCACCCTTCAGCTGCTGTCGAGAGTGTTTTCTGAACTGTCAGTCAGGCATAATGTAGAACGTCCTCTCTTGTGACCAGTGATGCCACATAACACACTAGAAAATGCCTTAAAAAAATCCTGTTCTGGATTTTTCAAGTTGCCATTCTTAATACTGAGGTCTTGAGTCTTTTCTTTAAAATACTGCAGGGAAAACATAGTGCCCTTTGGGGGTGTTCATAGTTCTAAGATGCTGTGGAAAATATATATTTTAACATAAAAGAAGCTCAGAAAAAAGATCAGTGATGATCTCCATTATAACGCACACAATAGCTAGGGAGCAAGGCAGGTCATTGACCTGTGAGCTGAGAAATGTCTGCTCTGGCATGGACCTTGCACATTTTGTCCATTCTGTGCAGTGAGGTAAGTGTGAAAAGAGCATGTGAAGGTGACATAATATGGTAGCTGTATGATAAAGCATATCCCAGATGCACGTGGGACAACACTAAGGTGCAAAGGCAATTTTAATGCTGACTCCCCAAGCCCACTCTTCTCAACCAGCCCGCATTAACAACAGCAATGAAATAATGCCAGTACAGAGTCATCTCTGTCAGAGCTGAAACCTTCCCAAAGCTTTCCACTGCTCACCAGCATGAATGAAATCATGGCTACAAAACTACTCAGATCAGTTTTATCAGCGGTTTACTACCACAGGCAGAGGAGTTCATGGACAGATTTCAGCTGAATATTACTGAACCTGTAGTTACATCTAGTACTAGGGAAGTGAAGCATATGAAAGCTTTAAAACCACTTCCTTGCAGAAAAAAAAAAAAAAAAAAAAAGCAGCCAAAATATCAGTCTGACATCAGTGTTATCAGAGTTTCTGGATAAGCTTTCACACAAGTTTGCTTTCAAACTACTATTTATGGTCTTTTTAGTTTTGAGTAGTTGCTATTACCTGAAATTTATTTCATCAATATTTTACTAATTTTCCTGAGGATTACTTAGCTAACAAAGTTAATCCAGTCACTGACTTATTAGAAAACAACTTCTTGAACTAGTGAAAAATAATAAGAAACTTTGCACTCTCTGAATTTATATCCCTGACTGAGTCCAGCCTTACAGATCTCCAAGAAAACCCACATAGAAGTTCACCGTTTGTATTCTGGCACTGCAGACAGAGTTGTGGATTCTACAGCTATAGCAATATCCTACTATAGACAAAAACACAGAAGTTAGGCAGAAATACCATTTATGCTAAAGGCAATAAAATAAATCATGCAAATTCTAACATGCTAACAGAGAAAAGGTCTTGACACATACCAGAAAATGTTGTCTGGCTCCCACAAAGACTTTTTCCCCCATAATTATAACAGTAAGACTTGCTTTAGGAGCTACTACTAATTAGAAAAGTGAATTAACATGTTTTTTTCCTACCAAAATGAAATAAAATAAATAAATTAAAATGAGCATAATTGAGTTTGTCTGGATGCCTGCTGCCTAAATAAGATTTTCAGATGATTGCTCAGTGTTTGCTCAGTTTACAGGCACAGATACAATTACACGAAGCATGTTTAAGTCCGTGACCGTCAATTATCGTAAATACATAACAAAGAATGTTACTACCTAAAAACTTGCCTTCTATCTTAAGACGTCATAAATTCTTCTGATAGCTCAGATGGCATCAAAGTTCACTTCTATTTCCCCTAGTAAAAATCAATTCACACGAAAGCAATTCCTTGCCACTTTCCTATGACTGCAGTTGGAAGATGCATGGCAGTAACCCTAGCCTGCCTCTTTGCTCCGATAGGGACATGCCAGCAATGAGCAATGGCACAAATATAGATGTGCCCCGGCTGTCCTTCAGCAGCGTGCTACTTGAGTGTCACCAGGATGAATGTCATACCCCGAGAAAAGGCTCCGAAGGTTGATTCCTGGATCTGAAGTACTTAGAATGGTTATAGAGAGCCCTCACTAAAGCCAGAGCACCCTCTCACTTTCGAAGGTGGTATTAATAAACCCTGCAGAGTGCAGTCATTGCCTCTGGGTGTGATTTCCAAGGCTGGGGTGTTAGGCAGACTATCATGTGTGGGATACACAAAACCTGCATCCAGCACAAACTAACTCATGTGGCTGGACACATGCTTACAGCATTGCTGCACAACTACATGGGAGTATCTGTTCTGTTCTCTGCAAACAGTTACTGGCAAAGCCCTCTCTATTAAACTGGCAGAAGCTTTACTATGGGGTTGAGTTGGAATCATGATCATATACTAGAAAAATATATTAAAATTCAGAATTTAGGAAAAAGAATAGAAATCATACTGTTGCTTATTATACATACACATACATCCCCGCCCTCTGTGTATGCCAGACCTCTGGAAAGCTAATTATAGTGAAGAAAGTGGCCAGTGGGTATTCATAAAACATGTCCCTTCAATCTACACTGAGTAGAGGTCCACATGATAAAAAATCCAGGCTGCGTATTACCACTGATTATTGATTGCTGTAGCACTTGAGCTTTGTGTATCTGCTCAAACCCACACACAGTCTGCTGCTTGTGAATACGCTACTGAGCCAGCCTTGCTGGCAGGAGGTTTTTAAGCACGTTTGAGAACATTGCATTATATATGTCTTGGGCTCAGGAGACAGCACAAGGGGAAATGTCTATTGAATCTTGTCACAGCTCTGCTTTTTTCTCCTTTTCCAATTAAACTTGGTGTCATTTTCTTGCATTCCTAGCAGTGCCATTGTTTGCTGTTTGATAAGGAATCACAAGTTAATTGCCCATGTAGGCACGATCTCATTACCACTAACAGCATCTCTATCATCTGCAAGATCAGAGCAGAGATGTTTTCACATAAATGATGCAGCCTATGCCAAAATGTTAACATTTATGCTGTCTGACATTTTATTAATTTTTCAAATGAGAACTTATTTTTTGCTTTGTACTACACTGCACTATCTTACAGGCCTTAATTAATTGAAAAATTAGCAGTGTCAAAGACTGGAACATAACATTCTGTGTGCCATGAATTGCATTCAGGCTTGCACACAGGGCCTGAATAAGGGAGAGGTGACATATAAAGACTTTGCTCTCCTCAGCAGCCCCTGAGACAGTGTTTGGGGGATATTTATACACAGTGTGGCAACCTCAGGGCTGAGTTGGATGTCGGGGCAAATGGGCACAGGGCATTGTGGGGAAGAAGCATGGGATTTCACCTGCCTTCGGACATGGCAAGGACTCATGGAGTTTCTCCGTGACCACAGGAATCTTGGGAAGGAGGAGAACCTCCCGCAGCCTGGACTATCCCTCAGGCAGCGGCACAAACCGGGGGATGCTGTTCCTTCCCAAAGGACTCTGTGTCCCCTGCTCCCTCCCCGCCACTCCTCGCAGAAATAGCTGCTTATTTCACAAAAATTTTCCATTCTAGTGCCTGAAGGGAGAACTTACAGGAACGATAGGGCAAGACTATTTACAAGACCATGTAGTGACAGGACACGGATCACAAAATCAATCAGATTGGAAAAAACCTCTGAGTTCATCGAATCCAACCTATGACCTTGTCAACTGGACCATTGCACCAAGTGCCACATCCAGTCTCCTCTTAAATACCTCCAGGGATGGTGACTCTACCACCTCCCTGGGCAGTCCATTCCAATATCCTCTCTCTGTAAGGAACTTCTTCCTAATGTCTCACCTAAACCTCCCCTGGCACTGCTTAAGACTGTGCCCTCTTGTCCTGACAGAATCGCAGAAGACAAGGGAGAATGGCTTCAAACTGAAAGAGAGTAGGCTTAGATCAGATACTAGGAAGAGTTTCTTGGCTGAGGGTGGGGGCTGTGAGGCGCTGGCACAGGTTGCCCAGTGAAGTATTGAATCCTGGAGGTGTTCAAGGCCAGGTTGGATGGGGCTCTGAGCCACCTGATGTAGCTGAAGGTTGCCCACGGCACGGGGGTTGGAACGAGGCGATCTTCAACCTCCCCTTCCAATCGAAACCATCCCACGACTCTACGAAGAACGACCCTTCCCGGAGCCGCCCCTCCCGCTCCTTTTCCCATCTATTTTCCACGCACGCTGAGGGGGCCGCCCTGGCTCCGCCCCCTGGCCCCGCCCGCCAATGGGCGCGCGAGCAGCCGCTGACGCCACGCGCGGCCCCGCCCCGCCCGCCGCCGGTTTCTGTTTCGGTCCGGGCCCGCACGGGCGCTGTCGCCGCTGTCGCGATGGAGCCGCAGCCCGACAGCCTCGAGGGGTGGGTGGCCGTGCGCGACACCGCCTTCGCCGAGCCCCAGCCGCCGCCGCGCCTCCGCTTCCTCGTGGGCTGGAACGGCGCGGAGGGCGCGTTCGCCGTGACCTGCCACGGGCGGGCGGAGGCGGCGGCGCAGGCCCCGCAGAGCTGGGCCGGGCTGTTCTCGGCGCCGGCCCTGCGCGGCGTCCACCGGCAGCTGTCGGCCCTGTGCCCGCGCCTCGAGCCCGCCTTCCCCGCGCTGCCCCCCGCGCTGCCCGGCGCGGCCGCGGGCGGGCTCTGGGCCGTGCTGTTCCCCGGCGGCGCCGCGCCGGGCGAGGCCGAGCTGCAGGAGCTGTGCCGGGCGCTGGAGCTGTACCTGGGCTGGGCCCTGGAGCTCTGCGGCAGCCGCGTGGTGCTGGACGCGCTGTTCGCCGCCGACCGCCGCTGCGACGACGAGTACTTCGAGAGCCTCCAGGAGCTGCGCGGGAGGGCCCTGCGCGGCCACCTGGCCCGGGCCAAGGAGGCCCTGCGGCGGGTACGGGCCCCGGGGCCGGGCGGGGGCGGAGGGGCCGGGGCTCGGGGCTGTCCCCCAGGGGTGCCGGGTGAAGGTGCTGCCGGGCCCCCCTGCAGGTCCCCACGCTGTAGGAGCACGTTCGCTGTTTGATGCTGCAGCTCACCCTCTCTCGCCTGGGAGGTGCACGGTGAGCGTGGCAGCCGCTGCTGCGGCAGCTTCAGACGCTCGGGGCAGACACTTTTGCAAGACTCATGTGAGCAAGGGCGACCGAGCCGCTGAGATCGCCTTGCTCGTAGTGTTGTCCAATGTCCACATTTGTGCTTACACAAACACTTTTTTTTATTTGCCTGGGACCCACCAAGTCAACTTTCTCAAGTACAAAGTGTCGTCAGTTTTGTAAGTGCAACTTAATATTAAGTGGGGAATAAGTCAGCTCCAGGTGGGCAGTCAATATAAGAACACTGAGGCATTTACTTAAGCTGTAAGCACTCCTACAAAAACACATTGCTAAAACACCCAGCAGTGTTGTGCAATGAACAGTAACCGAAGAGGAGAGTACAATCATGTGCTAATTTTCTAAGTCAGGTTTATTTATAAAAACCCTAGTCCTATGCCAAATAACTGTTTTGTAGTCAGAGAAATTGTGGGTTTTTTTTTTTAAATATCAAATTCTACCCTAATGATTGATGAAATAATGAAATAATGATGATGTTAGCCCCTTCTTCCTTTAGTACCTTAAGTTTCTTGTTATAGATGTATTCCTGGAATTTTTTTTCCCCTCGTTGTAAGGATGAATTCAAAGGATGGTGTCTGGTAACACAGTTGCAGAATGTTAGAACAGGAGTTACAGATAAGTTCAAGCTCACCAGTGTGTTGCTGCTAAAGTTTCCTTGCAGTACCTGTTTGCAGTCTGTTTTCCGGCAAAGTAAGCTGAACGGTATTTTATGAAAGCGATCAGGCTTTGGAGGGAAGTTAAGACAGTTGACTTTAGCCTTCTGTTTCCTATTGCAGTGTTTAACAGCTGTAACAACATTCCCGTTTCAGAAAGACACTGTTTTTAAAAAGACAACTTTAGTTTACATGAACGTGTACTGTGTTGTATACAAAAGTCAGTGTCTGTCACTGACTGTAACAGTTCACAGCCCACCTACAGACACATTCCAGCCACCACACTCTTTTGCAAGCAGCACAAATATGTACAGTTGTGTGGCAGTTTGGGGCTTGGGGATCAAGTACAGCTTGGTGCCAGTTATTTTACTTTTTCCAGCTACATTTTAGATATGGCTAAAGGTGCTATAGAGTGGTGTTGTACGTGCAGGCCTAACGGGGACATAAGTTCATTATATTTCATTCTAAGTTATGCAAGATTCAAGAAATAGCCACTAACCTGGCCTTGAGTACCAGAGCATCCTTCTCCCCTCTTTGTGTCCATGTCCTTCTCAAATACTTCATCCTGTGGGCCAGGAAATTAATTTTGGAGAATGTAAAAGGTACTGGTACAGGATGGAGAAGAGTAGTATTGCGTAAATACTTCTTGTGTTGTGTGTTCAAGGAAAAAAACACAAGAACTTTACTGTTGCAACAATCGAAGAAGTCAGTTGGGCTGATGGTGAACTGGAATTCTATGAAAAGAGTATGAGACTGTGTTAAAGCAGGGATTTTGCCTTAAAACAGGCCAAATGATAGACACAATACACCACCCCTTCAAAAAAAAACCCCGAAAACACCCAAACAAAAAAAGCGCAAACCCTTGTAAATGAATAATTGTCTCATGAGATGACTTTAAAATGTCATTAATGTGTCCATTGCACTCATTCTAAACATCCTCCAGGAGCAGCATGACTCTTACTATTTGCTTTTAGTATGGGAACCAGAAAGTGAACTTTCAAGTTTGTATTTGACTTTTGTAGTGGGGCAAAAGCTGTGGAATTGCTGCAGGTGGGCCCTAGGACTGTGTCTGAGCTACCATAAGCTCCTGGGGAGCCCTAAGAGGCTGCTAAACATCTGGGACTATCAGTAACATTGCAGTTCAGATCCTCTTGTTTCCCTGTCTTGCCTATGCCAGGCCTGCAGGCAGGATGGGTGGGAAATGCCCTTGAGCTGACTTCCACAGATTTCCCCTGAGAAAATGCATCCACGCATGGGAATTCTGCTCCTGCTGTCTTAACCCAGACTCAGCTGGCAAGAGCAAAGGTGATGGTTTAGTTTCAGTGGTTTTCGGTTGCAACACAAGCATAGTTTTTTAGTGCTTTTCCTCACTGCTGTAGCACACACCCCCCTCCCATCCCTTCCCTCTTCGTGGAGCTGTAGAGCACACACTGTCCTTCCAGGAAGGTCTGTGTTTCTCAGTGGAACTTCACTGTGTTCTCTCAGCCAGCTCACTCTATCCTGGCACATGGAGCTTGCCATGGTCTCTGCCAGCTGCTGTCAAAGAAAAAATCTTTGAAGCTTTGATTGTTACCAGTAAACAAATGTGATTGAAGGGAAGTCCCCAACTCTGTATTTTGTCATAGAAGCAAGTAAAGACTTTAAATAGGGTCTGGTGTTTCACGAAGGCAGCAGTTCCATGGAAGAATTACAAGTTAGAAAGTGTAATATCATTAGAACTGAGGTTAGAATAAACTATTATAAATTGTAAAACAGTTAAAGGAATTTAACTGCAGGGTTATCTGCTGTAGAAATATATTTCTGAATTTTTAAATGTCAATATGGTTTTTCTGTGCCCAAGGTCAGAAATTCTGGATTCAGAAATTCATTAGCAGGCATTTAGTAATTGTGGAAGCAATGCAAGAGCTAGTTTAAGAATGCCTTGCTTGTCCTTCCAGTACACTGACTTCCCAAGATTCCCAGTTATGTTTATAAAAAGCAGCAACAAAGTCATCTGCACACAGTTAGTAGAATTTCTGTGTTGGAAGCCCTAGCCATGATGTTCCTTGCAGTCTAATAATGCAATATGCAGCAATTAGTGCCTTTAACAGTGTGGTGCCAAAGATATTTTCAGCTGGGGTGGCTGCAGAATGCCTGGCTTACACCTCCTGTGCAGTGGGAAGTCTTGGCTGTGGAACTACAGGTTGTTCCCCCAGCAGCCCCTCAGCATCCAGCACACACGAATGCAAAGCAGCTGCGTCTGATTTACCTTTCATCCCACTAGGTTCTGCAGCAGCATAAAAGTGCTGACACAATGGTGGCTTTGATGAAGGTTTATGAAGAAGAAGATGAAGCTTATCAGGATTTGGTCACCATGGCAACACAATTCTACCAGTATTTACTGCAGCCCTTCAGAGATATGCGAGAGCTGGCGACGCTGTACAAACTGGAAATCCTGGTAAGTCTGCCTTTACAGAGTGAAAGGCCAACCTGTATAGGAGGGCACCAGCTGCTCTAGGAGCAGTTTAAATTCAAATGTCTGTATCTACTTTTTTTCGCCCCTACCACACCATCAAACGTGACTGAGAAATTCAGAGTTAGGGCTGAGCTGCTCTCAGAGATCTCTGAGTCCCTGGTAATGGCTTGAGTAGAACTGCAGCTGTCTTCCCACCAGTGTCCCACTTAAAAGGAAAATATTCCCAAGCTCCACCTCCCTGGGGTTTACTCTCTGGGAGGCTGAATTTACAGAGATCTAAGTAGCCTTTGTTGTGCCACCTTCAGTAGGATTAGTTTATGACTTTGAGAATGTCCTCCCTGAACAATGCTGATGCACCTGGTTAATTCAGTTGCTCTGGTAGACCGGAAGACAGAGGAGACCTTCCCACTCAAAGAAGTTTTCTATTGCTGCTACAACCTGCTGCAAGTATAGATTAAGAACATGTCAGTTGTCACTGCATTCATTTAGTTTTATGTGCATCTTAAACTGGAAGCACATGCTGAAAGTTATGATGCCCCTGGAAATGGCCACCGTTTACCATTTTGATTTTTCCTTAAATAGTGCGTTAAAATTAAAGGGAGCTGTTGATGTTCTCAAAAAGAGCAGAACAATTTTAAGTTTAGACTAAGGTGCTTGGATACTGAAGGTCTAAATCTGTAACAGTGAAATATCCAGTGTCCTGTTCAGAAAATTAAAGTGAAAATTGGAATAAATGAAAAACATTTTGTTTCTGTATTAAAAAAAAAAACCTCTGAGGGATATTTAGGCTCATTTGAAACATAGTTGTTTTAAAAAAGTATTTGAATACTAGTCTTCTACCCATGTACATTTTGTGGACATGAAAATACTCTCTTGTGTTTCTTTTCTGTATCCCCATTCCTGTGTGAAAGAACTGCCAAACTGGAGAACCTGACGGTACAATGTGCTGTCAACACGTGGGGAAAAATAGAAGGGAACATTGCACATAGAAGAGTGGGTTTGAGTTACTTTTAGTAACAACTAAAAACACTCATATTGGACGGGATTTTTAAGATGATAGTTTAAAAATATTTTAAGAAATAAATGGGAGGTCAAGATTGGGAAACAAAGGTTCTGAGTTAGCCTAGAAAAGGGAAACGAGGCAATACAAGGCATGAGCAGTTATTCACATTGTGACAGGTGAGGGGAAGCTCATGTTTCCCACCATGCTCTGCCTTGCTTGAAATGTCTGCAAGTACATTATCGTGCAGCTGCACCTCTGTGGAAACCAGGTGGTAACTGGGAAATTTGTGTCCTTGCAGAAGTCTTTGCAGTATGATAACTTGGGGCCTAGAAGAGTGGCAGCTTTGCAGAAAGATGCTGAAGAATGGACTAAGCGAGCTGAGAGTGCTGTGTGCTCCATTCAGGATATCACTGTGAACTACTTCAAAGAAACTGTAAAAGCTCTGGCAGGTAATTGAAATGATTTACACAAAAGGTTGTGTAAATACTTGACTTAGGGGACTGAGAGCTCTTCTTGTGAATCTGCAGAACCTGAGGTTGGGATGAGTGTCCAGCTTAAGAAAGAAGCCTTTTATTCACTTAAGATTTATATCTTTTAACTAATTTGGTTTACAGCTTGCATTTGTCTTGCACATAAGTATTATCAAAGCCTGAAACCTATGGCTGCAAAGCTCTGCACAAAACCCATGGATGCTTTTAAGACTTAATATGCAAGCCTCCAGTATTTCAGCATGTGAGCTGAGGAGGTTTCTGTGCAACTGGTAAGGCGTATTTCCATGGTAAATGAAGTATTATACTTACATATATAAGATCACAAATTCAACCCTTTAATCCTGTAATTTCCAAAGAAGCTTCTGAAATTGTTTAATAGGATCAGCATTTTTAGTACTGCAGAAACACACAAGGGCTATTAGTACACTGCATTTCTTGCTTACTGCAATGTTTTAATCCACAGCAATGCACAAACAGATGGAACAAGATGAGGAAAGATTTGGTAAAACCACCTGGGCATCAGCTTTGCCACGACTAGAAAACCTGAAATGTATGTTAGCAAAAGAAACCCTTCAGCATCTGAGGGCAAGAGAGTTGTGCCTGAAACAGAAGAGAACTGGGATCCAGAAACTCGTAAGACCCTGCAAAGCCTCCTTTTCTATCATTGTTTTGTGAAGAGCTCATCAAAACCTACCAAAGTGGTCATGGCAGTAGACATTAAAAGTCTTTGTCTATGAAACAGTTTAAGTTTTCAGCATGGTTTTAAGTTGTGGAAAAATGCGTGTCTTCAGGGTCTCTTTAATTGCTCCTGAGTTTTTGAGACCACTTCGCAAAGCTTAAGATACATGCTTTTACACTTCAAGTGTCGTGTTAGCATTTGTGATATTAACCTTTGAAATTGTTAGTTTTAGGGAGATAAACCCAGATATTATTTTCAGACAACACTGAAAAATGAAGATATTTAATATTAATCTTCTGATTTTTTTGATTTGCCCTCTAACTGCCACTAGGAGTACCTGATATTTATTTTCCAGGAGTAGTGTACTGCACCATATGTGATTGTTTTCAGGAGTAGTATCATTTGTGTGGTTTATAATGAAGTCTTTCCTGGTAGACTGGAGGTAAACTTACACTTTAGGGTTAATAAGGCTCTCTGCTGCTCTGAGTTTCTGCTCCAAGCCATTTCTAATGCTCTGTTGTTTCCACACCAAAACATCTAAGCAGCTGCCAGTTAGGCCAGGCTGTTTACAGGTACTTGTGCATCCAGGCATGTTTCATGTGTGCATATTTTGTTATTTATTTTTTATTTGGGGCTATACAGATGGAGAGTCTTGGTGAACAAGAAGAGAACTTAAATGTAGTGGAGGAGCTGGAAATACAGTATTATGAAACACAGCTGGAGTTATATAATGTACAGCTTGAAGTATTGAAACATGAAGAGATGCTGCTTATTGTACAGTTGGACACTATAAAGAGGCAGATAAAAGGTGAGAATAAACAATTATTTAAGCACATATTCAGAACACAGGAGCAATACAGCCTGCTCTGTTTTCACTTTTAAAAAAGCATATCACTGCTTGGGTCTCAATAATAGAAAGCGTCTTTGGAAAACATTCATGCCATGGCACCATCTGATATTTTGTCCTCTACTAATTAGACACTAATTTGATAACACAAGTTAAAAAAAAAAGTCACAGTGCTTGCTCATCTTGCCAGCAGCTGTGATATGTGCATGCACTGGTTTAGCATGTGGAATAACTTATACTGACAGTGCTTAGCTTCTCTCATAGTTACAAGATCTATGCATAGAAACTGTGGATATTGTGAACCTGCTGAAATAGGTCCTGTAATTCATCATAATCTATTCTAGTATAACATGCAAAAATTACAAAATACATCCTATAATGACAAAAAGAGGTGATTTGGCTAGAATGGTACTTGAATACTGCTATATTCTAGTTTAAGTGTCTCTTCATGACATATTTATGAGCAAATTAGGCACCAGTTGTGTTCTTATTTGTGCTTATGAATTCTGTTACCATGTACACTGTGAAGTAAACATTGCTGCTGCTTGTTGCATAATTAAAATGTGGTAGATAGTAAAATAAGACACCCAGTTGATCAGAACAGTCCTCGGTTTTCCAGGAAAACTCCATTTGGTGAAGGTACGAGTTAAAGCACAGAGAGACATTTGTAAGAGGAAGCTAAATAACAAATGCTAACAGCATAAATTTGATCCTGCAAAGCACCCCTGTGAGTAACGTGACATGTTTGCATAAGACTGTGAAGGACCAAGCTCGGCTCTGGAGCATTACACTTTCTCATAACTAACTCACTGCCTTCAATGGCTTTTGAAATGTCATTAGCTCTTTAAATGTTTAAATAACTGTGGCAATTTTTGGTTTTTTAAAAAATGCCAAATGCCTTTTTAGAGAAACAGGATGAAGTTGTTTACTATGATACATGTGAAAATCCTGAGGAGCTCAAGGTCATTGAACAGACAATGGGACAACATTACGCTAACTTGTCAGAAATGACGATGCTGAGGCAGAAGACTAAGCAGTTGGAGACAAAGCGTGGGACTGTCTGTGCGAGGAGAGCCTACCTCAGGAACAAAAAAGTAAATGCAGTCCTGGAGATGTGCATTTTCTTTAGCTGATATCTTGACTCACGAGGAATGGACAGGAAACAATTAGGGAAGCTTTGGGTGGAGCATACAAGATGATTCAGACTCAGTGCCAAGGCCCACAAACAGAAAAGAGGGCAGTGTGATTCTAAGCCAGCTTTATACACTCTGTGGTGTGGTGCAAGTGTGTGTGGCTTAGTAAGAGAACACAGACTTACCTGGTGACCCAGGTGTTCCCCCATCAGCTAAACCTTACCAGAGCCCTGTTGAGGCCAGCTGGAGCTTTGCCCTAGCAGCTTTTTCAAAATAGCTGCAGTACAGGAGGAAGCCTGGCCTTCCGTGAAGGAAGCTGCAGTGGTAGAACAACCCACACACTGATGCTTTACCTCTGAACAGGGGGAAGGGGAAAACTTAACTGCTGCAGTTCTCTCTCCAACCTCTCGGTTCTGTGCGAAGGGCAGTTTTTCCTTTGTTTCCTATTCGGAACAGATCTAGGAAGACACAAATTGACTCTCATGAACCTTCCCAGTCTTCCCAGTAGGCTGAGCTTACTTTACACCTACAGTCCTGCTGGAACTGAAACAGAGATTAGGCTCCAGTCTGTCTGACCTTTTACCTGTCACTAGCCTGGACAAAGTGGGAATGACATTGGAAATGTTTCGTGAGCCATCGTTTTGTCTTGCTTGCAACTGCTTCCTTGGCAGACACTTCTTTTGCTTCTGTTTTCATTTACTTAATTGCTGTCTATGGGTTATATAACGCTAAAGCCAAATGCCAGATGATTTGCAAATGCTTGTCCAGCCATGTGGATAATCCCCCTCTGTACAGAGACAAATAGCGACTCCCAGAGAAAATATTGAAGCCTGCAGGCTTTCTGTGGCACTTGTTACTAACAGAAAGTACTCTTGCTAGGCACTCATGCTTTCCCATACCTTTGTTTCCCTGGCTTTTTTACTTGGGAACTATGGCAAATAAGGGATGGGGGAAAGAAGCCTTGTATTTTTTAATGCCCTGATAGCTTCCTTCTTGCCTTCTTGCTCATGTCTTTACATCCCTTCCCTCCAGCTGGTACTTGGGTGACATTTCTTCAGAGCTTGTTTCTTCTTTTTCTTTTTTTTTTTTCTCCCATTTCTTCTCTTATTTTTTTTAACAAAAGTATAAGACAGAGTGGTCGATTCAGGTCAAGGTTTATTTTCTCTGCAGCATGAAAAAAATATGACTAATTAGGAAAACAAAAGGTCCCACTGGCTTTAGCCATGAAGGAATCCCACAGACTTCACCATCAGGGTCTCATATCTGACACTAGTTGAGCTTAACCATCTTTCTTGGCACTGCTAAATAGCAACCATGGTTGCTATTTAGTGGTCTGTGCACAGAAGTTAATGGCACAGATGATGCACAGTAAATGTGAACTGACTGAGAGTTGCCTGAATTTTGCTCTTCTCCCAGGATCAATGTGAAGCAAGCCACCGGCAGAGACTGCAACAGGCAGAGGAGAGCAAAAAACGCTTCCAGCAGCATCACAACATACAGATAGTGAGTACTGAATTGCAGCCTTGAAGAATCTGCCAGCTGCTTGTTTTCACACACTAAGGCTCACTTACTTGTGTTTTAATGCAGAAGAGGGACAAGCAAAAAGAAGAGGAGAAAAAGAAAAAGGCTTGGATAAGCCAGGAACGTCAGAAAACACTGGAGAGGCTGAAAGCATTCAGGGAGGCAAGTACTGTGAACTCCAATAGTCCTAAATGGTGTGACAACACAACATCAGAAATTAGTCATAGCTCGTGTGAGCACATTCCAAATCAGAGACAACGTTTTGGATAGCCTAAAATAGGATTATGTGTTATGAGTCAAGAAGATTAAATCCACTAAGAATATAGTTTCCAGGTGTGGAATCTGTTGCAAAGAATAGAGGTGAGAAAATGACTTTGAAAGAAATACTTTGGTATTCATTTAAATGTATTCAAGGTTGATTTTTCTGCTTGAATGGGTGAGTGGGACAGGTCTGTACTCTCTGGCTTTTTACCTCTTTGGGATTGATGTTTTGGTCAGTCCAATGGAGATGTGACCTCCTGCCTTCTGGTTTGTTTTTCAGAGGTGTCCAGCTCATGTTGTTCTGAAAACATCACGTCCCCAGCCTCTCAGTCCCAAGTTGCCACGTAGCTTCAGTCAGCAGGCTGTGGTCCTGTCCCCTCCACCTTCATCCAGAGCAAGGGCAGCCCCAGCAGTACTGTCCCCTGCACCCTCACCAAAAGCAAGGGCAGCTCCAGAGCAGCCACAGAGCATACTGCTGATCGAAGCCAAAGAATCAAAAGCTTTGTGTCACAACACCCCAGCAGATATTCCTGTCCAGATTTTTGTTACTGACGGTGACACAGAGCTTACTGGTGGTGACACAGAACAACAAAAGCACAGCGAGGAACTCTTGGTCTCTCCATCCTCACCACCACCACCACCTCCTCCACCACCTCCTCCTCCACCGCCTCCTCTCTTACCCCCTCCTCCCCCACCTCCCCTCTTACCTCTCCAGTTAAAAACACCACCAGCATCAGAGGATAAACCACTTCCCCTCAGCTCCAATAGCCCCTCAGAAAGCCCTGCACTGCACAAACAGGATGACTCACCCAGGACGTCTATAAATAACTGCATAGGTAAGTAGGCTCACGTCGGCTGGTGCTTTTTTCTTCATTTCCTATGTTTTTGTGTTCCCCCTCCTTCTGGTTCTGGACAGGAATAGTGTGTAGTTTTGTTTGAGAGAATGAAAAAGCTTGGAAAGCTTGGTCTAAGAAACCACATACAATAACACTGACCATAATTCAGGATGTTAAATGAGTACCAGTGATTTCACTTCACAGGGTCCTGATGCTTGGACTTGGAGTGTGTGACTTGGCATTTTTTGTGAAGTGCTGTAAAACGGGACAGGTCAATCTTTTAGGACAGTTCAACTTGAATCTCTGCATAGTTGTTAAGTATGTCCTTACAAATTAGTTTAAACCATGCTTAATCACAGCACGAATAGTTGTGTAGAGATCTTAATTCAGGACCTGCATTTCTTATGAGACTGAAAATCCCACAGCTGCAATAGGTAGGAAGGTGTCAGAAGAAATTCTAAGGAAAGAAGGTGTATTCTTTTTGCTGGGGTGGTTCTTGCCACAGTTTTGGAACTTTTGACTGAATGTGTTTTTTTGATTGAGGATTAATCACCTGTCCAGTGTGAAGACCACTGTTGGTAAATTTGTAGCGGTACCAAGGCTGCACTTCAGTGTTTATGATTTATGTACTACAGATCTAGCAGTCGGGCTCCTTGCATTTCTAAGGTGTGCACAGCCTGTGTCCACTTACAATATGCTTGGTTTCTAAATAAAGGTTTCCTAAAAGAATTCATGCAGGATTCACGCAGGATTTGAAAAGCAGGTGAATAGCTCTGGCACACATTCCTAGGGGAGAAATTCTACTCTGTTACACCTTTGCTTTGTTAGCAAGATCGTGCAGGTGTAATTGAAGGCTGAGCTCGGCAATTGAAACAGTAGTTTGAATGAGAATAGAGCTCAGCAGCCTCCCGAGGCTGCACCGGTTACATCCTGCTAACAGGCTTATTTTTATCTCTGAAGAGAGCGGATATTTTGACTGTGTCAGGGAGATTGATCTAAGTTGGAAGGCAGCAATTTTTTCCTGTCGTTTTTCACAGTGGAGCTTATGCGAGAATGAAGAATGTGTTTAAACATGGTACGTTCCTTTCCCTTTCAGACTCTTCACAATACATCTAAGCAGCCTTTGTATCCTCTCAGTTAAGAGGCAAACCACAGGCAGAAATACCAAGGAAAGTTCAGCATTTTCAGTTCTTCCAAGCTGTGGGGAAGTACAAGCAGCTGATGGGCTGAGACACAGTTGAGTTCCCACGAAAAACTACTGTGCATCCAACGCAGACTTCGGTCTGGGGTGTCCACAGGATAACTCTACCACGGATACTCTTAAGAAGCTTTGATTAGCAGCAGGAGTTGTACACCACAGTAGTCTGGTTGCTGTTGGAATGGCCTTGCTGGTAGCTACTATTGCTGCCGTTCATAGCCTAACATTGATGTATTTTCATTATTTTTGAATAAGAAAAATTATTTTTTGTTTACTGGAGAGATCTGATTGGTTGTTTACACCTACTGCTTGAAGAAAACCATCATGTTAATAGCTGTAATAGCAATTGCTGAATTAGTGCCTCGGGAACTTACTGAAACAGCTTCATAAACATGTTTGGTTTTGTATGTGAAGAGCCAGGAGAGGCTTCTTTTACGATTTGTAAGCCTGACTAGTATTTTACCAGGCAGCCCCTGTCATTAATAGACTTAGGGCTTTCTTACTTGTAGGCTTTGCAAGATGACCTGGTGGATCTTTGCTTGATCCTTTTCAGTCTCTGAAGGTACCATAGGATTTAGCAAAATGTTACATTTCAAGTGCTTGATGTTAATCACATAACCTTGTGTGCTCTGCGCATGGCAAAAGTACTGCTGGCTGTGAGGCACAGATGGTCTGGGCCAATTGCTGTAGGAGTCAACTGCTGTCCAGGGACACGGCCTCCCTGCCTGACAGTCTGCAGCGAGCAGCAAAGAACCAACAGAAGGAGTAAAACACAAATTAGTATGTATCAGGAGGACTAGTGGAGGCTATCTCACTATGGTGCCCTTCATGGTCTGAAGTTCAGAAACATACACCTGAGATTTAAATCAAGTTGTGAAATGGGAATTGTTTTTTAAGTCCGTACAGAAAAGAGCTGCCTGGGTAGGGCCTGAGCTGACTCCTACTGATTTCAATGGTGCACTTCTACTCAAATCCTTTCATTTTTCCCTTGGCTGAGCAAAAGTGCAATTGATGGTCTCAGCAGGCTTCTGAGCAAGCTAGGAGGGAATGTAGATTGTTTATAATAGAGAATGCAGGAGATTTTTTCGTTCAGTGAAATTTTTTTGAAAGCCCATAAAGTTGTAATGAAAAAGAGCATCATCCTTTGTGTATGATTTCTTCCTTAGAGCACCACCTTGTAAAGTGTTGAAGAGGTGTTGGATTCCTAATTTGAGATATAAAAGCTTTAACAGCTTTTCAAACCAGTTCCAGAGCCTGCTGTTGCAAAAGCTTGAATGAGTCTGTTCCAGAAGAGACCATTCTTTTCCCTATCTTTAGTAAAGGGAGAGCCCTGAGCACTTGGGTAGGGCTTTATACCTCTAAGTGTGGTTGTCTTCTTCTTTCTTCTGGTAACAATAGATTTATCTGTTGCAGGTTCCATGGATGAAGTTTTGGCTTCTCTAAAACGCAGTGAAGTTCATCTTCGCAAAGTGGAACAGCCAAACCCCTATGCCTCTGTCAAAGACAACATCCTCTCTGCAATAAGGCAAGGAGTTAAACTAAGGAAAGTGAATCGAGATACTGAGAAAGATGTCAGTAAAGGATCCCCTAATGACCTAGAGAGAAGCATTAAGGCAGCCATGCAGAGAATTAAGAAAGTGTCTGCTGATTCTGAAGAAGAGGAGGACAATGATCAGAATAATGGAGAATGGGACAGCTAACCGGTTCAGCATAACAGACTTACTGACTGGAACTGTCTGCCTCATTTTGCACATTGTGGAAGACTGTCCCTTTCAAAATGAAAGAAGTGTGACTCTGTGTGTGTGTGTGTGATAGTCCAAAATGTCTTGTAAAGTAAAATAATCCTGTTGATTTACTATATAGGAGCTACAGATTCTTATTTTTGCGTAAGAAATCATACTCCAAATTATGCTTGCATCAATAGGTGTTTCTGGCTGAACTATGTCATGCTTTCACCACACCTGAAGACAGTTAAAATGCTGGATTGAAACATATACTATTTAGATTGTTACTACACAGTAGGTAGTGCTATCACAACAAAGTTTAAGGAGTGAAAAAATAACGTAAAATCTCTTTGTCAGATAAAAATAGAACCAAATTTGTGGTGACAGAGGCAGACCAGAAAACTTAGCATAATCTGGAATCTTTCACTCCTACCTCCACTGTGCAGAAAATTCTTTAAGATTTTGCTTTTCTAATGCTGCTCACTCTCAAATAACTACATGGATGGATAATTTATCATTATCATGTTAGAAAGTATGCACTTACAAATGGGCTTGATAATGCTGATTGGGAAAATTAGTGTTAAGTTTGAAATAAGCACTACTGCTTTCAGTAATTACTGAAAAGTTTACTTTTTAGCCAAAAGATTAAGTCCAGAGAACTTTTAGATGCTAAATGTTTTTCGTACGTCTACATTTACAATGAAAGAAAGAGCCAAAATATTGTAGACAATATTTTCCAGGATCTACTCCTGTAATGCAGAGCTGTATTTCTCCACTGAGAACTTCAATACATGTTTATAGCTACTCATGAATTTAAATTACCTGATGGCCTTATAAATGGCAGGTCTTTGTGTTGTGCCTGGAAGCTGACTATTTAAAAATTCAGCTACATTTAATGTAGAGACTGTTTCTATTTTGAGTAGATAGTGACAAAAATTATTTGAGTTTTTTTTTTGAAGTTTATACTGACCCTTAATAAAAATGTATCTTGGCAGAAGAAGTGGATTCAGTGTGCTGTCATTTTAGGATACTGCTATGAAATAAGCATTACTTATACCATGGTACTCTAGTTTTTGCTAGCAACTGTGCTGTCACTAATGGTATATGTAAATACTCTTATTTTCTCAAATATTTATGAATTGTAATTTGGAGACAAAATTGCAAATACAGTGCTTTAATTCCCTGTTTAATACAGAGCAGCGGATCTGTTTAATCAGCACAGTAAATACGTATGCTACAGTTTTCGAGAAGCAGCAGCTGGGGGTTCATTTTTTTTACCATTTAAACACCTACTGCTGCTTGAATGTCAGAATAAAACCAACCTTTTTTTTTGTCCACTGCCATCAAACCAAACAGAGACAACAGCAGCAGCAGCACAGGTCGGTTCTTACTCATCTTTTTTGAGGCCATGTCTGCAGAGGGGAGCTGGGCACAATGGGCAGTGCCCCCACACCTGCTCCCCTGAGCTGGGATGGGCATGGGGGAGAATTTACTGCACATTCAGACTTCAGCACCCCGAATGCTGAGCACTTCCCATAGATTGGAACTGAGGACAAAATCTGGTGCTTCCAGAGCAGAGATCTGTTCCCCAAGGATACCCTGGGCAGAAGGGGTCTTGGCCAGTGGGAGGGCAGAGGGGGCTGGTGCTGGGGCTGAGAGCTGCCCTCTCCCAGGCCATGCCCTTCAGCAGTGTAGTTATTTAAAGCTGAGAAAAGGGTGCAGAGGCTCAGCTGCCTTCCTGTGGCTGGTACCTCCTGCCAAATGGCAGCACAGAACCCTTTAGTGGTTTATTGCTATTACTGAATTCTTAACTACAGTGCTAGGACATTAAATGCAGCAGTTTAAAGTACGCAGAGAGTGAGTTGCAATTTCTCCAACAAACTGTACAGCTTTTGGGTGTTTAACAGCAGCAATTTTAATCATGAGAGGCCATCTGAGGATCAGTATCACTGGACAGTGATTTCCCCTGCTTAGGGGTTTCTTTTGTAAATGAGGCTCAGCTGGGGCGAGATCAGGTGTTCAGCAGATCTCTCGACCTTCCAGGCTGAAAAATATCCTTGAAAAGCCCCTCAGAAACCACTGAACCCACCTGTTTTCTGAAGCTCACTTCATTTGCTAGACAGCCAACAAGCCTGCTCTGTGGAAAATGTGCTGCTGCAATTTTCTGGTTGGTGTGGAAAATTGCACCTCTATCAAGTGTCCTCGCCACCTGGTTCACCAGCAAAATTTAATGGATGCTACTCAGCAGAGTAGCTACTGGATCACCAACACTCCTGGACATCAGAAGCATGACCAGGGTAAACACCAGAAGCACTGGCATCAGCCTAAAGAGAAGGAGAGAGCAGTTTTCAAGTACATAAGAGGCTGCTGCAGAGAGGAGGTGAGTAATTTGTTCTGCGTGTTCACAGGGAGATAAGGGGCTTAAATTATAGCTGAAAGAGTTCAGGGTAATGATAGAAAACCTTTCTAACAAACAGTGAGAGCAGAGAGGTGCAGGGG
Organism: Empidonax traillii; assembly: GCF_003031625.1. Taxonomy (NCBI): domain Eukaryota; kingdom Metazoa; phylum Chordata; class Aves; order Passeriformes; family Tyrannidae; genus Empidonax; species Empidonax traillii. Next base: position 1,862,524 of record NW_020955394.1, on the reverse strand, counting down.
CAGGTTACCTGGAAAGGTGTTGGAGTTTCTGTCACTGGAAATCTTTAAGAGCAGGTTAGATAAACACGCCGAGGCACTGCTGGTATTGCTGAGGCGCTGCGCAAGGAGAGGTTTGGGGCCCCTGGCCAGCTGAGCACAGTGTCTGCTGCCTTGAGGCTGTTTGCTCTGCAGGGGAAGCCACAGCTTGTTTTCTCAGAGATGCCCAAATGTAAAAAGCTCAAAAAAACCTTTCTGAAAGACCATCAGATTTTTCTTCTGGCTCTCTGTGACCATGACTTGTCCTATGCCACCAGCACTGGGCTATGGAAGGAAGGGTGGGTAGGAAGTGCCCTGAGGCTGATTTACCCCAGGTTAATGGGTCACTCAAGAAAAGCCATCTGCAAGGGTCAAGAGGATTTAATCTGGATTTGAGCTCAGGCTTCAGCAGATGCCTTCTCACCCCATCATGATCCAGCGGGTTTGGTGCAGCTGCTGGTGCCACGCACAGTCAGAAAAGTACAAGGGCTGATGGATGAATCAGGAGAAACTAGAGTAATAGGTTGGCTCCATGATGACCAACTAGTGATGACCAGCTCTATCAGTTTAGATTAATATTAACCTGCAAAAATGCTGGCACACCTTTTTGACATTAAATACCCTTCTTAAAATACCTTACCATGGGCTACTAAGTTAATCCCTCAGTGGGAATAGTCTGCCCTGACTGTCCAGCTGCAGAAATTGATTTGTTTAAACTGAAAAAAATACAATTGTCTGTCTTTAAAGAGTTAATAATGCACAGATTTGCTGGAAATCCCAGTAATGAGGTAAAGAAATCAATTTCTATAAATCAGTGTCACTGCGGCTTGTGATCTCTCTGACTATGATGTGGGCAGTCCAGACAGCAGTTGCCAGTATTTTTAGGGAGGTTTAAAGTTAATGTATTCAAAGACTACTTGGTCTGACTAAAAGACCTTTGCTTTGAAACCCCAGTGCTTTGATCACAGCAAGAGAAGAGTCATGGCTGTGGTACTGGGGCACAGAGGACCGTGGCCATAGCTGGTAATGCCAGTGCAGCTATGGATTTGTCAGCGTTTCTGTCGACATGCTGCTTTTAGGGATTTATGTCCATAGCTAACTCCCCCAGTTCAGTGCACAGGGCTGACTCACATACCTGATACTGACTTTTTTCTTTTCTGCAAAATGGTTTTGAATTCAGCAAATCAAGTCTCAAGTGATCCAGAGTGATCTTCTAGGGTCTTGAGCAAGTATGTCACACGATTTGTGTACCTGTGGGACTATGGGGAACCACTGAATACACTTGAATATATGGGCTTGAAGTGATGCTCATGAAGGTTTGCAGGGCAGCACCCATGATCCATCCTTTTATCACTTCCACTCCCTTCTTTATCCCTTTAAATAAAAAGATGCACATGGACACCAGCAGCAAGAGGGACAAAGAGGATCAGTATGAACACATTCATTAGACTTACAAAAAGCTGGGAAATGCTTCTTTTTTCAGTCCTCCTCCACAAAGAAGTTGCTAGATAAAAGTGTGCACCCTTTGGAGAAAATGAGTCCTAAGTCTATGCAAGCTCTCATTTGAAAAGCATGGATTTAATTCCAAAAGCTCCTGTTTGCATCCAAGAGCACATCTGCGCACTACACGCCATAATAATGTGATATTGGTAGGAAAGAGGGACACATTGTTTCAACTAAACCCATGGTGATGATAAAAGGTAAATGGTATTGAAGGCATTATTTAATAAATGCCACAGCAAACCTTGGCAGCAAAAGCAGCTCAGAACAATATGTGAACATATCCCTGGAGGAAACACTCAAAACTGCTCCAGAACATGGCATTTTTTTCCTGGCAAAAGGGTATGTGATTTTCATTCACAGCACGTCATTCTAAACTGAGAGCAAGAAGCAGCACAATTAAATCTGCTCAGGTAACAGTGACATTAACAGCTCCGCTACTTGTGAAAATGCTTTGTAAAACAAGCCGTCTTCAGCAAGCCTTTGCTCTTGCAGTAAGAGTGAGCCACAAACTGTTCAGAAAACATATTTAGCAAAACTACAGATGCTCATTTTCCACTAGATCCCCATTCTGCCCCAAATCTCCAATAAAGTGCTGAGGACAGGAGGGACAGCAGCCTCCCTGGGCAACTCCCTGCAGGTAAATCAGGGGACTGTGGCTGTGGGTCAGGGCCAGCCCTGAGCAAGGGCTTTCTGGCAGAAAGGGGCCACATTGGTCTCCAACCCACAGCAGCATCCAGCTCTGCCCTGCCAGCACCCAAAGGGCCAGCAGTCTGGGGAAGGGCTGGCCAAGCTGCAGCTTGGGGGACAAACTCAGTGTCCTGGGAGACTGGGTTTTCCCCCACTTGAGCATCAGTTCACCATTCTTAGCATCCAAAGACATTTGCACCTCCCTTCTATCCCAAGGCAATAGTCTAAACACCATCCCACGGGTGTCTTTGCAGAACCCAAGGGTATTTCTCTGAGAACCAGCAGCAGTCTCTGCTCCGCCCCCGGTTTCCATCCTCTTCTCACCCAGAAGGGGTTGAAAGGCAGCCAGCTCCAATGCCAGCAGCGTGGTATCCGCCTGTCTCGGCACCATGGCAGTGGGCACTGCAGACACTGGGGGGACAAAATGAATCTGTCTCACTCCTGGAGACATGCTTGGATCCTTTATTCATCAGCAAGTGAGTCACTGCCCTTCCCACAGTCTTCCTGCGAAGCATAGGTGACAGCAAAACAGGATCAAGCGCCTACACTTCCCCAGCCTACACGGAGAGCTCTGTGCCATCCCCTCCTTCCCAAGCCAGCAGCCCTGCTAGTCTGGAATAGAAGTCCTGAGAAGTGTGCAGGAGTGAGCAGGCACACAGGGTGAGGAGGCAGCAATGCATCCTGTCTGCTCTGCCAAAAGGAGCACTTCACATGTGTGAATGCTTCGTGAAGCATCTGCTGCAGGGAAAAGGGCTGCACAACGGGGAGACATGGCCTGTGCTGTGCCTGTGACCCCCCTGTTCCCTCCTGGCATTGCTCACCAGTGAGCCCACACACGAGGCAGCTGCCTGCTCCACCAAGGGCAGGGACTCCCCAGGACATACCTGGTGTCAGAAACGGGGCTGGCTCCCTGTGGGATGACTCCAGGAACAGCAGCAGTATTCCCCATGGTAATGTGAACAGAAGTCAAGCAGAGTTGCAGTCATCTGTAAAACTCTAATTAGCTTTAAATTGGGCAAGGAGACATCTGGACCAGAGGTGAAGAAGGCAACTAAAGACAATCATTGTTTTCCCTTGACACAGGTCTGCTGAGCCTGCTGGGCTCCATTGCAGTCACCTGGAGTGACCCAAAGAAGGCCTTGGGATGAGCCATGCCAGCACTGTTACACAGTTTGCTCAAAATGTGCAAGACAAGGAGAGTCCAAATTTATTTGCTGCAGCACTGTGCTTCTCAGTCCCTGTTTATACACTGCCATCAGTGCTGGTGTTGGCTTTTATATGTATTTATCACACAAGCAGAAACAAGGAGTTGTAAATCAGTAACAGCCCATCTATTAAATTTCTTTTCCAAAGAGGAATTAAGTATGACCAGCAATGTTGGTTTATCCAGAAAGTATGAAAAAATCAAATCCATTACAACAACCATAGCTAAAGAAAATTGTCCAGAGTTTGTTCAAAAAACTTTGCAAGTTGGAAGTTTCACCTTCTAATTCCATTACCCAGTTAGGAGATTCAAAGTAGGGTAGCTGAAGCTGTGGATGGCCAAGGGATGCTGCATCTCATCTTAGGGAGGGACTTGGACTCTGGTCATCTTTTATCTGAACCAAAAAGGCCTATCAGATGCTACACACCCTGATGTAGAAGAGCTGGGCTACAACACAACTCTGCCCCTTCCCCTTCTTATTTTTAAACATCCCTGTATCTCTCATTCCTGACCTAAAGCCATTCTCTTCCCACTGAAATGATTGTGCTGGTGACCACAGGACCTCCACAGCGTTAGGAAGAGAGTGAATCACTGCAATTTCTCAGCTTTCAGAGTTAGAGATTATCTTTATAAATGCACCCAACACTGCTATAGATAAGCAGGATTTGAAAGACATAAATACTTTGCTTCTTTCCTGGGTTCTTTGTTCTTCAGGGAACTCCAGCATCCTGTTTTGTGACATTCATCTTCAGGCTAATGAACAGCACAAACCTGCATCCAGAGAAAAATGAAAGCCATAGCTAATGGTAGCAACAAAATAAATGGCAAAAGTCTAAAAGTAAATAGCTTTGAAAACTGATACATTTTAGTGTGACATGATAATGCAGAAAGGTTGCCAGTGCTGGTGTTATTTATAATTCCATGAACGTCTGAATTCCCTCCAGCCAGCATACATTAAGTACAATCCAGGGCATATGCAACAAATCATATTCAATGATGAAAAGTCAGGAGAAAAGCAAGAGCTCAATCTCTCTTGATTACAGCAGCCACAGATTTCTTTTTCATAGACTGACAGTACTAATGAATGGAGAGGACATGAAAGGAAAACAAAAAAACTGAAATCAACCTGCTTCACGTGCCAATAGATGTATCTGCTCATAAACTTGATTAATTAAATGCAAACCATTGTCAAGAACTGTTGTTCAGGGTATTTAAGCCCTCACTCTGACTGCAGCGTCCAGCCATGTGTGAAAGTATAGCCCTGAAAAGCTACACGGGATTTAGTTCTGGGATCCTGGATAACAACCACTGCTGCACACAAACACAGGAGGGTATGTATTTATGAAGAGGTCCATTTCATGGTGGAGAACAGCAGGTCCCAAAAGCTCTGCTAGAGCAGGATTGATTCAGTAAGATGTGTCTACTGTGCCTGTAAAATGGGCGTTCAGCCTAAAAACCAGAAGCTGGGCCCATTTGGCACACAAAAAACTTTGATTTTCAACACCCAGTTTTCCATCTAGAGATCACTTAATTTCAGGCAGTTCTTCTGAGAAGATCTAACAGTTTTGAAAAGTTATTGAAATACATTCAATATTCAAGAAAATTGTTAAAACCCAAAGGGAATTTCATAGCACGGAGATCTGTGTTTGAAATATTCAAAGGCAGAGGTCAGAACTAAGTACCACTTGGCTGCAGTGACCTGTTACATGTTCCCAGCAATGCATTTTTGCAATAAGATGGAAATGTTTGCCTTGCAAAGGTTAGCTATGCTTTTAAAATTCACCGTGCCTCAGACCTGCCCAGCCTGAGACAGCTCCGTGGCAGCGCTGCCCTGATGCCTGTTAATGATAAAACGGAAATCTCTGTCCCAGGGCAACTGGCACAGCCCTCCCAGAGCTGCTTCATGAGCCTTGGGAGGGCCATTTTTAGCGTTGCTCACTGAAATCAAACCTGGCAGTGCACCTGGCAGGGTATCTTTTTCTGCTTTTGAAGGATGGTTGGACTTTGCTCCAGTGGGCTCAGTGGCCAAAGCAGGGCTGCACCACCACTGCAGGTCAGAGGCTGAGCTCCAGTCATTGTCTGGCTTTGTTTCTTCAGCTGCCACAGCCCCATTTTTGTATCTAACATTAACATTTCAGTCGTTCTCAGGAGAAGGTTAGCCTGTTACATATTAGGCTCACGGATGCTGCTGTTCTGCTCTGGTTAGCAACGCTGATTATGTAAAGGATATTTAATGCTGTAAATAATTAAAATGCTTTACAAAATTTTGGCTACTTTTTTAGGACCAAAAAAAGAAATTAAAGAAAATGTATGCAGTGGATTTGTGAACAAACGCTCAAGTCTTCTAGGAAGTGGGGAGACAGTTAATAATATATAATTAACACATCTTCCTTTCTTCCCTTGTTGGTGCAGACATGCCTTTAGATGAAAAGCACAGAGCATTAAAAGTGTGTGGGACAGAATAATGTTGAATTTTATGTAAGTTCAGCCTTGTCACCAGCTACACTCTGCATGTGTTACAGAGAGAGCAAGGCTGTTCCTGCTCAGGGATCTCATCCACTGTACTCTCCTTTTACAGGCCTCCCCTGTGGGTGCCAAGGTGGGTTTTTTCCTCCAAAAGGAACTAAGTTATGGCCTAGATTTTGCTATGCTATTGAAGGAACTCAAGGTAGCCAAAAGGAGAACATATTATTACGTTGCTCATCTACTTAGGAGTCAAACATTCAATTTGAAATTTACCTCATATTTTCGCCAGACATCCCGAGGTGGCACATCACAGCTCAGCAGCTCAGAGCCAGGTTAAAATGCTTTCTGATGGGTAACTGCAGAAGAGCACATCCCACTGAGGAGGCTCATGAGCTCTCCAATAGGATCCAGTCGAATGTGAAAATCGAGGGATCACAGACAGCAGCAGCAGATATCCCTGCTGGCAGCATCGCTCGCCGTGGCTCCCAGACCAGGCTGTTCCTTTTGGAACCACTGGTCACCTGCATTACAAACAGCTGGCAAGGAACAGCCTTTCACACAAACCAGAGACTTCCTTGATGCTAAAAATGCATCCAGGACCTAATGAGACGAATAGCCTACAGAAATACAGCTGTGCCTGTACCGAACTGGCACCTCCACATGCCCAGGGCAGGAGGCACTGCCACAGGCACAACACAGTGCTCGTGTGGGTGAATGGAAATGTGTACTGTGGCACCAGCAGCTCCCTAGGAACAGAATGGGACTCACTCCTGATAACTGTAGGTGATGAGATGCACACACAGGTGTTATACTAACATTTATAATTATGCAAATCCAAATAGATAAATGGGGGGGAGGGGGTGTTTGCTAAGTACTAGAGACCATTATTTACATTCTACTACAGTACACATACGCTGGTTTTGTAGCTACTGGTTATTCAGGGACTGCCAGAATTTGCTGAACTGCTTGTCAGAGCTATTGATGGCTCCAGGTAGAAGAGCTCTGACAAAAGGTCAGGGGCAGACGAGTTTCTCGCTCACCCCAGAGCTGACATTTGCAGCCCTGTAGCCCAGAGTAACAAAGGCACAGTGAGCCACAGCCATTTAAGTCTTCAAATCTCCTTATTTCCTTTGATAAAGCCTGGTTTGGTACAAACCTTGCTTCTCTACAACAAATACGACAGTGCTGAGAGCATCACTATGCACTGTTTGTAGATGGACTTCAGTGTTTTCCCTACCAGGGATGTGCTGTTGAGTGTGAACTGTTTCCCTGGACACCAGCAGGGACCTTTGGAAACAGTCTCATCTGAGAGGTTCTTATTAACTGCTATATGCTGATGTAGGAAATTGGCGTCAAAACTCCCTCATTTCAATTACTTCTGAGTCCTAGGTAGTTTCTCCAGAGAAAACACCAGCTCCAGCTGCCACCAGGAATCACAAGAGTGTTTTCAGGCCTGAGCGTGCCCCAAACAGGGTGCCAAAAAGCTGCCTCCTAACTAAAGACCTCTCTCAGCATGCAGTAAATCCAAAATTTCACAGTCAGATATTTATATATTCTACTTTTTCAATTTAGGTATGTAAGTACCACCTTAACGCTGCATCTCCCTCTGAGAGGGCTAACAGATTAAAGCAAAGAGAGACAAACATTTTAAAGGTCCACCTCCTGAAAAAAGGGTTTTTAAGATTACCAAGGCTCTATACCATATGTATAGATCAAAATCACATTCTTCTTATCAAAGGACGGCATTCCCTTGAGTTCACACTTGCAGCCATAAGGGTTTCTGAAGTCAATGAAGACAATGAGACGAGACTTTACTTAAACTATATATTTTTACATAAAACAACTTTATGTTACAATAAAATCAGATAAAAATCACAAAGTTATATAAGTTCATAAAGAAAAAAATCAAGTTTTCCTTTTAGAGATATAAAACCCAGCATTTACTGCTACTAGGAGTCTAAATGTTAACATTGACTGTCTATGGTCAATTTGAAAAAAGAAAAAAGAAGAGGAAAGTACTTTTTTACAGCAGACAAAATGATGAGGTAAGAGATGCTTTTACAATGATCCAACTGTAGTAAACACTTCAGTTTTCATTAAACCATATACTAAATATAATAAACCCAAATAAAAATATACCTTTAGAGCACTGCAGTGTTTTCCCACAGTTGTATACCAACAAATCGTCAGTCATTCACTAAACTTTACTTGAAACAGTAAAAACAGGGTGTATGTTTATCTTTAGTACTAAAATCTCATAATAATCTAAATATTTTGGTATAGCAGACCACACTAAAACACTCTCAGAACTTTCAACTACAAGGGATATATTCATTAAAAACAATGTGCTTTGTTTGCCATTCATGATGAGCTTTATAGAATATTATGTTCATGATCACTATTAGGCAATTAAATGAAAACATCTAAATGCTGCAAAATACTCTTTTATTGAGCATAGCTCCCTCATCACATACCGAAGTTAATCAGCATACTGCAAACTTAAAAGCTTATTTCACAAATCTTACATATCGGTTCTTTTAGCTTTAGTATATGGCTAAAATAATTATTGCTGACCAGTGTTAAAAAAAACCCCAAACAAAAATACAACAGCAGTCAGATTTTTCTCAAGTGCCTTTCATGTGTGTACCATTAATTAACTAAATGAACTAAATTTCAAAATGTGCATATAAAATTTTTGGAAGTATAGGCACCTTCATCTGAAGACTGTATGTTCATGCTACCTGTTAAAAAAAAAAAAAAAAAGAAAAAAAAAAAAAAAAAAAAAAAAAAAAAAAAAAAAAAAAAAAAAAAAAAAAAAAAAAAAAAAAAAAAAAAAAAAAAAAAAAAAAAAAAAAAAAAAAAAAAAAAAAAAAAAAAAAAAAAAAAAGAAAAAAAAAGAAAAGCAAAGACAATACACAGTAGAAAAATCAAACAGGTTGGACATCCAAAATCCCCCAGGGACGCAAGCAAAGCTCTCCTGGCCAGGACCAGCTCTGCCCACCGCCTGCAGGAGAGCCCTCATTTGGGAAGCACCTTTGTCATATTTATCACTCACCTCCTGACTCTATTTCACTTCAGGTACCATCATTTACCAAAGAGAATGGTATTTAAGACGTGCAAACTTCATGTAACTGTCAAGTTTACATCCTAATAGCGAGCCTGAAACACTGCCGAGCTCCCACGGCACAGGACTCCAGGCACAACATCCTTGGCCAAGCTGTGTGGGCCAGCTGGAGCTCTCCCCCTGGAGGTGTGTCTGGATCAATCATCCTGTGGCTACATATTGCTTTGCCTGATGCACAGGTGCTTGTTGAACACGATCAATGGAAAGAAAAATTACCTTAGGCTAGCTCTGTGTCTTGCCATTGCTAAATCATGCCCACAACCAGACCCTGCCAGCCCAGCCATGGAGTCTTTGCTGCCTTTCAGCCCCTGCCAAAAGCTGAACCTGTCCTTCTCAAGGTCCCTGGTACTGCTGAGGCCCTGTAGGACAGCAACAGCTTTTCCTGGTTTTGACTGCAACTATGTGATCATAACCAATGCTGCAACGCTCTCACACAGCTCAGCTCTGTGTGTGAGGACATTCGCCTTCCACCCCTCACATCACCACCCGTGTGATATGCTGAGGACTTTTTGATAATTACAGGCTTGACAAGTCCAGAAGTGCCTGGACAAAGGTGGGTAAGCTGATGGATCAGTGTGGCCATCCAGACCTTTGGCCCATCCACCGTTTGTGAGCAGAGCACATCTTTCACCGAAGCCTCTGCTGAAACAATCACCAAAATTAGCTGCTGCTGCTGACCCCTCCTTACACCCCTTTCCTTCGGGTTCAGCACTGGTCACACACTAAGCTGAGATGTTTCACCCTTATAGCAGTTTTGTTTTTGTTAATCCATAGGCTCAGGAAGACAGCACTATATTCCTTACAAGCCACTAATGCTTTGAAGGGTTTTGCCAAGATAACTCTCTGCAAGAGCCTAAGGAAGAGCATGGTCTTGTAGTTGAGAAACTCCCACCACTGCAAGGTGGTAGCAGTAAGAGAATTTTCCTTCTGTTACTTATGAAGCCACCAAAGGTGGCAAAAAATTAATAAGGGAGAAAAGAAACATTTGGGGGAAAAAAATGAACAGCATAAAGAAGAGTGCAGAAGCCTAAGGGCTTATGCTCTACTGGGAGGGGAACATGAGCTCCCTCTGGCCAACAAGCCACCAAGCAACCACAGGCAGGTGTGCACCTGCCTCGACACCACAAATGCTTTGGCTGGTACCCTTGGAAAGCAATGGCAGCGACAACAGTCAGGGCAGCAGAAACCCTTCCCACTCACCTCAATTCATTGGGCAGCTTTAAAAAGATGTTCTCCCTAAATCATTCAGATGAAAATAAAATCAGGTTGTTAGTCCAGAAAAAAAGACATTGTCTAAAGAACATTTGTTTTCTGGGCACAGATGCACCCAGCATAAAACTGTTTTTAAAAAGTGCATCTTTTGAATGCTAGGATACAGAAAGGGAGAGGTGGCGTGGAATTTCTTACAGGGAAGACAATTTTCTTCCAGTGAGCTCACTTAGCAAAGGAGACACCAATTAGATGTAGACAGAACATTGCAAAGCACTACTTTTGCTGAAAATACACTTTTAGGCCAAACAAAACTCCTTGTGAAGTTGAGTCAAAATTGGCAAATAAAGATTCGGCCAAATAGTAAAAAAGAAAAAGGTTAACCTACTTTATTTTGAGGTGTGAAACAACGTTTCAGCTTTTCATTTTGAAATAATTTACTCCTAATATAAGACTAAGGTATTTTTCCAGAATGTGATGTAACATACCTAATGGAACATTAGATATGAAACAATTGAAAACAATTCTCTTCACATATTTTTATTTCACTGAATATTTTTAGGTTTTGTGCTAATACGAAGTAGCCCTGTTTATTTCTCATTTTGGCCACCAAAAAACATTCAAACCTCACCGTTATTCAGCAGCTCTAACACCAGCTCGAAGAAGCGACTCAGCCCAGAGGACAGTGAGACATTCTCTGCCCTGGTGTCACAAGAGGCCAGCCCAGATTTTTCTTCCTGAAGCCCCCAGCTTGTTGATGCCATGAGGGCCAGACAGGAGGGATGGGCAGCATGGGAGGATCTGTGGTGGTGTGGCCGACAGAACTCAGCACAAGAAGTGCCAAGCACAAGACCTTTGTTAAGAAAAGACTGTGCAAGTGAGGTAGGAGAGATCCTGCCATCAACCACGTAGAGGGAGAAACCTGTGTCCAGAAAGGGAACTCAAGGTTGCCCAAGGTGAGAAAGAGCCTCATATAAAGACACCTCCACTCAGGCTGGATGGAAGTGGAGCACTGACCAACACGTTGCTGATGGTGTTTGGAAATCAGGATTTGCCCAGCACTGTATAAAAAAAACAGTCTGCAGACCCTCTCTTGGACAGGAATGAGCATTTCTTGGCCCCAGCAGCGTTTTGGGCCATCCCTCAGCAGGTGTCAGCCAACCAAACTCAGGGTGCCCACAGGGACAGGTTGAATTCCAACCGTGCACAAAAGGTGGATCAAATGTACCCATAGGATGGTGCCTGCATTTTGGTGGGGAAGGCTGGCTGCCCTGGTGCTCCCATCTGGAGGGAGGAGGCATTTCAATGCATGGATGAGTCTCTGAGGAGCAGTGTGAGGTTCACAATTTGGCAGGTGGGCTATTGCTGGGCCATCACAGAGCGCTGAGGAATAAGCAGTGTGTGACACGGATGGTCCCCCCTCAGCAGGAGCCTGGGATGCCAGTCCTGGGGCAGGAATGGGGCCAGGCCAGAGAGGGCAGCTGCAACTGGTGCTCAAACACTTGAGATCATGCACTGCCCCTTCCTAGTACACTTTTGGCTTTTGAAGAGTTAAAATACAATGAAAGAGAGAGAAGGTCAAAAGAGAGAGCGTTTGGGGAGGTTTTTAAGTGATTACACATAGAAGCTCTCAACCTGCTGCTGCTGGGAAGGAAAAAGAAAGAAGGCAATTATAGCAAGACCTTGGATTCTTGAAGGATGGAGTTTCCCACAGCATAGAGCTGTGTACAGGCATCCCTAACAACTCAACATCAGAGCAATAGAAGATAATAAGCAAATACATACATTTGGGGCAAGACTAGAAGAGACAGAGCAGGGATTTCTCCAAGAACACCCCCATCATTCCTCTGGTGGGCATGAAGCACCCAGAAATAACTGCCTGTGTCAGAGCTATGCACTGGCTTAATGTGCCAGCATTAAACTCCATCTGTTAAATCAATGCAATCCCATGGAAACACTTCTCTTGCAATTTAAGAGTGGCTTAATACATTCCTAATGAACTGGATCTGAGATAGACCTGACTAAAAAGGGGAAAAAAGACCTGGATTAACCCCAGTAAAATAATATGTTCACAGAGTCTTTTGCATCCTTTTACCTGGAATCTAACATGTTAAAAAACATAGGTTATATTAAAACCAAGAGGGAAGTTCTAAGATTACTCAACAGGAAAAAGAAGATAGAGTGGGGTCCTTCATGAAAAAGCAATGAACCACTGTGAGAAGTAGGGCCTTGATTGCCAGTACTTCTTGCAGCTCTTAGCTGTGTTCTCCTGTGATTCCCAGCTGATCCAGGGACCAAAACCAGCATGGGAGGAGAAGTAGGATGAGCTGCCTGATAAATGATGGTGTATATCTGACTTCCTATAAAACAAGGAGACTAAAAATGGAGACTACTTGTGCAGAACCACACAGAGTTTCTGACGTCATTTTGTCATTTTCATTTTGAGAAGTCTGGTCTAACCCCCACATTATGCAACTGTTGAATCTTCCACACTGGCAAAGTCTAATTTTCACACGCCTACATGTTATGTACCTGATCTTTATTTTTATTTTTAAATATCAACAGCCTACAGCAATTTCATTTTAAAGAGACTTAAATGGTCATAATGGTTATGAAAGGTCCCAGCTTCACATCCTTTGTTTAAAAGGAATAAAAGCAAAAATACTCAGATTGCAGTCTGAAAAACTGGCAGTTAAGATAATGTAACAGTAACAGATGAAAAGAAAATTCAAGGGACAATTGCAGACAGACCCTATCCCTACCATGGGGACTACATATTCAGTTGCAAAAAAAGTATTCCATGCACGTTTCATCTATAACCCACCTTTCTTTTAAAGGTCACTTTAATAATTGAGATGTGCCAAAAAAAGAAAAAAGCCCCTAAATTCAAAAAAAACCCATGGCCATTAAAGCAGTCACTGCTGGAAAGCACTAACATGGTGCTTAACTAAGAAGCAAATAATAATGCCACATGAACAAAAGTACCTTCCTGAATTCGTTCAGGTCCCGTGTAAACACTCACAACAGCTTGTGAAAAAAGAAGAGAAAGAAGCTGAAGGAAGTCCTAAGGGAAAGAGCAAAACTTGGGATGGATTCTCCTCTCTGGCCCGTTTTACATTCTTATCTGTAATTTAGTGAACTTCCTTCTCACTGGAGGCCAGGGCATGACCTTGCATTTCTCAAAACACGTTTAGAGCTGCTGAATAACCAGTTCAAGAATACAACAGCACTTCTGTATCTCAGCTTGGGGTGGGGGTTCTTTATACTGTATAACTTGGTGACTTATTCCCACCCTACTGCCAAAGAATGCAGAAATCATAGGAAAGGATTTTCACTTCATGTGGTCATGGCCCTGCCGGAGTCATGGGTGGAAACTTGCTTCTGAGCAGCACCTTTAAGTAACCTTATGCACTGTCTCCCTCTTCACTGCTGCAGAAGTTAATCAGCAGTGATCAAACTGCACAAAGGGGCATGAGTTGTGTACAAAACAGCAACATATCACTTTTAAAAATAAATATCCGGTCCCCAGACTCAGGTGGGCATTTTTCAGAGATGCACATAATAAAGGGACTGTATGGGTTCAAAACTGAAGGCTAAAGAGAGGTGATGCTGCTAAGCAAGAGAAGCTGTCCTCACCAGCTGGGTAAGACTCATGACTTCAAGAGCTGAAACTCATTTCTACATCGTTGACTTTGCGCTGTATGGGTCCAGGCAAGCACATGCACCCTCTATCAGAGGTGATCTGAAATCCACTGCACTTTTTTTCTTTTTTTTTTTTTTTGGTGAATCAGGCCTGATTGACATGGTCCCTAAGATCCTGGTATCTGTGTGAAGTGATTCACTTGACTGCAGCTCACCACAGGCACATTTTACAAACTGCAGGAGCTCCAGATAATCTCTCTGCTCTGCCAAGGAGTAAAAGTCAATGTTGCTAAGAGTGCTGATAGTTCGGACAGGAAAAAGACTTGTTTTCTGTTTCTATGGTTGCAAACAGCCCTTAAGAAAGATATAAATTTCCCTGCAACAACTAACTGCATATTCATTTTAAGGTAGATCTAGTTCCAGATTCCTGAGACAGAACCCTCTACCTGTTCCCAACCCCACAAAGCCAGAGCAGCAATATAGAAAGTTTCTAATCTCAACAGAATTCAGTGAGCAGCACGATTGGTTTGGTAAATAAACAAACAAAAAAAGAAACCCACCAAAAAAACCCCCACAGCAAATTTTCAGCCTATATGTACAAAACCAATGCAAACAAGTGGAACATTCTAGTTATATTTCATAAAACACATGTTTGGGATCAACAAAACATCAAACATCCAGACCCTAGATTACAAAAAAGATCTATTGCCATCTAATTGTCAACCCCAAGTTTAGACAGTCCTTGTCGGAAATCATGTAATTCATCTATCTTCCCGTCCAGTACATCTAAAAAATTCTTTAATTCAGTTTTAAGGTTGGTCTGCCTATGTTTACTCTCTTCAACTTCTGTCCTTAGCGTTCTGACTTTCTCTTCAAGATCTTTGTTCTTTTTCTCAGCAGCCTTAAAGACAAAAGAACAGTAAGATGAATCATGGAGAAGGAGGATGAACAGCATTTCATATTTTAAAGCAACAAATGACAGCTGAGCTGGGCAAGTTTGCTTCAACTTTTGCAAACTGATTAACACAAGCACCTTCGAGAGCAGCAGACATGTGCTAGTCCGATTAAAAGGAAAGAAAGCCCACGCAGGAGAGGACTCAGATTAACTGGAAAAGATGCTTTGCATCAAACTTTGTCAGTTGGTTGATATCTTCAAATTCAGCTGGATTTAAATCATGCATAACTGTGCATACATTTTTGTCATTGCTACAGTTGCAGAATTAGACACTGTGCCACCAATTACATACAGAATTATCTATGGTGGTTTAACCTTGAAAAACAAGCTTAGATAATACTGTCTGAGAAATAAAGTTGCTTTATTCAGCACTTTTGGATTTATTGGTAAAGTTCCACTTTGTGTGAACACTCAGGCTCAGGAATGGGGCAGCCAGGGAACCCTTCCCTTGCTGCACTTCGTTCAATTATTTGCCCTCTCATAGACTTTTTTATTCTCTATTTCATGCATGTAAGCTCATGCTTATTCTCACAAAAGCCACAGACCACATCTTTTACCATACTGAACCAAACAAAATTCATAGTTTAGCCATTTCCAGCACCTGCATTCCTCAGCAGTCTTCTAAAATATTTTAGATCATTTAGATTATCAGAGTGATGGGATTTATTGATTGGATTTCACTTCAGCGATGAGACTGCTAATATTTATTCTCCTTTCATGTATTAATTCATTGCATTTAAACAAGCCCTGACTTGAGGAAGTGATGCCCAAAGTCCAGTTGCTGGCTGGGGCAGGGCTCCCAGCGAGCACTCCCAGCAGAGGAGCCACGTGTGCCCAGGCAAAGGAATGACACAGCACATCAATGCATCCTCAAGTGAACTGTTATCTCTGATGGTGTGCAGCTCTGCTCATCTGTTTCTTTCCCAAAAGCCTTCCCTGGTGCCACTGCAGCAATTAGCCCCAGGTCTTGGAGAGCTGCTCAGCACACAAGGCAGTGGTGCTGCTCCACGAGCCCAGAGCAGCAGAAATACAGGATGCAGGACAGCCTGGAATCTGCAGGAGATGCATGATCCCAGGCAAACCAATTTCTGCACACAGCAAGGCAAAGAAACGGAGCTATTTAATTACTCCTATGCTGGGCAGGGCATGGTGTATTTTGCATGTAATTAGCATTTTTTGCTTTTACAAACTGGGGCTCTTTTGCCTTCAAACTCTGAAGTCTGAACAGAGAAATGCACAGAGCTGTTAGAAAAGAAAGCAAATATACCAACTTTTTAAAAATTAATTTCAAACTGTACCTGTAATTGTTCAGATACAGATTCACATTCTGACATTAGCTCTGGTATAACTTCACCCTGCTTTCGGAGCTCTTCCAGTTCCTTTGAAAGCATAAAAGAAAGAAATAATATAAGTGCAAGCTTCAATTTAAAACATAATGGAATTCTGAGATGATGAAATGGCTTTGCATATTTTATTGTATTCTGCACAGTATTTGGATGGAAAATAACCAAAATAACTTGTCTGCATTCCAAAATTGCTAATTTTCTACTCGAGCACATTTTTTCACTGAATTTTTTACTTTGCATTTCTAAAACAGACAAGACAATCCCATCTCTAGCATGAATGCCATTAATTATATTAATGAAATCTTAACCTAAACCACATACCTATGCAAAAGATATATTAAATAACAGAGAAATCTGAGGGGCTGTAATGCTATTAGCAATTTATAGACGGCAGCAAAGAGTAAATCACATGCACATTTTCAGTCATATATGACAGCAAATAAAAAGGCCAATGGCAATACCAGCTGCATATACAGAGGCATCATACAGAGCACAGCTGTAATGGGCTCTCCTCCAACTTGACTACATGAATACCACAAATGAACACCACCCATCTGGGTAATAGGGAAAGACTCAAAGAAAGGCTACACATTTTTGCAGAAAGATTGTTCAAGGAATCTGAAAAACACATTTGCAACTCCAAGAGAAACTCTGACTTGAAAAAGATCCTTCTCCAGAAACTGCCCATGTAGGTGATGGTCTCAAGAGTAAGTAGGGGTATATCCCTGGACTTGTGTAAAGCACAGATACCATCCCTCACAACATCCTTGTCTCTACATCAGAGAGACATGGATTTGATGGATGGATCATTTGGTGGGTAAGGAATCAGCTGGATGGCCACACTCAAGGAGCTGCAGTCAACAGCTTGATGTCCAGGTGGAGGCCAGTGATGAGTGGTGTTCCACAGGGTTCAGTATTGGGGTCAACACGTTTTTTACTCCAGATTTTTTGTGAACTGCACTGAAGAATTTAACTAATGTAACAGTAACTATATTCAGACAATGTCCCAGTTGCTGATATAGGGGAAAGAAAGGGTAACTTACCCTTTGTTTTGAGATATGAGCTCCTGTGCATATATATCTGTATCCACATAATGGCTGAGAGCTCACATCTCAAAATACAAATATATTACTACGATATATACACTTACTATATATATAACTACTCTACTATATACTTACTATATATAGTATAACACAGTGTATGTACATTTATATACACACTATATATGGTATGTGGCATGTGGCATATGTCATATGAGAGATATATATATAAATATTTCACTAGATATGTCTGTCCTGATTTCCATGTCTTTACGTTTCTCTCTCCTCATTTCCTACATGAAGAGGATATCAACAGCCTTCTTACACAGCAATGCCCATGAGCAGACTTCATGTGAGTTTGAATTCCAGACTATGAAAGGTTATTACTTATGGGTAGTTTAAACCTAATTGAGAACCTGCTAATGTAAGCATGAATTTTTAAAACAAGTTAGCATATTGTCAGTGTAAATGCAAGACAGACATGTAATATTCACAAGTCAATCTATTTTCTAGCTCATTTGGCACTGTAAAAATGTGAATCTTGAGGAAAACACTAGCAGAGAATAAGGGTTATGATACATGCTATTGCCACAGAAAGGTTGGGAAAAAAGAATTACATTTGCCTTTGAAATATAGGGCTGAAAAACATTACATTTATAACAGTGCATCAAAATCCATCTCCCTAAACTACTTCCTTGTGCCACCATAAGACCCCTTAAGAGCACTGCTTTTAAGAGAACCAGCAGAGATGTTGTAATGGCACATGGCAAACTTGACTGCAGCTGCTGACAGCTTTTTCTCTTCAGCCAGCACAAAGCACTAGATCACTGTAACAACGGGAAAAAAAGAAGATCCCATTTTTTTCCCCACTATTCAGGGGTTTCAAGCCATCATTGTAATCTTCCTTCAAAAAAATAAACACTATTTCAAAAATGACAAACTGGGGTACTCCAGATGAATCTGAATTTCTCACTCTTGGCATTAGTCCTGAGATTAGAGGGAGACCATAAAACAGCAAAGCTGAAGACTATGAGCCATCCAGAAAAAGAAACAGGACTTGTTACACAAATGCCAAGTTATTTTGTAAATGATGTCTTTTTAATGATAGTCCTAATAATCTACAGGAATTTTGAGCATGGGGACTGACAAACGAATCTGTTCTTAGCATATATCTGTCTGGCACTGGGCAACAAATTCCACCTCTCTGGCTCTTCTGCTGGGAGTACTGTTGTATACATAGAAGTATCATGTTTGTTAACCCCTGACAAATTAAAGTGTGCCATCACAGCACATAACACATCCTGAAACTGAGACAGAGGAACTCTATCAAACTGTTGCTAAGGAGCTGTACAAGGAAAACCCAGAAACAGGCAACACCCAGAAACACCACCCTGCTTATGGTTGTAGGTGAGCCACTCCATAAATCTACACACCAAGAGAGAAGCACACAGACCCACTCAAACATGAAAATGCCATTTCTGTGTTCAGGACACTCACCAACTCTTTGTCCTGAAGTTCTGTTTCCAGTTCTTGGAGACGTCTACTCAGTTGCGCGTTTCTTTCCTTCTCTTTATTTATTTCATTGCACTGTTCCTCCAGTTCTTCAATCTTTAAGAAATGTCAGACATTAGGTGAAATTTTTCAATTTTCTGAAAATCTGGGGCATGATGAAATGGGCATTGTATCTGTTTCCCAAATCCCAGCATTTGATTCACCAAATTATCACTTCTTTCCTTAAAAAGAGCCAATTTACACATCCACTAGGAAGCCCTGGGTCTGTATTTATTCTCTGTCACAGTCTCTCATATGAATACTCAGGAATGCACAAAACACTGAGCTCCTAAAATAAGTGGAACTGGGGATAAAATCTGCACTTCACTTCTATGAAACCAACACAAGACTACAAGGGATGGGTTTTCTTAACCCAACAAGGAGAAGAAATCTCTCCATCACTCCCAGCTTTGCCTCCTTGGGGGTTGCTTATTATTCTAGCTGGTGTACAAGGGAAGAACATCAAAACTTCACGGGAAGAATCAGTTCAGAGCAACGTGAGACACTTTGTTCTCTCGCCCAGGGACGTGCTTTGCTCTCTCCGTGCCTCCTCCTGCCAGCTCTGGACTCAGCTCCCAGGAGATGCACTTCCCACAGGCCAATGGGCCAGCTCATTAAAGTATGTACTTTAATTCTCAGCTTCGTGTTGCTTTGGGATTATAACTTCACTCATTTGAAGGTAGAGCAACATGCAAAACATTCTGACCTATTTAATAAAGGAGAAGGAACTTCCCAGGGCGCCGCAGTGGTGCAGTGTGAGTGTTGAGCAAGGAACCTACTTGGGGGAAAAGCTCCGAAAACCTCCCTCTGCAGAAAAAGATGGCACATTATACAGACAGCACTGCTGCAGTCTGGCTAGTCACTAGCATGATGACTTTGCAGCTGTAGCAAGGCAGTGTTTTAATAATGTCTTCATATCTTGTACTACTGGGATGTATCAGGTTTCATCAGTTAATTTTAATGAGAACAACTTTTGTCTGCAACAGTATAAGAAAGCAAATAACTACACTGCAAATTATGCCATTTTCTTATAATATACTGTTCCATTCCCTCACTTCTCCCTTGTCCACAAGAGACTGAATATAGGAACCCAAACAACGTAATGACTAATATTTTTTTTCTTAATGTGACATCAGTTACTGTGGCTCTGGTTTGATCTCTGCATTACCATGGTGCACGCTTAGAGCACATGCCAATAGGCAGTTGAGTATCTGCCTCAGGAAAAAGGTTGCTCCACATGGATTTTCAGTGCCAACAAACAACCCAAACTACCTCCAACACTGAAATACTACTTGCAGCCTACTGACACAAAAAAAGACATGAAATGTCTTCCTTCTTTGAAAGTAAACACTAAACAAAAAATATCCTCACCAGACTGATATGATCTGATCTCTAATTCAAATGTCCCAGTGATCCACCTAAGCAAGAAGGAAAAGGATGCAGCTTTTCCAAGACATTTAGGATTAATAGAGTGAAATTATCCCTGCAAGCAGTGCTCATGGAACCCAGGCTCTCCTGTGCCCAGGCTGGTGCCAGCCCCATGTGGAGCTGTTGCAGAAAACACAGTATTATCTGAGGGATGGTACCAATGACTACTCTAAACTAAGAATTCTTAAATTTAAACCTCTGAGTTGTTCTCTGTTGTAATCATTACTAACCCTCCATCTTAACACTACTGAGAAATATGCTCAATAATGTAGGGGGAAAGGCCTTAAACAATGCCTCTTGGCAGGTTTCTGGATGTGCCAGGTGTTAGCGCTGGAGGACTCAGCTCACAGCCCACAGTGCTGAGGAAATAACTCAAATACTCATTCCTCTGCATGCTGTAGGGTTTGGCTTCTAATACTGAGTGGTTCCCAGCTTGGTTTCCTATGAGTAACCAGGTCATAACCATGCCTTCTGCTCATTCATATCTATCAGTATTTCAGTAAGCTTAGAAAGGGATATGCAACAGTAAACCCACTTTTAAAACCTTTCTGGTTTATGATCCCATCCAGCAACGCCTGCTGATGCTAAGTCTCTCAAGGCAGTGAGCTTCATGTGATGGAGCAGCACCAGTCTTCCTGATGATCCCCAGTCCTTTGAACCTCCCTGCCTGCTGCATGCAGAGAGAAGCAGCTGCCTTAATTCCTCATCCACCTCCCTTTCAAAGAAAAAATCCACCTCCCAGCACACACAATGACAAAGCTGCAGAAATCCAAGAGAAAGAGCAATGGTAGGAGCAGCTAAGTGGAAGGGATAGTTCTCCTGTGGGTATGCTCCTTACCTTGCTCCTCAGCTGGTCGTTCTCTTCCTTGCAGGTTGAGAACTGCTTCTTCCAGTGCTCGATGCTGGCTGCAGATTCCTGCAGTGCTGTGGACAGCCGGGCGTTGCTCTCCCGCAGTGTCTGCAGCTCCGTCTCCCACTTCTTCACATTGGATGAACTGAGAAAAACAGGATGCCATGAGGGGGTTTCACCTTCTAATGCAGTAAATCATTATTCTTTACCTTGCCTGCACACTCATCCACCATGGTGTGTTGGCCATTACTTTGTTGCAATAAGATGAAGAACACTCAGATGTATGTAATTGCTTTTAGACATGGCAAGCCTAAGATGAATATAAGCCTTAATTTGACTGTCTCTGCCAAAACAAAGGGATCTACCAACTCCCACAGCAGTGACCTGTGTGTCTGGAAGAAAAGCCCTGCTGTCAGAGGAGGCTGCAGGGTCCAGCTGGGATCCCCACCATCTGCACACAGGGGTCACGGTCCCTGTCACCTCCCGAGCTGTGTGGCTGTGCCTGGCCTTGCCTCTGCTGCAGCACAGGCTGGGGACCTGGCACCCCTGCAATAAAGCCACTCTGCACATCTGCAGATGGTACAATAACATTCAGAATGGAGGATTTTAGGGCACTGACATGATCTATATTTGAATTTTTTATTTAATGCTGAGTCTTAACTATAAAAGTGTTACATAATGCTGCAGAATTAAACTACTCATTCCCCAAAGATTCAAGCTGCAGCACAGAGCACAAGATTAGAGGGTGAATGGGAAGAAGGCTTTGAAACTCCCTCTGTGCTAGTTGCTGCCTGCCTGTAGAGGTGTCTTCAGCAGGGGGAACAAGAAAACATTATGGTTTGAAATAGTTTATGCTATTAAAATGTCAATAAAGAGAGATGATGTACTTCAAATATAATATATGCCACCTTGGAATTGCTCACTGGGTAACGCTGCTTATGATGCTGCTTTATTTTTTGAATACCTTTTATAGAGCAGGTTGATCCTGTTAGATCCTTTCCATTCACAGATAAGTTCACGTGCACGAGGCAGACAAGGCAAGATCCCAGTAGAGGATTATTCTATTTTAATGTCATAACTTTGCATATTGCAACGCCTGTATTTTCACTACAGCTGCAAATTACTCTTCTCAGCATTTTCAAATTATTTATCAAAGCAAATAGCAAAAAAATGTGACTTCAAGGGGCTCTGTCCAGTTCAGAAACATCCCCCTAAGACTTCCAGGCAGCCTGATGAAAATACATTTCTCACTTCAACTTTTTATGGTTGAATTCATTCCCTTTTATGATTTTAAATATCCATATCTATTTTCATCAAAGTAAGTGTGGTAAACTCAAAGAGGAAGAAAGATTGCCTTCACATGTTAGCAGCAGCAATTGGTCCCCTATGGCTTTAATGTTATTTCTGTAGTTCTAAAACTTCATGAACAAAGATGGTTATAATAGTTGGTATCAGCAGAATAAAAGAGAGCTTATTTATTCACAAACTAGATCAGGAATAAATGAAATGGTAAATATCTCTCAACTGGATACCAGGAGGAACTTGCTAAAATCTGCTCATTCATCCATTCTGCTGCACCATTTTAATGTCAAATGTAATGCAATTACATTTGAATAATTTCTGTTAATATCATTAGCCACCAGATAATTACAGCACGCTATTCCAGTGCAATTTAGGTTCAAGGGAACTTCACCTTTGGGCTAGAGCAATTTTTAATTTATCATTCTCAGACTTGAGATGTGCCTCAGCAGGGCCACCATGTGATGCCTTCTCGTCGTCTGTGCCGTTCACACTAGAAGCTCGAGTGGAGGATGGTGTTTCACGTCCAGACTCCTGCAGCACAACACACAAACGAACACTGGGTGTCTCCTGCATCTCCTGCAAGACCACAACACCAATTTCTTTGCAATCTTGATCCCACACCACTTGGCTGAGACCTCGGCTCTCCTGGCAGAACAGTGGTAACACACACATACCCTTTTCATCTTGGCTGCAAAGCTGGTCTGTTTAAAAAGAATGAAAAAATTAGAATGATACACAAATGTACATTACAGTGTTCAAAAATTTTTAAAGGTTATTTTTTTCCCTGATAAGGCTTTTCTAGGGGTTGTTTGGGTTTCTTTTAAGATAATGAAACAATACAGTGCACCTGGAAGCATGCAAAGCCCAAACTGTCACACAAATCAACAAACAAACAAACAAACAAACAAATACTGCTCCTTTGAACAGATACTATTCACACAGTGCTTGGTGCTGATCACCAACAGAGAACAAAGTGAACTACAAAGACCATGACAAAAGTTTCTATAAAATAAGTATACAAAATCAGCCACTCAGGTCAATATTTGTGGACCCCACAAAGGAGGGCAGTTTCAAGACTTCAAAAGCATTCAGTATTTTTTTTCTGATCATAAGTCTGAATTCCTCTCTGATCAAAATCTGTCTAGCCTTCCTCCAAACACTGGCCCACGCCAAGAACACCTGCTGAGCAGGATTCACTCTCACTGAACGAAATGCACATGAAAATACAGTCAGTCACATAGAGAGACTGGGACAACACTCAACTCCTTCAATCTGTAAGAAACCAGACCTCCCTGGACACAGAGGCACTGGGTGATACAAGGTGTGCTGCCTAGAAAAGTGTATTGCACAGATATAAAACACAAGCTTCTTCCAGCCACTCACTAAAGCACTGCCTCTGTTCCCACAGCTTCCCATCAGCCACACCTATGCAGGGAAACACTGTGGCCACAAAGTCAGGCTCTCCACTGGCAAACCAAACACCTACAAAAGTGGATTAGACAGATGACAAAAAGAAGGATCTGGGTGAATCTCATTTACTGTCTGCTGAAGCACTACACTCACTTGCTTTCCAGTGACTCAAACTCTCGAACTATGGGTAACACTACAAATCAAAGGATGTATAGCTTCCCCTGTTATTAAAAAAGTTATAACAGTTCAAGAACTGCTGAAAAAAATTAGATATAATTGAAAGCAAAGGGCATAGAAGGATGAAAAACATTCCTCTGAAAATGCTAATGTCCAGCATCTGACAATTAACTTCAGCAATCTCCATTTTATAGACTTAAGGCTGGCTGCCAGAAGCTGGCACAGTTCATTAGGAATTTAACTTTAAATTATTTATCCTGTACGTGTATAGGTATTAAAGCTAAATTACAAACCTGGGAATGATTGCTTGAGGTCTCAATTTTTTCTTGAGATCTGTCTCTTGCTAGTTTGGCAGCCTCTTTTACTTCTTGGAACTTCTCTGCAAACTGGAAAAAGCATGAAAGATATTAACTTGATTTATCTATTAAATCATTGAGATTACTATCTCTATTTGGTTCATAGATCTTCAAAAGTGAGCAATTAATTTTATTAATTTAAATTTTTTGGAATGAAAAAGCATCTTAATTCTTTGGCAGGGAGGGTCTTTCAAAAGGAATGGGGGTGTTTCTAAAAGAGGGATACCTCTGTAGCTCTGGTTGACCACATTAAAATCCACACTCCTTTAGTGTCTCTTAGTTTATTTCCTGCCTGTTTCACTTGGTACTGATGGCCTATTAAAGATGAAAGTATAAAAGACATATGTTTGGATAAAAATATTATCAATGTCTCCCATTCCGAACAGCAAGTCAATTAAATTAAAGAATGCAAATAAGCTCATCTGCAGAATGCAAGCAAGGGATTATCAAGACACAGGAAAAATGAGAAGGTAGATTTGAATGCATGATGGAGTCCTATGAAAACACAGCTTTTCTGGTCTAATGTTCTTATTACTGGCAAAAATTAATGTAGAAGACTTCAGAGAAAGGCTTGAATGCTTCCTGTAAGAGGGTTATATCAAAATGGGGAAGGTGAGGGGAAGGAAAGATAAAGATGGAAAAGTACAAATCCCAACCTCTGCAAGTTGTTGTAGGACATCTCCTCCAAAGCCAGCCAGGCACTTTTGAAATACAATTATCATCACAGCCAGTCAGGGCTGCAGGGCTTCAAACACCCTAAACAGTGTTTAAAGTTTTAAAAGGAGGATTACAAAGATGGGAAAAAAAACAGGTGTAATACATAATTTATTTTTTAAATTAAGAGGTATCCAGTATAAGAATGGGTAACTTTGCCTTTCAGCTAAAGCAGCTTGGTCTCGCTTGCCTGTGTTCTGAGAAACCTGAAATGCTAGAAAGGTAGGACATATTAAAAGTAAAAATATAAATAGATGTATTATATTGCACAGTTTATGAATGAAAGGATTGCCATTATATCCTTGGATAATTCAGGATACTTATGAAACAACTATAAATAAAAGCATGAAAAAACACATCAAATTTTATAGTTGAGAATGGGAAGAATCATTACCCACTTACTAATCTTATCCTCTAATTTTTAGATGCACAGCATGTATTTGCTCTCTGTCAGTAAAATAATGGGACTGTAAAGACTGACAAAACAAATCTCCATTTGGTCTAAAAGAAATCTGGATTTATATGTGGAGGCACCAACGTTTCGTATAATACAGACAAATAGTAATTTCAAAAAAACCACACACATCAGTGTTAAATCCCATGGACGAGCACACTGCAAAGGCTGAGCGAAACTTTGGGTGTACTCTACGATCTGTGAGGATGCCTGTGAATGAAGATGGAGCTCTGGAATCCAGCTGTTTTCTTTACAACAGCTGACACTGCATATGCAAAGCTCTTGCGTGCTCTTGGGTGGCAGCAGTTGCCATCTGATGGCATGTGCAGTCGCTGCACACACAAACGACTTGATTACCTTTGTAGCACTTTACAGATCGTTAAGAACAAGCACATTACATTTGTGCCTTAAGTGGTTTAACTCCAGCTTTACACAAAATGTATCTCCTGCTGTGACAAAACAGCTATAACCAGCTGATTGTTTCTAAAATATTATATCAATAGTAAGTTCTATATATGGGTTTCTTCAAAATAGTATTAGTCTGGTTTGAGTCTGTCTTTTATAATAAATCTCTCTCTCTTTTACAATAAATCTTTTGATCTGATGTATGAAAAATTTATGGGGGTTCTTCATGGGACAATATGAAATGTGAAAAGACAAAAAGAATTGGGAATGATCTATCAAATTTTATTTTTGCAGCTATCTTCATAAAGCACACAGGAGACTGCTGTGAAAAATTACATGAGCTGAGATGAAAAGGGCATTTTTCTGCATTTCCATAATAAAAAATTGTATATGAACGAGCAAAGTAATCTTCAATACTAAACCAATTATAATCTCATTGAATAATAGACTTCAATCATGTCTGAAACACCAACAGAAGTATTTAACACATTTGCTTTTAGAAACAAGTACAAATAACTGATTTTTTTAAACTATCTTAGTAACAGATCTTTGGCTTTAAGCATCAAAATATTACCCTTCCTTCTTATTGTTGTTAAAGACATAAAGATGGCTGTAACAGAAACGGAGGTGAAAGACTGACTCTTGGTTTTGGTTACCTCTCATGCTTGGAAACAGTCAGCCCATACAGAGTTTTGATGCAGTTTCTTAGCTAATTAATACCTGCTCGATTTTCCAACAGTCCATTTTTGAAAGCTACAGAGGATCACTCGCCTTGTTATGAAAATAAAGCCTTTCACTTGATAACTCTCCTGAGTGCAGCAAGGCAGTGGTGACAGCCCCCACTTGTGCAGCACTACCAAATCTAATTTTTACAGGAGCCCAGCAGGCGTTTCTGGAGCCTCCCACATCCCGAGGCTGTTGGAGAGTGTCGGCACAAGCCACAGGGTCTAATCACTGTCAGAAACCAGAGAGCTGCTTTTTCCCTAACAACTGATTTTTTCTGTCCCAAACATAAATAATTGACAAATAATTGGTACTGCAAAATCACGTTCCACCTCCAAGATCTAAGTGGACTTTGAGCTATCAAACCATTGCAACAAAAAGGAATGCTTTTAAAATGTGAAATTCCTAGTTAAAAGGTGAAAGAGTCTTCTGTTCAGTAAATGAAAGCTTGCTAAGTGTGGTCACGAAGGGCAACGAAAGTATAAATACACAAAATCAACTCAAAAATTCACCATGGCCAGTGAAATTTAATGGGGACTCAAGGATGCTACTGTGCATGGCACAGCTTATTTAAAGGCTGTTAAAATCCGTAGCCAGCTTGTCACAAGGTGAAATATATATCTATTCAAATAGACCTCCTTAGCATTTTGTACATTAAAAAGCATGATTTTGTACGTGTAAATTTTAGGGTCCTGATCTGGCATTATATTTTATGTCTCCTACTGGCAAATTGCACCAGTGCTGAATGAAACAGCTGCTCCCACCCAAAGCAGGCTCATAAATATTTCATCTCCCTCCTGGCTTTCAGAAGGCTGGGTGACCTGACGTCCCCGTTGGGGAGCACTGCTGTGCCATGACCCACAACACACACCCTTCTCCCCTGGTTTTCTCTAGATAAGCCCTCAGCAGGGGTAGATTGACAAAGAACAAGACTATTTACCCCAGAAAGTGGCCAGTAATTTGCTCTATGCGAGCCAGTGTGTCTGATGCTGGAGCAGGAGCTGCACTGTGTGCTGGAGGCAGGGGCAGGCTCTGCCCCGAGCTTGCTTCCCTGCAGCACAGTGACCTCCCCCCCACCACCACCATAATGTGCGTGTGTGCATGCAAATAAAGTCCAGTGCTTCCCAGGTGCTGGATGCAGCTGTTTTATGATGTGCAAAGCCTGGGTTTGCTGGGTTTCTCACCTGTATAAATCTTTGTCCCTGTGACCTTGACTAACTGCAGCTTCTCTGATAACGTCTCCCTCCCTGAACGACTTCCTTAACCACTTCAGGTGCAAAATACAGCACTACCTTTAGAGCACCAGCCCTGCCTTTTCACACCCAGACACCCCGTTAATTTCTTTTGATTCCTGTTTCTGTTTGGCTGTAGCAATGCTTGAATAATGTCTTGAGATCCTTCTGAGGCACAAAGTAGGAAGGGGGAAAAGGAGGGTCAGTAAGTTCTGCAAGAGGGGGAAACGACCCCAAATAGGACATCAACTTTAAGCCCTGGGATTCTCCCAATCAATGTGAATGGTAATTAGGTTACTGGGTCACGGAATGCAGTTTTCATTAATGGCTCATGTTTAATTTGAACTGCTTTTCCCTATAGGTATGGATTAATGCTTTAAGTATCTCAAGAGAAGCAAGGCATTAGAATGAGGCATTATTTCTTATTAGGCCAAGTAATATACTTAAAAATGCAGGCATTTTTAGGCATGCTAACCTCTTCTCCTGTCTCATTATTATTCATTGTTTTCTGCAGATATTTTTCAGCTTTATTTATTTATATTTATTTTAAGCCAGGGCTATTGATCTCTGGTTTAGTGGAGTTTTAGTGTGTCCTTCCAATTCCTGACTAAGCACTTCAATTATTTCCCGTAAAACAGGCAAGCTTTAATTTATATCTTTTATAAGAGTATAACGATATTAACATAAAATGAAACTTGATTTTACTATTCCCAATACACTTATACATCTGTAATCTTGCCACCAGTTCTGATCTTTCTTACTAATGGTTCGATAATTAAACAAGAAGCATGGACGATAAGGAGTACCTTTATCCTATTGCTTTGCATGGTAGTAATAAATCAGATTTTCTTGTTTTTTCCCACTTAGGTAACTGTCAGAGTTTTGGGCTTTCTGTTGTTTTGGGTTTTGTTTTGTTTTGGCTTGTTTTGGCATTTGTGTTTTTTTTTTTTTTTTTTTTTTTTTTTTTTTTTTTTTTTTTTTTTTTTTTTTTTTTTTTTTTTTTTTTTTTTTTTTTTTTTTTTTTTTTTTTTTTTTTTTTTTTTTTTTTTTTTTTTTTTTTAAAGATCATCTCAAGCTGTTTTCAGAAGCTCTCCCCTTAAGCTCCCTCTCAACATTCTGACCAGAAGAAGTCTTTCTGCTGATTTAGAAAGCTTTTCAAGCAAGTAGTAGGCTATATTATGGGCAGTGGGCTCTTCAGCAGATCATGCAGTGCAAATAGATGTGCAAAATGACCTGGACAGAAACACAGCTGGTGCTGAGGCCCCTGTGCCCATACAACATGTTTTTCACATTGGCTCTCCTCTGGACACATGGACACTGAAGAGCTGCTTTCTGATACCAGCAATACAGTTCTTCTAAGGATGTGTTTGAAGAGTTTTGGAGAACATGGCAAAACCTCTCCGATTAGGGTGCAAGGATCTCCAAATGTACCTTGTGCCTTACTGTATTATAAACCTCTCTTGTCCTGATCCAGACTCAGCATCACCAGCCCCACAGTTCACGGTGCAGGTTTAGCTCCAGCCCGCACTCAGGTACCGTGCGGTCACGTGTCACGTGTAATTTCAGTAATCCAGGATTAAAAATTACTATCCAGTGGTGCTAATCCTTTCATTCAGTGTCCAAAGGTTGCACTGGATCATGCTTATCTCTAACTCAAAGCAAACTATTCCCCTAGGTCCACTTTAATCCTCCCATATTCCCACACTACTTATTAACTCCTATGAACACCTCTTTGTCCCAGCAGTGGAGAATATGCACAGGTGAAATGAGCAGTCCTCTACACCTGGGTAAGCTTCATAAAACGTAACCATCACCGGCATCTCATTTTAAACAGGCTTTGCATGTGATCAGTGGTGCCACGGCCCCTTTGTGGACATCCTAAGTACAAAAATAATTTAACACGAAAAGCAAAATATGCTTTCCTTTAAGAAATACTTGAAAAAAAAAAAAAAAAGCAGTTCTCTAGACATTGCAAAAATTCAGTAAGACAGACTAACTAAAATAAATTCCTACAACAATTCACTTGATGGAAAAGTCATTCTATCACAATGTTCTGCCTTTGCTGATTTAGACACAAAAGAAACATCTTGTTCTCATGATCCTTTTCTTAGGAGAGGACAGCAACATGAGAGACTGTGTGCCATGCCCAAGGACACAGTGTTAAGTTACCTTACAAAGCCCAGTGCCAAATAACATGTTTCAGGTGTCAACTATGTGTTAGGTAAGTAGGGCTTTTTACTAGATGAACAAACAATCATCTCAGCTGCCTCATAAGCACCTGTCAAGACCACTAATCCACTGACAGAGGATGTATTTCAAACTGCTGGCTATTCATAGCAAGAGGCAGCTCTAGACTTTACAAGCCTGCTGTAGTGGCCAGTCCCTGGTCCAGGGAAGTGTTTCATTAATACCAAACTCACGGCCAGGGGTTTTGTATTAATGCAGAGGCAGCTTTGTCAGCAAGCCTGGCATGAGCCCTTCCTGGCTACTCATCCCCTGCCACTGCCACCACCCACAGACAGTGGGTAATTATAGCAGAGGAGCAACTTGCTCTGCTGAAGAGGACTTGCAGAAACACCCAGGTCAGCAGATGGGTTTAGGCCACTCTTCACTAATAAGAAACGAGACAGCAGAAATTCAGTGAGCCCTGGTACCTTTGTCAGCTGCTGCTCTGAGGGAAAGCCAAGCCCAAACACAGTGTTGGCTCTGCTGTCTGCCCACTGCCCGAACTTCTGCGACGTCTTAGTGAAGGTCATGTTGGGTGTGATCGTGCTGTTTATGATCACCTGTTCAAAAACAGAGCAAAAAAGAATGAAAAAGTAGAAGTCACATCAGAAATATATATCCTAGCAACAATATCATCCGAAGCAATTAGCAGTCTAAACTGGGAAATTGCTGTGTTCAGAGGATTTTTTCCCAAAACAAACCAGTTTTTACCTTGTCTTAGTTCATGCAGGAATTCTGATGTTTTGTCTTTTTTATCGAAGAACTATCATGGTCCTGCAGTTAAACAGGCTGCAGGAACATCACTGAACTCAAAGCAACAGCAGGGTCAGGAGCTATAAAATTACCCTGGCAGAAATGCAGATGCAAAATGCTCTTTTTTCAGCATTAGGAAGGCACATGTATACTCCCCATCCCACCCCATCTGAGGTGCCCAAGGCCTCCAAGCAGGGCATCCACCAGCAACACCTGACCTCAGATCTGAAGGGCAGAGAGGTATTTCTACATTTCTCCATTTGTTCTCAGGCCTTAACAAGCAGGATGCCAGAGATATGTTAGAAGTTAAAACAAACAAACAACAAAAAGCAAGACAAGGAGAAGCTGATAGCCTAACAGTGAGTTTAACTTGGAAAGAGGGTGCAGTGCATCACCAGCAATGCACATACAGTATCAAACTTGGGCCTCAGAACAAATATTTTGCCCCTTTACACGTTAACTAATATCTGCTTCAGCAGCAGCAACCTTGAAAGCAACAGTGGTCCTTGTAATTAAATAGCCAAAAAGAGGAAGGCTGGTGGATGAGGTCTCCAAGGAACTTAGTGGAACAACTATAAAATGTAATCTTGCAAAAAGGAATGAGATATATGTCAGTTCATTACCAGAAATCTTAACTTTATTTTCAAGATACATCATTATATGAGTCTAGAGACTCCTTCCCCTGGAAATTAATTCATGTACAATGTTCTTTCTGCTAACAGAATAAGAACTTCCTTTAGTAATGCGTACCATCATTTCCAATATGCAAATTATGCAGTAATTAAGCCCAATCTGTGGGACAGTTTAATTAACACGATCAGGAAGTATCCTGGCAACATCATTTACTATGTATTCCAAGCCGACTTTTTCCTAAGCTTTCATTTACATTTAGCAAGAAGTGTGAATTAAAGTCACCAGAGGAAGATCCTCACTTGCCTCCATCCCCTCCCTGACTTCAGACCTCTGTGCTGATGTTTTCATTTGTTTTCTTAGAAATAGCTCAACTTATTTCCCTCTTGTTGCGTCTTCACTTTCAAATAAACATACGATTTTCTGCCGTTCCCCACCACTCAGAGTTTCACCAGAAGGATGAAAGCAGAGAAGGGCCAGGTGGCTGGTACCCCTGAAACTGTCCTTTGCATGGGAAAAAAGCAGAGAAAGAAAGGGGGAGAGGAGGCTCTGCAACCAGCACTGGCCAACACACACCACACAGATTGCCCAGAGAAGTTGTGGATATCCCATCCCTGGAAGTGCTCAAGGCTGGATGGGGCTTTGAGCAGCCTGGTCTAGTGGAAAGTGTCCCTGCCCATGGCAGGGGAGTTGGAACTGGGTGATCTTTGAGGTCCCCTCCAACACAAACCATTCTATGATTCTGTGATCTGCTTCCAGGTTCAAAACATCTTTTTGAATGGCCGGTTGACAGGCAGAGGTATAAGCAAAGCTGCCCAGATGTGCTCTCCTGCAGCTATGTCATACAACTGAAACAGCCAATATAAAATATAAGTGTGATTTCAGAGACGTAAATTAAAAGCAAATCAAAGATTTTATGGTAAGGGTTTGACAGTGCAAAGGGATCGTGATGATACAGAGTCACAAGAGCAGGAGGAAAAGCTACCACCAACTCAGAAAAATCAGGACGCTTTCCAAAAACTTTAAAGAAAGTGCTATATGTATATTTCTTTTTTAAAAAATCTTACATCAGGCAGATAAACCCCTTAGAAATGTTTAGCTTCTCAAGTTACAGAATTTAATTTAGAAGTTACACAATTTAATTCAGAAGTTATGAAATACCCAGAAATTTCAAGTCACAAAAAGTATTATTTCAGTCCTGCTGTGCCTATCAAATTAGACATCCGTGGAAAAGAAAAATAATAAAATGACCTGTTTGAAAGGCAAAAGCTTCACTCACTGGTAGCTGACCCTGAGAAGAATAGAAGTCTTTCATACCTCCTACAATAATCACTGAGTAAATACAAACAGAAAAAAACCCACACCACAGCGATCTTTTAGACCACAGGTCAGTGTTATCAGATGTGGTAAAAGGAATAATGAAGCCTGCAAATTGTAAGCCAAGGAACACCTTACTGAGCAATGAAATATGCTACATTAGCCAAGCACTTTAGAAGTCAATTTTTTCTCTAAACCTGTGCAGAACCCAAGGAAAGCTTGTGGTGAGCACACACCTTCAAGAAACTGACAGTTCATCTGTTAAATTTATAATAAGCTGCAATTAGTGAAACTGCTTGGAAGCTGGCTCTACCTTTTTTTTTTCCTTTAAATCCCCCTCTGTCAATCAGGCACTTCAGAAACACTGCATTCCTACAGAGAAGTGAAAACCTAAGTAGAAGCTTGGGAGATTAAATCAGAGCTCATAGGAGCAGTTCAGAGGAGATGGATGCTGTGAGTACATCATGCTTATCCACCTTGTCTTCCTCCCCATCCTCACCCCATCTGCCTGCACATTCACTTCCCCATAAATCTGGCCATCATTTCCGAGCAGAGACACTACACTGGCCAGGGGAAAATCGTGTTGGTTGTGTTTAGGAGAAAAAAAAGGTGCTATGATTTAAAAGAACAATGAAAAATGAGGCTTGCAAGTGTTCCTGCGAGGTAATCCAGCCTATCCCCCTCCCTGTGCTGGTTCACCCTCGGCTATGTGAGACCAGAAGGACAGTGATCCCTTCCACTCCTCCACCTCCTGGGCAGGCAGTCTTAGATGGGGCAGAAGGTAGAGGAAGCGTTTGGGGCCACCACGATAGGAAAGGTCAAATAAACTGGGAAAATGTTCTTTTTTTTTTTTTTTTTGTGAAGGTATGAGCCAGAATTTTCAAATTTCAAAGAAAGAAGGAGAGGAGGATAAGGGCACTATTTTGCTGTAGACAGAATGAGCCCACAGGATCTTTTCCATCCCTACCTGCAATCCAGTATTATAATCCTATAAGAAAAGGCCACTCATCAATTCAAATGAGCTCTTATGAAAAAGCTCTGCCTTTGGTCCTCATTTGTATAATACACACAGAGTGTAATTCCAGCTGCATTATAAAACGGAATAAACTTGTGGACTTTCATCCAAGATAATGGATTCAGAAGACATACTACTCTCTAATCAAATGCAATCAATCCCTGAAGTGGTTAAAGAGTTCTCCCTAAAGACAAAGAGGAGCATAATATAATAAGCACCTTACAGGATAATAAACTCATTCATCATACTGAGTTGTCTACATGTGGTTAAAAAAAAAACAAACCCTGCCTTTGCACTCACTACATGCAAACTTATCAGATGGTAAACATTCCTGCTACACCTGCATAAGCCAAACAAAATCTCATACTAATTTCATTTCCTTTGGGAGAAAAACGAACCTGAGAGATCCAAATTTTTATCTGAAGATGACACAAAAGAATGTTGCCAGCACAAGGTAGCGCTCCGTCACCCACAAGTGACTCCAGACATTTAGGAACACATTGGGTATTTTCATCAGATAAAGGTGAATGCAAATAAGCTGGCATAGAGCAGAACATTCATGGGCTGTAACACACCCATCCCACTGCCTTCCCACGGAGAGAAACTGCCAAATAAATCAAACAGGGAGAGGTCACAAGACGACCTGAGTGCGTAGAAGGAGAAAAATGTATTGGCAGCTCATGCTGCTTGTAATGTATGAGCAGTGTCCACATATACAGCTGCTCCTTCTTTTAGGGGGGGCTTCCAGTATTTAAAGGGCTCCACTCCCACACTCCCCATACCACAACAGTGCACTGAAGGGGAAAAGCTGATGAGGCTTCTGAAAAAACATATTCCCAAGGCACTGTCTCATTAATATAGGTGTGTGTCAGCAGCTGGAGTACAGAGGGAGCAGAGCTGGAGCAGCACATGGGGTTTGCCAGCTTGGCTCTCAGTGGACACCCTGATCTCATCAGTCTCAGCTTGCCAGGTTCACAAGAGGGAAAAGCAGAGATGAGAGCAAGCTCAGCTCCAAGGGGAGGAGAGCAGAGATGGCAGAGGGCATTTGGCAGAGCCACTGGCACAGCCCGAGGAGAAGGAAGACCAATACACTGGCAGGAATTGGCCAGGACACACACCAAACAGGATGATGAGCTAAGTCAGCCAGCCCTGGCACCAGCTTCTCTACCCAGGAAAAGACTGAAACAACAGCTATGAAGCTAATAAATGTATCGGGCAATATATTTTGGAACTGTGTTAAATTGATTGAGTAAGGAACCCCTTATTCTGGGGCAAGAGTGCCAGATCAGGAATTATTCTGCAATTCCCCTTTAAACTCACATCATCTGTTACTCCAAAGAGTACTCACCTCCAGAAAAGCCCCCAAGACTCCAGGCTATAGGATCTACTCCTTAAGACTATATTAAAATCTCCCCATTTCATTTCCACACCTCTGAATACGTGCTTCCAGTTTCCAGCCCCTGTGAAATTAAATTTCCTCAACCCACCAGGCTGTTAATCTTCAGTAAAGATGTATCCCAGTCTAAAAACAGAATAGAAGAAGGAAAGAAGCTGCTAATCCTCTGGCCACAGCTATCTCAGGCTCAGCAGGTTCTTCCAGCTCATCAAGTTGGCATGAATCAGAAGGGCTTGTGACATCGGATGTAAAGATGAGGAGACAGGAATGCATTTACAGAGAAATTCTCCCTTTATCCCAAATGTTCAGCAACTCTTTTGTGGTATTAGCCCACCTACATTTCCATAATCTGTATTATCCTCTGCACTATCTACCATCTTTCCTACTTCTGCTTCTAGACAGGATGTAACATCTTTTCACCAGTGTGTCACTGGTGATAAACTGCTTACCTTATTTCTGGTCCTAGAAAGCCAGAACACACACACACACATTGTTAATCAAGACAGTGGTATCAAAGGGAAAAAAGAAAGTCCCTTGCAGAGGCCACCAGAGTAAAGCAGAGGTACAAAGACATCCTCACAGCAGTGTAAGAACTTGAGGATGAAAGAAAGAACAGCCTTTGGCCAAAACAGTGAACCTGTAATGCAGGAGGATTAATTATAGTTGTTTTAGAAATCAGGGCCAGCAGATGTGATCAAATCTGTCTCCCCATCCTTGCTGATAAGTCTTTATAGAAGGTCATTAAAAAAAACCCAAACAAAAAAATAAAAAAAAAACCAAACCCAAAACAACCTAAAACACCTGGGAAAACTGCAAGTAACAACGGCACTTGTTCCAGCTTTGCTTCATGTGCTGCACCTGACGTGTACATGGTGCTTTTCCTGGGACACTCCGGAGGTATGGAATAATTAGACTGGGAGCACTGTAAACGTGCATTAAGAAGAGCATTTGGATTCTCCATTTTGCTCTTCCTCCTGCTCTGCTCCATCAGTTGTGCCTGACAAGGGGGCTGAGCACAGGGCAGGCAGCAGCTGGTAGGACATCCACCACCAGGCTCTTGCTCTGGTTGCCCATGTGATCCCTTCAGTGCCCGTAAGCCTGGCCAGCTGCTGCTTTTCAAAAGTTGCTGTTCTACAGAGTTAGCCAGGACAGGAGCTGTTCCACCCATCAACGAACTCCAAAAGCTTCCATAGCTACATCCTGTAGCAGGAGGTGGGAGTGGAAGGGGAACTGCAGCAGTTCTTGCAAAAAGGAAGATGCCAGGATGTCTCGCAAGCCACGGAGGACTTGCTGTAGCCCTCAACATTTACTTCCCAACCTGAGCTCCCTCCTTTTATGGATAAAGTCTCTCACATGCTGTTGCTTCTTGTTTTAGGGGGAAAAGGGCCATTTCCACTGTTGCAAATAATGCTTTTTTTATCCTGCATCACCTTTCATTCCCAGAATAATTCAGTGAAAAATGAGGTTCCTTTTTAACCCCAAAAGCCAACAAATCAAACAAAACCCATACAATTCTTGTCCTCCTTCATGAAAAGAGATGTAAAAATAGCCCTCCCCTCCAATAAAAAGACTAATAATTGTTTTTCCTCTGGTAAAATATTTCTGTTGTAAAGCCCTCTCTGACAACCCATCTAAATGCAACGAAAGTGGGTTCATGATTATGCGAATTGTATTAAGTAAATCTCCCGCTACACCTCTACACCTACTCCACTGCTCTCTTTTTCTTCCCAAGGTAATTAACATCTCTGTACAGTTGGCTTCCCACCTCCTCCACCAGTCTAAATCTCTAAAATTTCCTATTTTTGCTTTGACATCTGACTAGAATTTTTTTTTTTTCCTTTTAGGCACAGTACACACATCCACCCACCCACACGATTCAAAGCACCAGCAGCTGTTTCATGAAGAAAGTCTACAGCAAGGATTTTCAAACACTCTAGAACAAATTGTTATCCAGGAATTTCATGCAACTATTTAAAAAATATATAAACCAAGATGCTTGTGGATTATTCTCACATGAGAACTAAGATTCCTAATTTATCACAGAAAGGGAGAAGGATGCAGTAGAGACTCTTTATTTTTTCCCAGTGATTAAAATTGGGGTGAGGAAGGAGGTTACAATAAAGTAACCTATAATTAGATAGAATTACAAAACTTCCTAAAGTCATGCTTTGGGAGATGTAATAAAAGCATATAGTCTTCGTTAGAGTACAACCACATCCCTAAGTGAATAATTTAAGCACTGATCATTTTCTGCATCCTTCAAGCTGTGTGGCAACAGCTTCAGCAAAGCCTGAAGGTCCCTTTGCAGAGGTCAGGAATGGCAGAACCACACAGCATCATTAAAGACTCCTCTGCTCTTCAGCAACCTACACACCTCAGGAGTGGTTAGCAATAGGATAGCTTACTTCCTCTCCAAAATCCAGAAAAACTGTCCCTTGGCAGGAGTAACGGCCAAGAAAGACAGGTACATTATTTTTAGGAGATGACAGGGTGTCCAGGTTTCTTTTCAATAACATCACGTGGTTTCATTAACCTCTCTGGAATGTTCAGATGCCTCATCATACTCACGTCTGGTGATCAGAAACCACTCTGTGTGGGGTAGTTACTTACTGAAACACTCTGACAGAGCTTTTCTGAGAAATTTTACAGAGAGGTTTTTAAAAAGAAAAAAAATCTCCCCAGACTTGCTGGTGAGTGGTACAGCAAGAAGTCCTCAGCACAGATTTGTATTTTTGCTTTTTAACAAGCAAGAAATTTTGTTTCTGAACAGGTTTATGCACTCTCCTGGATTCAGTTGTGTATGGTCTTTCTGGAGCCAGTGACACACACACAACACTCATATAAGCAGAAAAATGAGCCAGATAAGAACAAACAGGGCCAGATGTGCTGCTGCTCTTCTGTCAAGGATACAGCTGTTGACAGCACTTTGTTATCTTTTCTCCTAAGCTTACTAACCAGCTTCTGAAGGATTTATTTCCAGAAATAATCCAGGCAGTGAACAGAGGATTTTTCACATTTCAAAGTTAATAACTTGGAAAGAGATTAATATAGAAACATTTAAGCAATACAAGTTCCACAGCCCTAGACTTTTAATTTTTTCTAAACCAAAACACATCCTCAGCAGGTGATCATGATTTCCGGCTGATTTAATCTCAAGAGACCCACCACATTTCTTGGCATTTTTTTGCTCCCTTTCTCAGCTTTTGACAAGCTCTTTTTTTCACCTGGAGCCCTACATCTTGTTTGTGCAAACATTTTTAATTTTTCCTTCCATTCCCAGGTCATCTCTACCAGATGAGCTAATACAGCAGTTCTGAAATTCCCACTGCAGATAAGCCTTAACCATTTTTTTTTCATCCTCTGAACAATCAAAAGACCTGTTCACACAAGTGCACCCAATGTTAACAGCTCTACCCACCTAAACCTGTCTTAGCAACTGTTGACAATCTCCTGCAGACACAACTCCAGGCAATGTACTATCCTCCCAGTTATTACATCCTGCACCTCCCCTCAGCCTGAATTTCTGAATACTTGATATGACCTTGAGCAAATAAAGGATGATGCAAGTGGGGAGTCTCATCCTTGGCTGACAGCTCTGCTTCTCCTTTATGCTGTATTTCTTCATCACCAAATTCCAAAGAAAATGTTCTCAAGTTACTTTAAGGTCTAGAGAGAAACTAAAGCTTAAGTCACTTTAATCAAGCCAAGTATTCCCTTACTACAGGCACCACAAATATTTTAAGATCATCAGGCATTGTTGTTTTCCCTATTTTCATTCACTCTTGCTTCAAAGACTTACTCTTTGAGAAGAGTAAGTCCTGGTCTATGCAGCAGAAGGATCCAGTGCACACCTCAGTCTGCTCACCTCAAAAGGATACTGATACTTGTGTTAAAATGTCCATTTCATTTTCTATCTGCATCAGTCCTGCTTCAGTTTTCCCTAACCCCAACACTGGCATTTCTCTCCGATACTCCACAGGCTGAATGATTTATATCTGCACAGGACCCCCTCGGAGAATAACATTTTGGGCACTTCCCACACCTCTGAGGTGCCCATCCCATCACCCCATGCAGAAACCCTTACACCCCATGCCTGATACCTGCACTGAAACTGCAGGGCTGCTGCTGACCCAGCACCTTCACCCCAGCCTGCCCCAGAGCAGCAGCCTCTGCCTGGGAGCCACCAGCACCACCACTGATGGCAACTCTGCCTTGAATTGAGAGTTCTCCCTGAATCTCTCAAAGTGATGCTAAAAAATCTGGAGGCTGCATCACTACAACACTAACACCTTTAAATCAAATCAGAAAACAGCCATTAAAAATAATAATTATTTACTGCAAGTTGCTTCACTGTCTCAGTGAGAGACCAGTTCCAGCTAAGCTTAGGCTGGTGGGCTGTGACTCAGGCCAGGCCAGATGTTCTGATCTCAATCTGCTCATCATACCAAATGAAGGAGAACTCTACAAAAGGAGCAGCTGCCTCAGAGAGCAGTCTGCTCCAGTTTCACTAGTTACAGCTACAACAAGCCCAAAAGGAACCCCAAAAAGCAACTTGAGACTTTCCAGGCATCTTTTAAAAAGTCCTTTGGTTTAGCAGTATTTGTACTAGAACATGTCTCCAGCAGATGAACATCATTCTCCAGCACAGGCTGGGAAATTTGAACCAGGAAAAGTCCAGAACTCATCTCATGAGAATGATTAAATGACACCAAATTATTTTAAAGGCTCTACTATGGATTAACAGCACATACACACTGGTATTTATTATCGCTGCTCTGCCTCAACAGTAAAGTACTACTCTATCCTATTCTTATATATTATATTAACTATTTGAGGTAGTCCTGTGCAGAGCCAGGAGCTGGAATCAATGACCCTCGTGGGTCCTTTCTATCTCAGGATATTTTACAATTCTATGACTATATAATGTATATATAAAATCATAAAACCACAACTAATGTTTTTACTCAGTAGTCATCTCCCTAGCATAAAAGCAATGAGATGTTTATGGTAGCATGCACACACACTGTGCACACTGGAAGACAGGATTATGCATTAAAATTGTATTTTAAACCATTCTTTGTATTTCAAAAGATGTTCTTTTTATATGGGGTGTTAATTAGCTCCATTTGTTGACTCCGGTATCATCTCCAGTGCTAACAGTCATGCTGAAATTAGCTCCAATAGTTCATGAAATACTTATATACTATGGCAATGAGAAGACAAAGGCCATCAAATATGCTCATATTTCTGTATTAATCAGCCAGATCAGTACTGGAAATCTTTTCTTATGACATATGAAGGTTTCTTTTGTGAACAAGTGCGGACAAGAAGGCAGAAATACTGGATCAGCAAAATCAGACCTCCAGAGGTCAAAACCTGGACACCTTTGCACTGGCTTACCCTAACACAGAGTCACCCTCAAGCTGCATGTGTCTCCTGGGCACAGTGTCACATGCTGCCTTCTGATAAAAGGTCATCAAAGTGTCACATGCTGCCCTTAGATGAAAGGTCCTTCTCGTGTTGGTTCTCAGTGTCAGACACATAAATAATATTGAGCTCATACTTCTCCCCATCCAGGTTTTATGGTTGGCACACTTTCTGGGACCACCAGAAGAGATTTCCCACACAGGTTGGAAGAAACTGTGAGGCAGAAGAAGTTTTGGAGAAAAAAAAAATGCCCATCTCAGTTACCCAGTGGTGAAAAAAAAAAAAAGCTTTGAGAAAATAGAATAAAAAATATTTTCTGCTAATGTAATTGGATTTTACTAGCAGGGACTCTCTGGAAATCATAGTCCTGCCAATGCTGCTGTCAGCAAAATAATCCTCAGGACAAGAAGTGAGGCCTCTTGGCATTTCAGCAGGCATAGGGCAGCTGGCTGGGACCCCAACAGCACCACACTCTTCTGGGATACAGCACACAGCAGTGTGACAAGCAGTGGCCATAAATATAAAAGTAGGGCAGGCAAAACTAGAAATCAAAGAATCTCCATCCCTTTGACAAAACACACAAATACGTTCACCCACACCTTTCCAAATCATAGCATTTAATACAGGATTTTTCTATACACATTAAAAGAAAAGGCAACACACCACTTTGTAAGGTCACTTTTCATGTGTTTTTATGTCCCTTTATCTTTGGCTACTCAAGGCTGTAAAACATCCTCTGTAGTTTCACTACAGAACTATTAAACCTGAAAAATTAGGCAGTTAAAAAACGTAGGCATTTAAAAAAAATGTAGGCATTTAAAAATAGAGCACCCTGCATCACTTAATTCATTGGGTGTAGGGTCAGATGAACACATCCTGATAACTCTGAATGCCAGGTGAGAAGGTGATGTTTTGATTGTTTCTGCTCCATGTTCTCACAAATCAGATCCATGAGGTCCTGGAGGCAGTTAAATGCTGCCACACCAACGCAGACCCCTGGTGAGGTACACACTGCCAGAAGCCTTTAATAACTCATTGCCAAAAAATTTGTAATATATAAATTACTTGGTAGGTTTTTCCTAAGAAAGAGTTGCTATTGGTTTAGTGGCTGAATTTACGTCAATGAAATAAAAAAAGAAGAACAAAAAGAACTCTCAAGATGAAGGAATTTCATCTGTGCTACCATACCCTGCAATTGTTTTCCTGTGAAAGAAAAGATTCTCAAATCTAAGAGTCACCTTTTGGCAAAATACTCTAGGATATTTTTAACAACCGTGCCTTAAAATAATTCCTTTTCCGTGGGCAAAGAAAATGATCTGTTTTGAGTGTCTGAACACATCACTGGAAGGATTCTGAATTTCCTCTCTGTGCCTCCAGTCGTGACAACATGGAAAGCGTGGTCAGAAATAGGTGGGCAGCTATTCAATTAGGTAGCAATTAGGACCAGTACAGGAACTGACAAAGCCAGAAATACATCAAATATTAGCAGACTTACATATTACCCCTTCTTACCTCCTTAAATATCTGCTGCCACAGCCTGCTGGGGCTCTGTCCCTGTCAGCTTCATTGTGCTCTGGAAATCACAGTCTGCTGCATATATGCCATTAAATCAAACTGTCATCACAACTTACAATGTCCTGTACTTGCTTTGGGGACCATTATGTGAATACTGATTGGCAAAATTTGGCCCATATTCTTATTCTCAGTAATTGCAATTTACTTCAGAAAAAGACCCACGGATTTTGCTTTCCCAGCACAGCAAGTTTTCTGGTTCTCTCTTCAGTACTTTCACACACTTATGCCCAACTTAGCTGCTGCTCTCCAGAATTCAAGGTAATTGTCAGGTAATAAATTCTTAAATGATCTAGTAACTGGGAATGAGTGTCAGACAGCTAGGTTTTTTTTCCCCTGAAACACAGGTTTCCCAGGTTTCCCTGAAACATAGTCTTTATTCCTATATCATGGAACATTACACAATTACTCTTGCAATCTAGTCATCTTTTAAACCCTGACTTTAATTTTTTCTAGTCATCTGTTTAAGTATCTCTCATAGACAACTTAGGACTGGCATCTGAGATGACTCTTGCTGCGTCACTTTTCTCTGCTGCTGCCGACTCAGTATGTCTCACTGTACGCTTTATTGCTGGCTATTTATTTTTAAGCTAGCTTTATGTTCATTGTTAACAACTCATTTCTCAAAAGAGAAAAATGATGTTGTTGTAATCACAAGTTCTGTAGAAATAAAACATATGAACATCTGAAAATGAGGGCAGAAGCTTGTTTCTGAGGGATTATATTTCCGTCTCAAATTCCTTTCCCCCTTCTCTGTACTGTTTGGATAACACATATTTCCAGTTTATAAAAAATAAATAAACCCATCAAGCTGGGCACTACCATGCATTATTCCTGAAGATGATAGAGGCTATTGGTCTGCATAATTTTCATACTGTCAAACCTTCTTTTCACCTCCAAAAGATAGATCAATGTAGGTCACTTTTAATGAGGAGCCTTGTGTGTGGCTTTCCCCACACACTGCACAGCAGTTGGGCACTTAAATGTTCACGTTCTCCCTGCACCATCTGCATATTTTGTCATTTTTCAACAGGGTTGACTTTTGCCCACAACACTGGACACTTTCACATGGCTGCATCATTAACTCTGAATCAGTGTGTGCCCTTGCATTTTACTGTATCATTTCCTCCACCATTCATTATGCCACAGTTAGCCTCTGGCTAGAAACCTCTTAAAACATCATGATGAAATTACTTTCTTGACAACATACAAGTCAATTACTATGTAATTAAAAGATATACTAATCTATTCCCTTGTTTGGTCATGGTATCTTGCTTAAGATCATCCAGTGCATTCTTTTATGGTACCTGTTAAATCCTTTGCTATAAATTGTAAGATACTGTACACAGCACCTGTTTTTCTGTCAAAGACACAGGAATTATAATAGCTGTTCTCTTCTAGCTTTGCAAACATGAGGAATTAAAGTGGTATAAGCTGTTTTGCATCTAAGGTCTCCACTATCCAGTGCTTGATTCCCCAGGCATTTCAATGGGGTTTTTTTTTTGTCATTGGGCTGAGAGGATTTGGAAGAAACCTGGCACCTGAAGATGTACACCCACTCCTGGCTGCCCTCCATATGTGACTCCAGGTTTTCAGCATAAGACTCTTGCACATCCCTCTGCAAGGTAAGAGTTAAGCTGTCCTGACTTTACCCTGCTTCCTATCTTTACCCTACTCTCTTTCTATCCCATTTTTCTCTGCTGTAATGTCCATCCTCACCACCTCCACGTGCACCAGCCAGGCCCTCCTGTCCTTCTCTACCACTTGGCAAAAGGGTAAGGACAAGAAGGCAGTGCTGTATTGTGCTGGGCAGCAGAGACAAGCAGCTCCTCTGCCTTTCTGCCAGCCAGGCTCACAAAATGAGCTCCCAATATTTATACCTTTAAACACACGGGCTCAGCAGTTCCCTTAATCCCCCTCTTTAAGACCACTGCAAAATCCTGGTACTCCCCTCTGCCCTCAGCATCCCTCCCCATCCTCCTGCACCCCAGGTGTGTGGGGATGAGGGACA
Source organism: Empidonax traillii (assembly GCF_003031625.1). NCBI lineage: Eukaryota > Metazoa > Chordata > Aves > Passeriformes > Tyrannidae > Empidonax > Empidonax traillii. The sequence goes on along the minus strand of NW_020955394.1, from coordinate 1,818,381 downwards.
AGGAGGAAATAGGGACAGGCTATGCCTGCTGGGAGAAGAGAGGAGGGGGCTGAGAGACAGGGGACTGCGGAGGGTCTGGACCTTTGAGGACAGCAGCAGCTGCCTGAGGAGAGCCAATCCTGCCAGAATCACAGCCCATCAGGTCAGTGCTGCAGCAGGAGGAAATACTCATCAGGCTGACATTACACAGCCTGCCCTGTGCTTGGCACGACAGCAGCACTAACAGGGTCCAGCAGCCCCGGGCTCCTCTGCAACTCAACACGCTGCCCAGAGCGACACGCTGAATGCTACAAGTAAAAGAAAGCTTATGCAACCAGGTAATGAGCAATATTTAAGTGAAGTACCCTGTGGACTTGATCACTTTAAAATATTTTTATTGTTACTATATAACATCAACGAAAGGTAAAAACCCTACCAAATTAACCCAATAGCTGCATACAAGTTGGATTTAACTGAGATTTCTCTGCAAGCCAATGTGCATTGCATATGTTTGTCTCAAATAAACTGTTAGAACAGCCCTTTCGCAGTTCAGACAAGGATGGAGAGTTTTAAGAAACACACATCCTTTGCCAGCACCTTCCTCCTAGGGCCAAGTCCCTTCATTTATTTGAGCTTCAGCTTTTTTGTCCTTAAGACAGAGATAACTCCTGCCCGCAGTGATGCTGTGATGCTAATCCATCTGGTATTTGCCACCACACAGGAAATGTTATTCTAATAAGCGAGGTGTACAGAAAGCAGGACACCGTCATCTGAAGTTGTCTATATTCTTTCTCACAGTCTTACCCAGTTTCATTTTTTCCCTGGAAAAGTAGGTCAAAACACTAAACAATAATTGGTTGAGGGGAAAAATGCAACTTTTAACTTATTTGGGCATAGTCACTAATTTTTTCCCAAATTAGCACTCTTAAAATGGACATGCAGGGTCACGGGACTCTCCAGAGGCGAGCGTGAAGGCAGCATTTCCTCTCAACCTGTTCCTTAATCAGCAAAGATTCAATACAAGAGGAATAATTTATGTGGCCAGCAATTGATTCTCGCTTGGGAGGCCCCACGGGAGAATTCAAATCACGGAACGCTCACCTTCTTCTGGGACATACTAGAACGGGGGTGGGGAGGTAGAGGGGGCTGTTCCTTCTGAATGACTTTTGGGCAGATTACAAAGCAAAGCCCAGATGCCCACCTTATTCTCAGCACACGCTTTCCAGTCACAGCTCTGGGTAGGAGCTCTGGCTGTGGGCACACGCTGCCCCTGCAGCTTCGCCTGCCACATACAGTAATTACTTTGTTTTCATTAATTGCTCTTAATGCATGCATGCACAGCCACAAATCAGGCGACCCACTGCTGCGAGTACAGCAGTTTTGGCTTGGAAGTCACACTCGCCTGGGTTTGTAAAGACACCAGCCCACTACAATCAGCACCAGCTTCTGCCAAGCAGAGGCATCCACGGGGTATAAGCAAATTTGGGGGGGGGCTCAGCTGTCCCCAGCAAGCTGCAGGGGCTGTGTGTGCCCACCACAAACTGGGGCAGAGAGCTGGCATTTCTGGGAACGAGCACACCGGCACAAACAGGATAATGATGGGATGTATTAATGCTGTACCGGTGTCAATGAGACATTACCATCAATTTAAGCAGGCAGCACGGCTGATTTATAAGCCAATATATAACCAAATATAGCACAGGAGATGTTTGGAAAAACAAGTATGTGAAATAGGCATGACAAATAGAAAAGCTTTATTAAGGGATGATTTCTGTGATCTCTATCTCCCAGAACAGTGATATTTTAACATCCTCATCCAAACAGGAATGCAGATAAACAGGCTGTGAACTCATCTTGTTGCCCTGTGGTTCGTGCTTTGACAGAAATGACCAATGATTTTTGTACATGAGTAAAATGTTTTCACTTATACCTCTGACTGGGGTCTGTCAGGGCAAAGTGGTCACCCATCAAGTGACCTTGGAGGGCCTAATTAGAGGGATAAATCTAGTGTATGTAGTAAAAGCAGTTGTCTGAGCAACCTATTCAACCCAACTGACTGTGATTCTTACAGAAAATACTTCAGTACACTCTCTGGCAATGTAAAACAAAATAAGAAAAAATGTGGGGGCAGAGTCTTCATGTCTAACTTGTCACCTAAGGCTGATGAACTCCAGTGCAAAAGCTAAAGAAAATTAAGTACTAACCTGTGAATAGTTCAGCCAGGCACAAGTGAATATGCAGTTGGCATTTACATTAAAAGCTCTAGTCTGTGTGTGTCTGTCTCCTCATTCCCTTTAAAAAGAACATTTTTTTCGCCAAAAAGGCCTCAGCCTTATCTACCCAATATAGGTGGCTGTTTTAGATACTGTGCCACAGACTGGGTTTGGACACTTAAGGTTCTTGGCTCATTACGATCATGAACGCAAATCAGTCAGAGACAAGATCAGTTAAGTTGGGCAAAATCACTTTTAAGGTGCCCTGTGTTTTTCCAGTTATCACTACAAGTCTCCATAATGGATTATATAAAAAAATTGAGTATTTATGAACTTAAGTGTTTAATGCAGCCCCTCTGTGCCTGTCTCCAGCCAGGGCTGACAGTCACGCCCCTCTCCACACAGCAAACACGCCGGGGTACCACCAGCCTCCTACCTTGGCTCCATCCACACTGATAATCCGATAGCTGTTTCTCGTGCTGTCATAGAAGTAGGAAACAGTTACAGCCTGCTTGCTTGCAGGAACCCAGTTCTTCTTCGTGCTGGGGTCAATTTGGAAGACATGGGCTCTGGTGGTGAAGATGGGCTGTTCTCTGGAATAGGGAGGGACAGGAGAAATGGATGCATGAGTCTGCAGAAGATGAAATGTTCCAGAAGCCCAGCCTTGACCAGGCATGTTGAAAGCACAAGGCAGAGAGTGCCTGGCAATCCCCCAAATGAAAAGACAGAGCAGTGACTCTGCCAAGCCATGATCCAGCCTTGGGTACCTCTCCTTGGCATCACTAAGTGACATTCAGCACCCTAAAGTTACTGCCATAGAGAAACAGTCGGCTTTTTTCTCCCTGCATCATACTAACTCAGTACCCACCTCTTCCTCAAAACACTTATTTGCAGGAAAGGACATTCACATGCATTCTTTCTTTTCCCATCCATGTATTTTGCCAGAAGCAATAAGCCCCCCACAGCTGGATTTCCTCCTATCAACATTCCTGCTCACTGCTACCTACAGCCAGGGCTCTTCTGTGGATGCACTAAGGACCCCAGTGACCTACAGGCACAGTACAATTACTGAAATATTAATCTCTCTCCTCAGGATCCCACTGCTCTGAGGATGTGCATGAAAATTTCATCAGATGCAAAACCAGTCAATCATCCTGGGAAGCAAGGGGAAAAAAGAAACACAACTAACCCCAGAGTTGATATATATATATATATATATAGCCTTTTAGTTCAGCTCTCAGTGGATGATGTACCACCCCTGACACCTCATTCCTAAACACGAGCTCTCCTTGGATGCTTTTTCTCATCAAGAGAACTGTGCACACAGTGGAGAGGTTTCGTTTTACCATCAACATGTGACAATGCAAATCACACATAAAAGCAGAGAAGACAAAGGACCAAAAGAAACAACGTGACACCCAAAAAAATCATCCAGGCTAAAGATCAGAATTAAGAGTTACTTAAATGCCATAGAACTAAATTATCTTCCAACGAGACCTTTAATCCAAGTTTAGCAGCAAAAGTGAACTGCAAATCAAGTTCTGCTGTGCTTTTATATACATTTTTATGCTTTTGGTTCTTAAAAGCTGCAGTATATAATGTTCTGTATTAAGTGTACTGCTCAGTATATTCTTATCCCATACAAAATATTGTATCATGAATAGGTACGCTTGACAGAATTATGACAGGATTCAAAAACTATTGTTCTACAAGAGTTACCACCTAGAATATTGACCACATGGAAACTGAAAAGGCTGCCAGGATTAATTTTGCACAGAGCAAATGAAAAGAGGCAGGCAAAAGGCCAGAGAGACCTCTTGTTCTCGTATGTTATTCTTTCTTGCTCGTAGAAATAATTATCTTCTATTATTCTCAGTCTCATAGTTTTAGAATTATGTTTTTATTAAGATTTACATAATCTTCAGCTCCTTCTATAGCCATCTGTGCGTTTTTTGAACAACACAACTTCAGGTACTGTATGTAGGAATCCTATAAACCCTCACACGTGATCTTAATCATTGCAGTTAAATTAAAATCCAGGGGAGAAAATTTGCAACTATCAAACAGATAAAGTGGTTTAAGAGTAGAATTAGCTCGGTGGAGTTATGGAGTGAACTTGCAAATCTCAGAAAGGCCTCAGGAGGGAGAAAATGAAACAGCGGTTTTCTCCTTGCAAGACTTATGCAAAGTTCTACATTTTTCCATTTCTGGATGGACAGCTGTGCTGAACCATGTAAAATACTTACTTGAAATACACTGAAATTAGAATGGGACTGTCATGTTACAGCTGTCAAAGAGTAGCATTTGCTTCAGTTCTTCCTTATCAGTAACTCACTGAACCCAGCTCTCATTTCACAGGCTAATATTGATGCCATCCTCAACTGGGAGGAAAGAAAGGGCAGGTCTCCATTTAAAAGTATTTCCAGCATCCATTACACTGGATTAGCACTGTAACGCCCACGAAGGTCATGGAGTTTGTCTGCAATAATGAATACAGGGAGGGGGAGTTTCTCGCAAGCTGCTTAATTGTAAAAATATGTACTTTTCCCAAGTGAAGGATAATTTTGAATTTATTTTGCCTTTTACTTAGTTCTGTATTTTTAGTTGATTCCCCTAAAAAATTGGTTTTGCTACAGTAATATGACCTAAATATCACAGTTTAAACTTTCTGAAGCTTAAACTCCATGCAAACCTATTCCATGCACAACTTTATCTCTGTTACGTCATCTTAATGATACCAGAAAACGCTGTTAAAATTATGCCTGGCCTCTTTGCTGCAGGAGCAGTAAGCATATGAATTAAATCTGGAGATAATAAAAGTAGAATGAAGGAAAAAACTCCACAACCATCTATCTCCATTTCTTCCGGAGACTTGAAGCAACTTCTGCCATCAACTGGAGCTGTATACATGCACCTAAGTGGATAAATTCATGGATAACGAAGCTCAGGGCTCGAGATAGCCAACTATCCATTAATGTGGGGCTTTTATTAAGAAGTAAAGGCAAAACCTTTGTTTCTAAATCATAAACGATTATTAAACAACAAGGAAACACACCACCACCACCACCACCACCCATCTTGTTTATCTGTGTGGAAACAGCAGCCGTAACACTCACAGTGATAGTTGCCAGTTGATAAATTATTAAAAATAAGAAAACACAATGTGTAAACTTAAGCATTTTAACTCATTTGAGGTAAGTGAGCTGTTGACCTTCCACTGAGACTCAGATTTGGAAGGGTCAGTTGGATGCTCCACCTGCCTCTGACCTTTCTGCTATAGGTGGCTCTACAAGGCAGCAAAGCCCCAGGACTGATCTTTGACCCCTTGGAGAAGAGGAAGCACCCCCAGGACACAGCCTCCTGGATTTCCCAGTGTTTCCTCATAATAATTAAGGAAGTGCATTTCTGTGGCTGTGTCTGCCCTCCTGCAGGTCTGTGCTCAGCTCTTACCCCAAGGAGCCAAAACCCATCGGCAGGGCCCATGACCCAGCACTGGGAGCCGGTGCCATCACACCTTCCCACACACCACAGTGGGTTGGGAAAGGCAACAGCATTGACAAACTCCAGTGGCGCAGCTTTTAACACAGGGGGAAACATCCTCCTTCACTGCATCCCAAACTCCTTTGACCACTGAGGCACACACAGGCAACTATAAAACTGCAGCACTCAATTTTCAAATTAAACCCTTTAGGTACTTTTAAAACACTTTGCCAGGGACCTACAGAGCTGTAAATGGAGACAGATTATTCTGTGTAACTCACTTGCAGCTTTTGACATTCAAGAAAGCACTTTACTGGTAGAGGAACAACTTTGTTTCCCAGGGCTCCTTTCATTTTCATTTCATCAGAGATTTATCAACTTTTATGATAAAACAACAGCAATGCTAACTCGAAGCTCCTACAGCACATCCTGCGTGGTTTGAGCCCCATGAGCTGGTCGTTCCATGAGGCTGCCAGTTTGCCTGGGGATGCAGGGAACAGCAGCACTGCCAGCTGGGCTGTGGACCCACACATCAGAAGGCAAAGAGAATTCATGAATGTTTAAAACCTCATTAATTTTAACCAAAGTTGGTAATGATTGATTAAATACTCTTTAAAAAAACCTCAACTGTTTAAAAATCAATTAGACAGTAACATCCACTCTTCAGAGTAAAGCTGCTTGAAAAGTAGAAAACGAAAAGTACAAAATTACACCTAAGAGTTCTTTGTTTAGCAACGCAATTTAAGACAGAAAATGCTTTTTATTATTACATATGGCAAGCATGTTTTATAAATATAATCGTAATTTTCAAGTCACGGTTTTACACATTTTAGTTGACCTCTAATTTCTGTCCTTCTGTCATACGAGACAAATTTCAAGTAAAAAACAACCATTCTCCATCAATGTCATTAACCTTTTCTGAAGAACTGACAAAGTGAAAACCAAGACTCTCAAGCTAACTAACTGCTGTGCAGCTGTGTGAGACACAGTATCACTTTCTGGTTAATACACAACCATGCCAAATTTTACAAGTGTGTGACTAGCTGCAAGCCATGTGTTCTACATTACTCTTCCTAATCAACGGGAATGAGCTCTCACTTAGGAAAAGTTCAAATTATTTAATTCAAATTTCCTTGTTTATCACTTGAATCATGAGCACAACCACTGATTTAAATCACTTCAGCTGTAAAGAGCCTCTGCTGACTGGCAGCCAGCCCCCTGAGGGCTGTGGGATGCTCCTGGATGGTGGAGCCGCAGCACGGAGAGAGAGCCCTGGCATTGGTGAGAGCCGGGACCCAGGACCCAGCCACGCGTGGGGCCACGTGGAACAGCTCCAGCTCCGAACGAGGCACTGCTGATGTGAACACTTCTGCACTGCAGCAACCCTTTCTGGTAGTAAATACAACACAGTGACTCACGTGGGTGCCAGCGGGATCGCCACTCAAATACTTTTAAATGCACAAAGAGTCCAGTGCACATCGGGTGGATGCACTGACTGCACAGTAAATAGAACAAAGCAGCTCCTTTAATTTTTTGTAGGATCTGGAACATCAAATATATTTGTGACGGGATCTCTGGTACTCCACCAGTGGCAAAACCACTATTAGCACATTTTGCTAAAACTTTCATTAGCGGATCACTTAAAATTTCCGCGATGAGGATTCCTAGTTTACAGGACAGGATTATTTGTGCTCTCCCCACATTAACAGTAGACAGCCTTGCATTCTCTGTCTAATTTATCAATTGAAATAAAAATATTTTTTGAAAGCACACATCCTCACATATCTACCATTTGGTGGAGGATGCACATGCCTGCAAAGAGCGCAGCAGCGTAGAGATTTTTGAACGTGGTGCTTCCTGCATCGTGCACACACTGAGCTTTATACTACCTGACAGCACCAGCAAACTGCAGTGATTTGCTGTAACAAGTATTAGATAATGAGGATCTTCCAAGAAGGAAGAGTAGATACAAATGCAAAATCCTACTTTGTGACACATCCCCTATCACTGGTCATGATACAAAAAAATTTATTTGCTAAACACAACATGATGAACTTGTTGTTAATAGTTATTTGGGTTGAATACCACTACTACTGCCTGACAGTGCAACAAAAAGAATTTATCCTCTGTGTACTTCTTCACATACCGTAGTTTGGAATGCCATTTGTATTTATTTATGATCGTTCAAAAACAAGCAACATTGCTAAAAAGAAGAGTGCTCTTCCCACACCAGCCCTACCAGGCATGGCTTTCACATTACCTGCCCTCAACTCGTGTGACAGTGGGACAGGCACTATGTCAGCTCCCAAAGCCACCCAGCATTACCAGTGCCTCTGACTTCTCCAAAATGCATGCCAAGCTCCAAAGGCTAAGACACATTAGCAAGGCAAACTCATGCCTTTGGTCCCAAACAAAACTGAGTAACTGTATCCTGCCCCTTGAAAGCAGCAAGCTCTCCAATCACTCCTCCAAGACTCCAGATGTCACTGAATGTCCCCCTTCAGCCACAGCAGTGCCAGCACCGAGGGTCCCCAAGCCTCAGGGTACACAGCTGCCCTGCCAGGCTGCTGCTGCCTTGCCTTTCTGGATTTTGGTGATGCATGACGGCCCCTGAGCTCCCAGATGGAGATTTTTCTCCTATTTGGAATAATCAGCTTGATGAAAATCCAGGCAAGATATGATGCCTAAAAATCACATGTGAAAATACTGTTTTATCTACCCATAACTCTACTCACTTGTTCATACATGCACTTCAAAAACCAACCAACCCCTCTCACCCAAAACACCACAATCCAAGTATGCCTTCTGATGAAGGCATAGCTGTGCTGGGCAGAAGTTGCAGTTCATGGTGTCACACAGAGCAATCAGCACAGCGGTTGCAGTTTATGCACAATACTAATCTTTGCTCCAAGCAAAAATGAGAGTCCATTATCCTCCAATCTGTTACCTCCACGTGTTAAACGCTTGTGCCTTCTTGAATAAAATCTTTTCAGAAAAAGAAAACCACAAAAATTAGCTTCTTAATGTTGACCAAGGACACCTCCTCACCTCACTGCACACACTCCGGTCAAGACAAGTGCATCCCCCTTACACTCACCACAACACAACAAGTTCAGCTGCCTCAGCCCAATCCCTGTAATACTGTCACCTCAATGTCCATCACTGCCTGGGGGGCAGGGACCAGGACAGCAGGTTGGGCCCACTCAGCACAGGCAGAGCTGGGGAAAGGCAAACGCTAAACCTGTCCATTTTTTGGATGTGGTAGCAGCAAACTGGCATTATGAAAGCAGGCAGTTTGCTCCCTTCCCAAATTGCCATATGCTAATTAATCCAGGTCACTCAGATCTCGTCAGCTGCCACAGGCAGGTTCTGGTGCCGGCTGCCAGCCCACACAACCAGCAGAAGCAAATAAGAGCCTGTTTCAACTTGCAAGGGTGCAAAACTCAGCATGAGGAGAGCAGGTGGGTAATGGCTCCATTTTACACCTGAGGAAACAGCCACAGAGAGCGAGATGGCATCCCAGGATAACAGAGACACTAGCAAGCCTGGAAATAAAATTAAATCACCTCATTTCCTCTCTGTAGCTTTGCTATCACTATCATTGCAGGGCAGTTTATACCACATCTACCCAGGGAAGTTTTTGAATACCTGAATTTAAAAGGTTAAATCAACATTCACCACTGAACAAAAGAGATGATTATAAGAATTAACAGTCTTACAGAGCAGAGAGGAACTCTCAGTGGTTTTAAGACTGCTCTTCCCCACTGTGGAGGAAGGTGGGATGGGATGCCAGCCCTGCAAACCACCCGCCTGCAGCTCCTGTTGGTCCTGCAGTGCAAACAGTCCTTACTCCTCACACAGGTATTTCCATGGCAAAAATTACTTGTAAGAACAGAGATGCAACCCTGAGGAATACAGGGAAGAGAAAAGAGGGAGGCTTTACTATCAGTTAAACACAGGGATGGAAGAAGTGGCCCAAAGAGATGGACTGGGCTAGCAGGGTACAGCTGTACCCAGGTTTTGCTCTTCTTTATTCTCTCTGTAAAAAAAACCATGCAAGTACTCCTGAAAGTGCCTTTGTTGGTACTCACCAGCCAAGCCCTGTCCTCCCAGGTGGCATTCCCTGCCAGAGGGTGGATTTGGGGGTGCACAGAAGGTACAGCAAATGACTTCTGGAAAACCCAGACTACTAGGACAGAAATTACACTGCCCCTAAAAAGAGGAAAAATAAGGAAGAGAAACAGCTATTTTAAAAATAGAATTTACTCTAAGTCCCTCTTTCCAGTCTTTCAGTTGCTGAAATGCCTATTTTGTAGGCAGACCACTTTCCTCAAGATGAGGTTGAAGTGCTGAATCTGGCAGCAGTGTCAGTCGAGGGCAAGGTCATGCAACTCACTCAAATATCCAGTCATGATTCTCTGGTGCCCACTTGATACTAGATTTGATATCAACTCACCCGCAGAAATATATGACATTCATGACAAAAATCCATCTTTTTAGCTCCCTTCACTTATAGGCATTATTATTTCGACAGACTATAGTGAGCAAAAGCGCTTCTTGCATTTGTAGGAAACATAATAGTTCCAGTTACTTAGACAGAAAAAAATCAGAATAAAAGTAGCTAGCTGAAGAGGAATTGTCTGTTAAAAGCACAGACATTAATTAAACTAATTTCTGATTTGCAGCTAAGTAAATCCAGAAGAATAAATCTTGAGGACAAAAGCCCTCAGCGTGAAAATCATTGTAACATCTGCAAGGTCTCACAATACCATAACGCCTTTATGAAGTCAATATACAAATTAAAAGGCTTAACTCAGGCAGTGAGAAAGCTCACACTTTATTTTGGGGCTATCTCCAGAGGCCTATTAACCTTTCAAGACACTGTGAATAAACAATCATACACAAACGGCAGGAACTGAGAAGACCCTGAATTAATCCTCCATAGGCAAGGTTATTTATTAGAAAAAAAGAAGTTGAGGCACATGGGTCTGAAACTGGTTGTGTAACCGACCATTTCAGAGATTTTTCATGAGAAGGCATTGAAAAAGGATCAATAAATTTGCACCCTCAGTAACGTTTGCACTGCTTCCTATTTGCACAGGAATAAATTCAAACTCCGTATTTTGGAAAAAATATTTGTACTCTGTTTACACCCATCACTTCTCCTACCCTTGTGGCAAAAGATCTGGGTCAGCACATCAACAGCCCCCCAAAGTCATCCTATTTATCTTGCTTTGTTAAAAATCACCTCCTCTGTGTTCACCCCAGCTCCAGTGGAGTTAATGCTTTTAGCACAGCCTCCTATGTGGCACAATGTTTGCATTGTAATATTGCAGAGAGAAATGCCATTGTCAATTGAAAGTGTAAATCCTGGAATGGAGAGCACAGGTCTGTAGGAACAGGAGCACATTCTCCCCCGGTGCTTTGCCTGTAGTCCCCACCTCAGGGCACAAGGGGATGTCACTGATCCCCAGCTCTGGATCACGGACCCACATACACAGACCAAAATCTACCCCATGCAGCTGGCATTGGGAAGGATGAAGCACCAGCACACACTGGGCTTCCTCACCCCATGTCAGGCACCAGACACATCTACAGCTGGCACTGGAGAGAAATGATCAAGGAAGAGAAATAATGCAAACAAACTTTCAAAGGAAGAGAGTAATTTATTTTGCATTTGTAAATCAGCAGAAAATTCCTTTAACACGCTAGTGGAGTCTTTTATTACTACTTTTAACTCTTTGCACCTCTGCATGGCAGAAGGCTTGAGGTACTTTGAGGCTGTGCATGCTACTTGGTGTTTATTTATGGAATGAAGAGACTAAATGTCAGAGGATATATGACCAAAGCACAGGTACCTGCAAACAGAAGACTGAAGTAAAACACAATGTGTTTGTCCATGTAAAACCCGCTGACACCACCAGGGCAGCATCTTTATGCTTGGGACTTTTTCTCCCCCACCCCCCGACCCGTGCTATAGGAATTTGCATGGCTGATGAGGTTATCTTTGCACAAAGCAATCTGAAAACTTGATTTCAATCAGTGGCATAATCAAAGCCTCACTATTGCAAAATAATATGATTAAAGACTCCATTATTTCAAACACCACAGCACTAAGCAGATCCTTGGAGGGGAGTACTTTTGTGCACTAATCCATGCATGTAATTATCGATATGCTTTCCCATGCCCTATTCAAATGCTCTCCCCTGAGGCTTTTCTTCCACTTACACTAGGGAAAAAAAAAAAGCCAATCAGTTCAGTTTAAAGAACAAGTTGTATAACTCTTTTTGATCTACTGCCTGAAGGATCAAATAAGGAATTCTACCAGCCATAACGTCAGAAGCAAATGATAGGGCTTTGCTGGTCCTGATGGCCACCAGCACATGCTGGAGCACAGGCAGGGCATGGCAAGTGCCCTGTGCTGGGACATGGTGACACCAGAGCTGCTGCCAGAGCACCTGGGCTAATAACATCCTCAGGGCTGAGTGCTTCCTTAGCCTTCAAGAAAAGGAGTGCCAACAGATGGCTTAATACAAGGCTGCATGTCTTTAATGAAACTTAGGGATGTAAAAATTAAAAGCAATTAAAGGATAAGCAATTTGCTCTGTAAGAGATTAGAAAGATGCAAACCAATGCCCATGTGGGGTTTTCGGTGCGTGTATCAACTTGCCTGTGCTGAGAACAGCACCAGGCTGGCAACAGCAACAGCACTGCCACGTTTAAACTGATTTGGATGCTACCAGAGCAAATCATCTAGAAGACAAAATTCACCAAAGGTAGTCAAGAGCACAAAAGATAGTGCATTAAAAACAACAAAGAGAGGTTTAGTGCAAGCACAGCCCCCGTGCTCGCAGCCAGGAACCCTTCAGCTGCAGTCAGGCAAGGGCAAGGTGCTGGACACAGGGGCAAGGCTACAGCCAGCCTCACTCCCCACTCAATGCAGTTTAAATTAGACTATCTGAAAAGAAGCGCATTCCCATTTTCTGGTGATTTTAATGGACTAATAGAATCAACAACCAGAGTGTGTTGGTTGCTGCTAACATGAAGGCAGCACCTTCCTCTGGAACCGGGGGACACGGTTCTTGAAACTCGCGTATCTCCAAGCAGCCAGTAAAATAACAGAATGACACATTTCTTCTGCTTCCAGTTAAAACCACAAAGGAAATTTCAAACATTTAGAAGCTAACATTATTCACTTTGATCTTTAAAAATATAACACCATCTGTTGCCATCAGATTTACAGTACAGATCTCAGATATGTACATTATTTGTTGGTATAAAAAGCTGTCAGCAGCCCCAGCGCAAAAGCAGCGATACTGTGGTAATCTCCCGAGTTTCAGAGAGAAAAGCTACTAATTTGAAAAGCGTAGCCAACAGGTTATTAATGAGAAACACAGTATCTACAAAACAAACACCACTTCCCTTCCCACAAAACCCACAAAACCAAACCCCTACAGCTTGCTAACACTGCAAACTGCACAATGGGAGAAACTTATCCCAGAAATTCCTGAACCTCAACAGCCACCTATTTCTGATCCCTGCAGTCCTGCTCCCGTGGCAGGATTTCTACGTGTCAATGCCTCCAACTTTGTGCGTTACATGAGGTACAGGTTATATGAGGTGTGGGCTAAGGAAGGATTTAATTACAAGTATCACCACTTTTGATGCTATGCAGGTTCCATAACTATGTGTTATAACACAAATATGCCCAAAAAAATCACATTCTCCTGTCAGCAGAATCTCAAAAACTAGTGTGGGCTGGCTGAAAATTTGTAAAATAAACAAAACATAGCACACATTCCTATTATAAACTTATTATGCAAGATGAGTTTGGGTAATAAGTAAAACCAAATAAAAAGTTCAAGTTATTTTCTGGATATGCCTTAGCCATTCCAAATCTAACTCCAGTTTTAAGGATGTGGCAGTTGTGAAGGGCCAGGCTAGGGCACCTGCTGGGGCAAGATTGGCAGGAGTAGTCCAAAGTCAGAACTTCATTCTGTCAGATCATTAGTAGCTTTAAAACAAAAAAGGCCTTGACCTTTCCTTTAAAAAAAGAATTATTCACTCTTCTGAAAATCCAACTTCTAGCTTTTCTGATGTCAAACAAGAAACCTTGGAAATAAATTCTTACCTGTACGATGCAAATGATGACATTCCTTATGTTTGTAATATTTAGCTTTTTGTGCCTTGCAAAAGAATACAACAGGAGAGGACATACTAATTTTTTCCCTGTGACACACTCTGTCCAGACACACTCTGTCTTGCTGGTATCTCTTGACTGAACAACTGCAAGTAAATCTGTCTTTTCCTTATCAAATTAAAGTCCACTAGACATAAAGAAATCCAATTAGCACTACAAAAATTAAAGCATACCATTTCCTCAGTCTCATTTACACCAATATAGACTTTTTTCTTTGTGTCAAGGGTGAAGGACAGAGCTGAATGATGGGATTTTTTCCATCTCATTTATATACTGATGTAATAAGGGCAGACAGGTAGGTCCTATGCAAATGCTGATTCTGTCAGCAGCCAAAGTTGCCAGGACTGTGAACATTGTCACTTATAGATTGATAAATGGACTACACGGACTAATTGTATTTCGGCATCTCCGGACAGATGGCAAATCTTACAGCCATATGGTGATTATTTCCACTGAGCTGAAAGTATATTAACACTTACCAAAATGTTTGAAATTATGAGATGGTCTGAAATAATTTTTCCATGAACTGGGATAAAAACAATGGGCTCGGACAGGCTGGCACGCTGGGGCTGGGCTCTCTCCCAGGATTCCCGTTCCACGCAGGCTCCAGGGCCTGCGGGTATCGGAGTTATTGATGAAACTGGCTGTGTGCTGGGTCCTCAGCTGGAGCTCAGAGCCTGTGTGAGCGCCAGGGGACAGCGGGACTCATTTTAGCTCTTCTGCCTTGCCCTTATTTAGTTGCCACTCTCTGCTGCTTGATACGCCGGCTGCCCTTTCAGCTGGCAGCACTGATACAAACACTCCCTTTTCCTGGTATTTTTTTCCTCATTCCTTCACTTCTCTCTGGTTGAAAAGGAACCGCAAATCCACTGGAAGAACTGAACACAGGGTCTCTGGACTAGGACTGACTGAGCAATGTGCACCTGCAGCCCAAAAAGGCAGTCATATCCTGGGCTGCATCCCAAGAAATGTGACCAACAGGTCAAGGGAGATGATTCTCCCCCTCTACTCTGCTCTCATGAGACCCCACCTGGAGTACTGCATCCTGGTCCGGGGCCCCAGTACAGGCAGGATGTGGAGCTGTTGGAGTGAGTCCAGAGGAGGCCATGAAGATGATCAGAGGGCTGGAGCATCTCTCATATTGAGATGGGCTGAAAGAGTTGGGATTTTCAGCCTTCCAGTATCTAACAGGACCACAAGAGAGCTGCAGACCAACTTTTTACATGGACATCCAGTGACAGAACAAGGACTAAATGCTGAAAAAGGGCAGCTTTAGATTAGATAATTGGAAGAAATTCTTTACTGTGAGGGTGGTGAGGCAGTGGAACAGGTTACCTAGAGAGATTGTGGCTGCCCATTCCTGGAAGTGTTCAGGCCAGGATGGATGGGGCTTTGAGCAACCTGGTCTAGTGAATGGTATCCCTGCCCAAGACAAAGTTGGAAGCAGACGATCTTTGAAGTCCCTTCCAACTCAAACCATTCTGTGACTATACATGCACTATATACATTTAGGTATCCCCATGTCTGCTCCCAAATGAGGAATTAGCTGGGAGGGGACAGAACTACGCCCCAGCAATCCTGTAAAACAAATCAAACCAGCTGGACAGTGACAAGAGGCTCACCCTGCTCACTGACAACTACGTGAGCCATTGCTAAGCTCTGCAGTGCTCCTTCAGCACAAAGCTGGTAGCTCAGCATGTTTATCAAACGCAAGTAAAGCACTTCAGGCTGACACACATCCCAAAGACAGCACAGCACGCTTATGGCTGCATCCCTGACTGACACTTTTGCTGTGGGGCTTTGAACCTTTGATGGGATCTATGCAGCAGTGAATTCACCCTTCAGAAAATGCAGGAGACATGATCTTCTTTTGATCTAAGTTACTGCTTATTTATACCAAACAAATGTGAGCAAAGTCAGCTCAAATTCTAGACAGATGTTTATGCTAGAATAACAACCCACATTACACAATTTAAATGATTTTTTTTGCTTCATTTTCAGAACAAAATTCTGAACACTTATTTGTTTTAAAATAGGATTAGAAATGATGTTTTGTATTCTGCAGGAATTTGTTTTGCATGCACGCTCGTGGTACGTAAGCTCTTGGTAGTGGAAATAGCCACCTCCCTTGCTGGAGGAGAAAGTTCATGCAACAGTTTCCCCTACTTGCCATAAGTAAAATATAGCAAGTCAAGAGTTAGAAATTGCACTCTTCATAGTCCCTGTGATCTAAAATTAGTGCCTGGTGTTGGTATGCAGAATGGATCAAGTACTCGCTGAGCCACTGAGGATAAGGTGCCAACTGGTGAGAAATTCTTACTATGCTTTTCGCACATTCACACTTTAGCACCCTAAGAATTAAATCGATTTGATCTGTAAGGTCTCTATTACAGGACTCCCTAAACACGATTTTCTTTTTGGAAGCTTTACTACCCCTGAAAGGCAGCAAAAGAGCATTTCGGTGGCCCACTTCTCCCTAGACAACCCAGACTTGCCCTGTGTTTTTCCATGTGCTTCCAAGCCAACACTTTGACCCAGGCCTGGAGCTGCTGCCACCCTGGGCACCAGCCAGGCTGTCCTCCCCCCAGGCGGCAGCAGCAGCTCCAACGTCACCACAGGGGAAGGAGAAGTGCCAAAAGGAGATGGAAAAAGAAAAGAAAGAGAGGAAAAGCAACTTAACTGCAAGGGGCAAAGTTTGGACCAACCTGTTTACCTCATTGAAATCAGCTGTTCTTTTACGGAATAACAAGACAGCACTGAACCATCCCAAACCATTCCCAGCAGTCGTGTGTCTATTTTCTCTTCTGGCCAATAATTCAGAGGTCATCTTGTATAGCAGTTGACGAGCATAAACTCTTTCCAGTACAGCCTCATGTCACGTGTGCTAATTTAACAGTTATTGGAAAGGGTGTTGCAAATCAGGGCAATGTTACTTTGATATTTAACAAGAGAAGCCGTACAGAGTTGCACAATATTGCCCTCCCTCCTAAGGACAAGGATGCCAATTCATAAGGCAGGGAGGAAAGACCAAGCAGGGAATGCAAAGTGGATTAGATATTTTGATTCCATTCCAAATTCTAAGCTTAAAATATAAAAAACTTTGGCAACTTCTCCCCCATAGAATTTGAAATGCTAATTTCTAACTCAATGGAGAAAAGTTCTTGCAAAGATCTGAACAATGCATATGCAGGATTATTACTTTGAGGCTGAAAAATTCAGCACAGACCTTCCCTGTAGAGGGAAAAGCAGGTAACCACAACCACAGGAGAGGTGCTTAGCTCAGGCTTCAGTCGAGGTGATGAAGGAAGCTGTCCCTACAGCCCTCTGCAAAAACCACTGTCTTTCTCCCCAGGAAAGTCTGGGGAGGCAAAACAGGGCAAAAGGGATTGCTGGGAGTATCAGGCTGCACACAACTACATCCTTGAAAGCTGATGCATCTTCCATAATATGCAATTTTGAAGGTCTCAAAAAACAGATGCTCAGAACTTTCTGTCTGGGGAATGTCTTTGAGGATCACATGGAAACTTTAAACACATTATTTGTCCTTCAGATCTCTCAAAAGACAAAGTGGAATTTCACATTGTGCACAAACACCCATTTCCCTGCTCCAAAGCACAGAGGAAGGTGAAAGAGATACAGAGAGGAAAGTTCCCCAAGGAAGCATGAACACATACACACTTCTGGATCTGCCTGGGAGGAGATGAGCAGCCTCCCTGTCTACCCCAAATAACTCCCAAACCAACAACTCCCTCTCTGGAGTGTGGGATCTGGTCCTTGCTCCGCAGCTTTTGTGTTTCATTGTAACTGAGATTAGACTCGAGCTTTTAATTCAAGTCCCTTGAATTTGGGTGGGTGTAGTGAAGTGACAGATCCCTGTTCTCAGTCAAGCCAGTTTCTTTTCTTCTTGAAAAGGACCATAAACCAAATTAGACTGATTTTTATGAATGAGCATTTTTAGAAGATACTTCAAATACAAGTTTATAAGGCCCACCTCTTATAAACAACGGGCAACACCAAATTAGCTATCTCCTATAAGCAACAAACAGCTGTCAAACAAAATAATCATGAAAAGAGAGAGCTCTCATTCACCTGTTTGCTGTAAAGTTTTAGGCAACTGAATCTCTTTTATTATTTCAAAAAAGAATAAATTTCTCCCTATCCCAGCTGGAGGACAGAGGACTACAATGACAATCACTGAATTTTATATGTACATGAACAGAGTCCAAAGATACTTTTATCTCCTCTCTGAATACCCAAGGGCAGCAGTTGGGCCCTTGATGTGCATTGTGCCCATGAGCACTGTGGCACTGTCCTGTCTGGGTAGAAACCACCTGGCAGGTCAGGGAGGATTATTTCAACTTCGGGGCTATCAGGGGATTGGACTACATGAGGGTGTAAGAAATAGGGGCTTTACGTGGAGGGGTAGTGCACACTAGGTACAGACTCATAGTAAGTTATATTAAGACCAAAAGAAAAAAAAAATCTGATTTGTGGGAGTTTTCCTACTTTGTGAAAAAAGGGAAGTGTGCATATGCTAAATAGGTGTTTAAGAGAGAGGGAAAAATGGTTAGGTGTATAAAGGTGGAATGAGATTAAATTGACTAGCTTGTGGCTCTCAAGTTGAGAAATCCCACTTCCAAGTCAGGACATGTACATAGTGGAAGTGTGCTTATGGAGAGACAGTAGAATAATCCAAACCGACAGCTCTGGGAGAAAGTAAGTTAATAGGGACTGACGACATCACCTTCAGGATTGGCATCAGATCATCCTGCATGCCAGAAACTGCTCTATCCCAAAAGGTAGGACCCTCCAAGGGCAATTTTCATCACCACTCTGCAAGTCTAATGTCCCACTTTGAGGCATGGAGCAAGTTTGACATCTTCCATTCATATAAAAATTTTATCTGTGTGATTTGGGGCTGTGGGCAACATGGGGACAACTACATTGCTGCCATGTTTGCCCCACTGTCTGAACTACCCACTAGAACAGATATTCTGCCTCTTTACACGTCACAATCTCCAAAACAAATGCTAACAAGGTGTCACTCTCCCCACATTTTCCATTCACCCTCCAAGCAACTCAGCACCCCAGCACAGCCCTGAGAGCTGGGTGGGGACATTTTGCACTTCTCGTCTCAAAGAACTTTTCCAGCTTTTTTCAAATGCTCTTACTGACAATTTTCAGCACCACCAAACAGATCACATGTTCCCGTTTAAACAACTGCAGGGAGACATTTTAGATGTGTACAACAGATTCATAGTGGGAAGCTGGAATACAAAAGGCTGATAAAAGCAGGGAATGAAACAAAGGCAACAAAGTGTTGCTGTAACAGATTACGGAGTAACTCACCAACAGAGGAGAATTTGAGTCAGTCACTGCAATGCAATTAATATGATTGCGCATCTTGAAGCACCGTGTTTTCAAAAGCACAAGTGTTGCTCAATACTCCCCAGCTCTGGCTATGCTACCTGCCCTTCTTCCAGGAATGAAAAAATAAGTAATGAATACTGAAAAAAAGATGGTCACACCTCCAATATAAAATTAACATTTCCCTTCACCACTACACAAAATTAAAATTTTGTATCCCCCCCCCCAAAAAAAAATACAGTAGTTGCATATCTGAGGAGAATCTACTATAAAATGTTAAGCAGAGGCAAACAAGAAGTATTTATTCAGTAAGTACATGTACAGCACCATTTCACAGTCTACAAGGAGGGATCCTCAGTACAAGCAGGAGCAACTCAGTACAAGCTGGCTACATATTTCTAAACATATTCCACAGAGGCCTTTGCTGTGTTGCTGCACTGAGGTACTACACGTTGCCTGATAAGAAAGCAGTTGCAGGATTATTATCATTATTATTATTATTATTATTATGAAAATGCTAACAGGGAACAACGCTGGCAGCTCTGGAGGGCTCTCCCTGGCCTCTTGATGCGTAGGCAGAAAAGTGCAACTTCTACAGAAAATTCCTTTTTGAATTGCAGTAGGGTTCAAGCTTCTAAATCCTGTAGGCTGCAGTGAAACTTCCAGATGGAAAGGAAACAGTTTGTCCCTTCAGGAATTCTTACAATCTTGCATTTTGATAAGCCACGTCAAATAAATAAAATCAGATCAGTGCATGGAGGAGGCAGGAAAGGAGGATGCAGTGCCACTGAAGGGAACAGGCTTTGCACGGTAACCAGCACTCACTGCTGCTCACACCTCTATCACCAGGCCCCTTTTTCCCTCTTTCCCCTGTCTCAAATCTGCTCACTCTTTCTCCACAATAAAGCCACTGTTGTTTTGCAGCTAAGGCTCCCAGTCCTGCCAGCCTCCAACATGAAGCCCACAAATCCTAGAACACCTACACAGCAGAGCCTCCCGCTCCCCTATGAGTCACTAAGCAGGCTGTCCCGCTTGCTGATGTCAGCCAGCAACATCCATTTTTTTTAAAAACAAATCCTAAAAACACCTCGACCATCAATTATTTAAAAGTATTATCTTCATTTTAATCCTGGCCCCCGTGGTAAAATTCCCATTACAAAGCAATTCAGAGTGATGCAAGAGGGTCCAATAGCCTCTAATAGTTGCTACGTCAATGAGGAGTAAGCAGCCAGCTACTCGTGTCACACATGAGCTAAGCACAGAGCATCCAAGCCGGCAGCAGCGGGCAGATTTCTCTTGCAAACAGGCAGAGAGCAGCTAGGATGTGTCACCAAAAATATAATCAGAGATCAACTGCATCAGCCAATCTCATCTTGTACATTTTGCATGAGTATGTATTACACAAGCCCTACTCACACCGTCCCTAACCTGTGCGGGGTGATGTGTGGCTGTGGCGCAGCAGCAACCTTCCCCAACACTAATTGTCTGTTCCCTGCCTAATTGCTCTTGCCATTAAAAGTGCTTCTTTAATGCTCAGGCTTAAACACACTTCCCGCCTTCGTTTGAAGGCAGTGCCCTTGTCACATTCTGAGGTTTAATAACAGGATCATCAGCTTTTTACAATATGCTGCTCAATTATCAGAGGAACACAGTTGAAATACGTTCCCTGAGCACATTAACATCCTAAAGAGCCACGGCCAAATCACAGTATAAACAAGTCACACGCTGTATTTGCAGTGCACAAAGTGCACAGAGGCGATAGACAGCATTCAAGGTGAAAGCTGGCAGAGATTTGAACATGTAGCAGCCTTCAGGAGCGAGGACCTTCCCACTCTGCACACACCCTATCAAAAAGTCAACAGGAAAACCAACAGCTGATTCAAAATTCTTGTGCGTCCTTAAGTGTATGTTCATGGTGAGGCTATTTATCTTGGGCACTGCAATAATAATGAACGAATAAAATGAACACACAGCACTGCAGGAAATCTAGATGCAAAACCAGGATGATGCCCTTGCTCTTGGGTTCTCAGCAAACTCCCTGCCCTTCTCTGCCTGTCTCAGTCACACTGGGAATATGTTTAAAAGAACAGTTTAAGACACTTTGTCAGATCTTGGATCAGTTAAAAAACTTTCAGTTTAAAGGAACTGAGCATCAAATAATTCTTTTTAACATTTCAAATGATGCCCTTGTTATCATGAGACCTACTCACCATTCTCTCTTCAAATAAAAAGAAGGGCTTGAGGGACATCTCAACTTTGTGGAGAATATTTTATAATTTTTTTCTCAAGTGATAATCAAATTAACAGTGGTAATTAATTAAGTTAGCAGCTGAAAGCAACTTGACCACGATGACCCTCTTAGCACTGAATTTTCTTTGTGTTCACTCTTCCTACAGCGTACTGTACATGAGCAAATGTCGGAGAAATTTGCAGCACAGGACTCAAACTAGTTGTGGTACTGGCAGATTTTTCCTATTGTCATTTGCTAAACTTACCTGTAGCAGACCCTACAGTATTTTTATAATCTACTGTCAGTATAATCTACTTCCATGTCAGTCATCCCTCCATCATTTCTTTCTGCTACTCTTTTATTACCTTGTCTCTTAATTTCTCCCAATCCCATGTTTTACTTAGAGCTTATTCACACAGATTTTTGCCTAAATTCAGTTATGTGCATCTGTC
This sequence comes from Empidonax traillii, assembly GCF_003031625.1. NCBI lineage: Eukaryota > Metazoa > Chordata > Aves > Passeriformes > Tyrannidae > Empidonax > Empidonax traillii. The sequence continues at coordinate 1,796,460 of NW_020955394.1, read as the reverse complement.
TGCATTGCTATGCACTGCCAAGAACTCCACACATAATTGTGAGAGGAGACAATGTCACTTGGATGAAACTCTACTACAGATTTGTTCACTCACTTGAATGCAACCACACCAAAACCCTAAGCACACACAAATCATGAGGATCCAGCTATTTAGTCTTTTTTTAAATCTACCCACCCCACCAAGCTCCCTGCCTCTCTAACCTTATTTAAATACACATAAACAACATAAATAAGGGACTACATACTGTTGAGGTCAATGGAGCTTTCCCTTGCATTTCAGTGAAACCAAACATACTAATTCAGAACTACAGTTCTCTGGACCTGACTTTCCCACTGGATGTTGTACAGACACCTGTATCTGTACACAGAGGCCACAATCTCCAAATCAGAACAACAATCATTTATATTCCCTTTGTAAAATGGGAATACCTACATAAGGAGCTAAGGATGTGAAGAATCAAGCACCCCCAGCCAGCTGTTTCAAAAAAACCATGAGATAAATGGCTTCAGCATCTATCAGATCTCAGTCCCTTTCCTTGAACAACACCAGCACCAACTGGATGATGTCTGATATAATCTGCTCCCCCAAGCTGTGCTAGGAACTGAACTGAAGCTGCTCACCTTAAAATCTAAAAAAAAAAAAAAAAAAAAAGAGTCCCTGAGCTCACAGTACCAACTGAGCTGTGTTTGGGTATATGCTTGTCCTAGCCCTGCTTTGAGGGACCCTGAACTGCAGTGAGAGCCAGGTGCCACTCCCAGGGTCCCAGGACACCCCCTTCCCTCACAGACAGATGGGTTGGCCAAACTTTGAAGGGAGCTAGTGCAAGACTCCCATGGATTTCAGTGGGATTCGGATGAAAGCCAAGTTGAATTTCTTCTGCAACACACACTATTCCCTGCCACGGAGCTTCTCAGGCAAAGCTTATCACCATGGTTTCTAAAGTACTGCTGGTACCAGGAAAGTGAACACCCTTCAAAATTAACATCTCCCTATAACATGAGCTTCACCACAGCTTCTGCTTCCTTCACGACCTTATTCCCTCTTCCTCACATTTGTTTGCCTTTTACTCCCCAAATAAAGCCACATGCTGGCCAATGGACATTACTACTGCTGACAGCAGAAGGGGAGAGTGCAAGGCAGACTTTCCTTACCTCTTAAATGTCACTGCATAATAAAAACATTAAAGATGCCCTCAGTAATATAGCCCCCAATTGCACCTTTCCATGAATATATTACATGGAGAACAGAGTTTTGTTCAAGAGTCCAGTCACCTTAAGATGAGGTTACTTCACTGCTTGATCTAGGCTTGGAAACTCACCTTTTCCCACCTTCCTGGTGATGGGCTCAAAGCCCACCTGGGGGAGGTGTGGACAGATCCCAGCTGGAGGGGACTAATTTATCACATTAGCCCCTGAGGAAGCAGCAGAGAAAAACCATCTCATGTCAGCCAAAAGAAAGGTGTGCTGTGAGCTAGTTCAGCATTAACCTGTATAGCACACACTTCTACATGGTTGTACACCTTTCTGCAATAATTGCTAACAGTCAGAGGCCTCATTTTCAGTTTTATATTATTTATAAAACATATCTAAAATTCAATTTTATTGCTAGAGGGTATTTACATTGATTTGAGTTTTAATCCAACAGATAATATAAATAACAGCTTCAGCACAAGTGAAGTGATTTACAGGTCTAATCTAAAGCGGATACTCGTCACACACCTCATAACAAGAAATATTTTGTAATGGACAGATAAAGAAATACAAAGTTACTAAAGAAATTAAAACAGTAAAAGAATTTAAACACAGATGAAGTGCTACCCAATACCTCCATAAGCCTCAAGCATCTTTATAACTGTATATTTAGCTTTGACTGCTTAAATTGAGGTCAAACTATTAGATGAGTAAGTGCAGCTCACTAACACCAGAGCCACTTTCTTGATTGTGATAGCCTTTGGCTTGCAACACTAAGAGACAAAGCAGGTGGTATTTTCAGACAAAGATTTCTACAGTTGGAAATGTGTTACACTGTGGCTTTCAAATAGCTAAAGTTTAAGCTCTGAGACCATTGAGGTAACAGCAGCTATCAGATATGCTGGGTAGAAGAAAGTGGTGATTTAGGAAAAGATTTGTTCCCTTCAAAGTAAACATTTGTCCAGTGAGACCCTTAACAGTGGCTTGACCAATATACAATGGTTTTCAGTCAGTAGGAACCTTTACATTGACTTTAATGGGCACTGAAGAAGATTTTTTTTTTCCTGGACAGTTTTTTACAACATTGTTTTCATATCCCTGTATTACAGGCATTGGGGTTTTTTTAACATGTAAATTACTTCTGTAAAACTTGAAACTAGCTTGCTGCCTAGTAAGTCGAACTAAACTAACAGTTTAAATAGCTCAGCTCACAGCTAATAAGCAATTTAAATAGCTTTGCTTTGCTGAGCTCAAGTAGCTATATCAGGTTTCATAGCACCATCAGTCACTGCCAAATCCATAGGCAGCATTTAAATGAATCATTAGCAATGGTCACCCCTAGGAAAAAAAAAAAAAAAGAGCAAAGTAAAAGAAAAAATATTTTAAGAGCTAAGAATCAAGTTGCTGTCACAATTTCTATGAAAAAATGCCTCACATGTGACACCAAAATGTGCCCAGGAAGCAAATCCCACTGGAATTCCTGGGCCAAAATATATTCTTTCAAGTAAGGAAAACTGTGCTCTGACCACAACCTGCTTCACAAGGACAGGCAAGTACAGAGGTGCCCATTTCACAGAAGGAAAAGCTAGAGCATGCAGAGGTGAAGGATTTACCAGCAGAGATGGAACTGGAAAACTCGGGGGTTGCTCCCATGTCTGTGTGCCAAGACATAGCTGCAGTAATGCTATCACAAACACACTTCCAAGTTCTCAGTATCAGAAAGGTGAATGGCAAGACAACGACATGAGACACTGAAAAAAATGCATATTCAAAAAACACCTTGTCTGCACTCTGTACAGAGTGTGTGAGTGTGTACAACCCACGCTGAAACCCAGGGAATGAATGATGCTGGGAGCTTGATCTCACATGCACCAGGGTAAGACTGAAATAACTTACTTCAAGTGAAACACATTAAATCAGGGTATTGAACCAGGCTGGTGGACGTGCCTGCTCCCTGTACAAGTCTGCATGACCCAACATGGAGTGGCACAGACAGAGCTCTTAAAAGCCTTCAAGTCCTTCGCAGCCTGAACAGCTCTGGAGGCAGAGCAGGACCACACTGAGCCCAGAGCTACAACTGTCTGACAGAAGGGGATGGGGGACCACTGCAATCGTCCACTCAGTTCTCTCCGAGCCACAGCTAAACTGATCTACCAGTATGGAAATAGTTAAAAATGACAACAACAAAAATATTTGCATTGAGAGACACCCAGATAGGGTGACAGAGGCAAGTTTCCCATGGATGGATGTTTCTGAACATCCTGGACTAATTCGGGGCAGTGCTTCTCCACACAGGTTTTGATGCTTCTTTCTCCAACCCCGAGGACAGTTCGTTTCATTTTTCAGTGAAACTTCATATAATTAAGAAGACGAGTCCCTTGCAATCCTTAAGTGAAACACAGGGAGATACTCAGATCCTATTTCTCCTTCTGCCCCTGTACTTCTATTCAGTATTCCTGGGTATCAAATTCAGACACATGCATGACATTTTAATTCATTATTTATCCATATAGTCTCAAATTATATCCTTCGACAAAAATAAACATATTTATAGTGGGAATTTGGATAGCTGGAAGCAGCAGGAGTAAGCTCAGAAACTGGAGAACGATTCCTTGCCACAGGGGGGTGAGGAGAGGCAAGGAAAAGGTGTGAGAGAACATAATAGGATAAAAATAAAGTAAATGAAATGTGTGGGTTTGGAAAACTCTAAGACACTCTGGTCGAAAGAATCTCAAACCTATATATAGTTCAAGTCAAGAGCACAAACTTAACCTCTGTTTCCGGATATTTAGTTCACAAGCTGCCCTAATGCCAGCATTTAGCTTTTGTCCCCTCATACAAGTTAGACGATAGAAAAAACGCCGGACTGATTTCTGGAAAGATCAAGCTGAATTCTCCAAGAGGCCACCACATGCGATCAGAGACTTCTGGCATGTTAAAAAAAAATAAACAAGGGGGGAAATATTTACGCAAATTAGGGAACAACTGGCACAATTCAGGCAAGTTTATCTCGTGCCTCCAGCAGCCAGAGCTCTGGCTGAGCCAGCGCGAGTGAAGCATCTGACAATGAACTCGCTACACATCCCGCAGCTTCCCGGCGAGGGACCGGACCCCCCGGCCCCCGCACCAGCACCCCGTTCCGCGACATCCCGAGCTCCTCCCCGCTCATTCCAGCGGGGATTTCGCCGCCGGTAACGTGCCGGCGGTGCTCTCCCTCGGCCAGCGGCTCGGGCAGGAGCCCGCTCCCGGGCGGGCGTCAGTGATTAATTACATTATAAAACGCCGGTTCTGGGGAGCGCTCCCGGGGCTCTCCCCGGCTCCGCGACCGCCGGGCACACCTGCGGCGGAGCCGGGGCGGGACGCGGCGCCCACGCGTGGCCGGGGCCCGGCGGACTCACCCCATGTCTCGGCACCTCTCGGCGGCGGCGGCACTCCCGGGCGGCTCCCCGCGCTCGGCGCCCAGCGGCGGCCGCGTCCCCACTTCGCACATGCGGCCGCCCCGGCCCCGGCTGGCTGCGGCTGCACGGCGGCTGCACGGAGAGCCGTCCTGCTCCTCCCGCTCCTCCTCCTCCCGCCGCCTCCCTCCCCCCTTACATAACCTCCCTCCCGGGCGGCGGCGGCACCGAGCGGCTCCCGCGGCTCCCGCCGCCCTGCCAGGCACAGCGCGGGGGCGGCGGGCGGAGCGCGGCGGGGATGGGCGGGGATGGGCGGTGGGCGCGCCCCGGGGGCCCCCCCGCTCCCCGCCCCGCCGGTGACAGCCGTGCCCCGATGGGCAACGAGGAGCCGCGGCGGGAGGTTGTGGTATCTCGTCCCACCGGTGCCCGCCTTGGAGGGGCCGCGACCTGACCCGGAGGGGGACGGGGCAGCCAGAAAACTTCGGGTGAAGTTGTAGGGGTGTCCCCAGTCGGCCCCGTCCGCGGCCGTGGAGCCCCAGCGGCCAGAGGGGTCAGCCCACGCCCGGGACCGGCTGTGCGGGTCCGGCTGTCCCGCACCGGGAGCGCCCCGCAGGCGGCCCCCGCCCCGCGGCGCGGGAATGGCGCGGGTCCCGGGATGCCCTTCAGATCCGAGGGGATGCCACGCCGAGGGATGCCCGGTGAAACACGGGCAGGCGATTCTTTCGCACTGTCACGCCCTCCCCGGGTTGTTTCACGCTCCGAGTCCGTGTTCCCAGGGCGATGCGGGGCATGGCGGCCGTGAGTGTGGAGCCTGCGAGCCACGGGACCGTGTCAGCCCCATTTGGGCCCTGGCCTTGGCAGACCCAGCCCCACAGCCCAGGTCTGGGTCTCGCACCCCGCCAGCACCCTGCTGCTCTGCCCAGAAGGGTGAATCCTATCGGGACCACTGACTCTCCTTTGGCCCTCAGCAGCCCCGCCCCAAATCTGTGCCAGATACGGTCACAAAACCATGTCGGTTCCCCGAAAATAAAGAGAGGGATGATTCCTGTCTATGGAAGGAAAAATTGCACTAGTGTGGAAGAGCTGTGTCACCCAGCTACGAGGGTGACACATCTGACAGGCAATCACAGGACACAAATCCATAGCAGAGCCATGGACCTGCTCGGTTGGGTGTTTGTGGGACTGTGCTACACAGACACACTTATTCTTTCCTGGAGAAAAGATGCCCAATTCACACATAAGAGAGAATTTTAACTTCACCCACACAAAGTTATAATTAATACCCTGCCATCAAGAGTGATTATTTTCAACCATTTTTTTTTTCAAATCTCACTTAGATTTATCCTTTCTTTCCAAGAAAGCATAAAAATTGTCGGAAAGACTTCATGTTTGCTTTAACTTTGTGTGCAGTAACTGGAGTAGTCCTCAGTATTACCTGGGGACCTCATGGGAGTCCTTAATGAAAAACTTAGTCAGCAACCTAAAACTTCCCAGCTATGGACAATGAAACTGCCTCCCACTCTGACAGACAACTCATAATGTCTGGAACACCAAAATGGAACTTCAGACCCACTACACTCAAATAAAGTCTATGTCATGAGGAAAAAAAAAAAAGCAAGGTGAATTACACAGACATTTTCAAAAGGCTGTGGGATGACACCTCTCCACTGTACCTGCCCTTTTTACCATGGTCAGAGGGTTACTGTGCATGTTGAAGGACTCTTAACTCCTTACCTAATCACTGATGTCAAAAGACTTCCCATGTCCTGTTCTGCCATCTGAAGGTGAGGTGCCTTTTCCTCTGTGATAGTCATGGAAAAAGTGACAATCCTTCTATGTTCATGATGGCCTGCATCCTTGAATATGGCTTTGATGTGACCATTCCTCTCTTCTAGGAGAAACAGTGCAGGGTAGTATTCTCTAAAGGGAAAAAATAGCAGCCTAGCAATCTTGGGGAAAAAACTCTCACCGTGAATTCAAGCATTTTATCTCACTGTTTTTACACCATTTACCTCATTTTGTTAAATTACACACTCCATTCATCAGACGGGAATTGTCTTGGTCCTCTCTGATTAATTAGCTCATTTTGGTGAGTATCCAAAAGCTGTGTTTTATGAACCAGTGCTGCATGTGACTTACAAGTATCTAAGAGAATTGGATCAAAATGGGATAACACACTTATTATATGTGTCATGATAAGATGAAAATTGGAAATTGGAACTGCAATTGCCTGAGCATTTTCTAATTTTTTAATCTTTTCCAATCTTGTATTCAAGAGTGTGTTTTCATCTGCAGTTATAAAAATAAAGCTTAAGCTTATGGAAGTGTAATTGGCTGTGAAATTCACATGATACAAAATTTTGTACATTGTTCCTAAGGCCTTCCCATTTCATTTATGCTCTTTGTACGACTGTCTTCTATAAGAGACGCAATTATGGTCCCATTTCTCAAGTACCCTGAGACATTTGGTCTGGCAGACAGCAAGTTAACCCAGTTTTCTGCTCATATTTGGGTTTCTGTAAGTGCAGTCCCTTCACCTGAAATTCCCTCTATTCTTCCAAATGGATGAGATACTGCTCTCTCTGAAGTGTGGCACACTGTTGGTGTCCTCTTTTCTCTGCCAAAAAGAGGATGAAGTCCTGCCCTCAGTTGAAGTGAATGGTAAAAGAGCCATGGATTTGAGTAAGGCCCAGATCTCATGGAAACCATTTAACATTGTTAATACCAAATGAAGCAATTGCTCTACAGACAATTTCATCTTTAACCTCTCCACCATCAGAGTCCTAATTTGCCTGCAGTTCCCATTGATTTACATTATTGTTGCATAATTTAGTATTCCAGTTGTTTATAGTATTTTCAGTCCTCTGTAAATGAGAACTATAAATATGCCATCAGAATTAATCAGTTCCTATGCTTTCATATGTGACGTGATATCTCATTTCCGATTTGGCTCAGATGCAGGATGTGTACATGATGGTAATTCAGTCCTCATTTAGTATTCACAAGTGTGCTCTTATTACTGTGGCACGGTTAGGAAGACTCAAAATACTGAAGGTACAGGATCCCTTGGTAGGATTCAAGCTGAGCAGTAAAAATACCCACACTCTGTAAATGGATGTAACTTCTTTAGATGAGAAATTTCTCCTATTCCCACAGGCCTCCTAAAGATATAATTTTTTTGATTCCTAGATACAGGGTGAATATTTTTTCAGAAAGCTGATCTAACAATTGGGAGTATGTACCCAGCCTGCATTCTGAAAAGCAAAGAGCTCACCGGGCTCTTCCTCTCTCTCAGTGTTTCTCTTCTTTCCTTTTGTCTGGCTTTCACTATTGTTGTCTTTTGCCACTCTATTTTATTTTAGATATAATTTTATTGCAGAAAATCTGCCGTTTAGTCTTTTTCAACTGTTATACTTCAAGACAGTCTTCTCCATATTTCTCATGGCAGATAGTATGAAATAAAATATTCAATACTGTGATTTTCTCCTTTTTCCATGTAGATTGATGAAATCTGCGTTTTTTTACTCCAACAGAACTGTACCATTTTCCCCCTTTAGCAAATAACCATTTTCTAGCTTTAAATGTTATCCAGGAGTTTAACCAAAAAAAGCTTTGGGGAACTCTTGATTTTTACATTTGAAACAGAAAATTAGTTTTCAAAATCTCCTGACAAATGGAGAACTAATGTAATTATAATATCACTGGATATAAAATTTTAAAGACAAGCAACTGAGAAAAGAAAGGATTTTAACTCAGACTGTTAAAAATGCTCTGATTTACAATATTTGTTGTTAAAACCAACTTAAGCTGATACCTAATAAACAATTAGCACAAAAGATTTATTTGCTTAAAAAAACCCCACACACTTGTCCTTTCAATTAAAATGTCAGAGCTCATAATAGACATTGGAGACCTTCAACAAGTCCTCCAGCAAGTCATGTAATTTCTAGGGAAAAAACGTTTTTCTTTCCAGCCTCCTTCAGAAATAAGCCACAATAATAGGACTACTTTCTGTATCTTTCAAAGGAAAAAAGGAAGAAAGAATTTAAAAGCATTTTGTCAATCATCTTTAAAATAGTAGGTTGAATGTTCTCTTATTATTCTTTCAGTTTATTCTTATATGTATAATTGCTTAGTGCCAGGAAGCACCTGTCTCAGTGGAGTTGTAGAAGGTCCACATACAGTTTCTACCTCACTTGCAAAGAGTTGTCCTGTGAAATATTCAAGTACTAGTTCAAAGCAGATGTTTCTGTAAATGCGAAGAGCTGTCTTATCACACTGTGGTATATGCTGCCTTCTCAATGATGACAAATACAGCTAACCAAAAATAATATAAGATTTTAGGGAGAGAAGACATAGACACATAAAGAACATCAGTAAAACCAGAACAATGTCCTACAGTCACCACAAGACTCCAGCCCTGAATGTGAGTACCCAGCACAGCACTGAAGGCTACAAAATTATAAGAGCTGATGAGTTTCTAATAATACTGGTGTAGTCAGAGAACATCTGTCAGCATTAATACACAATTTGGGATAGATCCTCTAGGCATCCTTTGTACTTTGGTCTACTGGAAATCTATCCTGGGACAGAGGAGTGCACACTGACCCTGAACATTTGTGGGATTGCTGTCCCACACTTGGAGCAGACCTTGATCCCTTAACAGACCTATTTCTTTGTGCTTTCAAGGTAAAAGACAAACAGATAACCCCAGCTGTCCTTCTTAATGTTTTCATTGATGTAGACACTTTGATTATGTGCACTCCACTGTAAAGTAAATAAGATTGGTCACCTGACACCTTTTTCTCTAGGTAGTGGGTCTTGCTGCTCTGCTAATTTGAACTGGTTTGGCAGTGGACAGGCTGGGACTGCAGAGTAGGTGAGGAGCACTGCATGTAAGTCTCTTACAGCTTGTATTTAAGTCTATGTATTCGTTTCATATGCACACAAATACTGCTTTTTTTTTTGGAGCACATATGCATGAGCGAAGTTCTTCATAAAGCTGCTCACAGGCATGCATAGGTCTCCCAGCTGATGAGCTGGATCCTGAATTGCTCCTCAAAAAATGTACCAAATGTGCTCATTTTTGCCTTCCAATATGCAGTGCTTTGCATTTCATATGGCACTTTAGAAGTTATCAGCTTTTTCACTCAAAGTTTATTTTGGTGATTTTCTTTTTAAATCCCGAAAGAAGAAAAAAACATTCCATTTCATCTGCAAGTACAGATGATGACTCTGGTTTCCTTCCAGGCTTATATCACAAAATTCCATTTATCTGGGATTTATAAAATGGAAGTTATAGCAATCAGGCACCGGTTATGTAGATAGGGTAGATTAGTTTTCTTTTAAACTAATTCAGATCGAAATTGTTGGTCCTGGCAGGCCAAATTGTACAAGAGAAAGGAGAGGGAGAGAAGTGTATGTCTTGTCTGTTAGAAATAGGACCCTCATATTGCAACTTGGCTGTCACTATGGTGGTGACAGCCAAGGCTACTAGCAGGGAAGCAGATAATAAGGAAGGGAAAAGATTTCACATTTTTGGTGGAAAAAAAGCTTGATTTTCAAACATGCAGAATTGTATGACCATACATTCCAGCAAAACATTTTTCTCACATGTAAATTTTCTTGTAGCTCAGGAGATTTCAATTCTCAGGCCCTTTCTACCATCTGTAACTCAATCTCTATTTTTTAAAGAAATTGCAGACATCTGTTTAAATACCCGTCTCTTCCGTCACATGGAATTCTGGATTCAAAAATCTGAGCTCGAAAATAATACCAAAGTTGGATTTCATTTCCAAGCAACCACAGACTGGCATTTCAAACGCTGCCTTTTTAATGAGCCCGCTGTGCCGCACTGACCGTGCCGGGCTCTGCGGCACATGAACAACATCTGGTGGGGGTTGGAGAGCTGGGCAAGGGGGTCGTGCTGCTGGGGGAGAGGGAAAGGAGGAGGTGGAAAAGACACCCCCGGGCTCATTGCAGCTCCTCTGGAGGGCAGATCAGTGGGAACCAGGGGAGGAAATAAGAAGGCAATGTGGGATGTTCCTCAAGACTGCAGTGAGAAATGTGTTTTTTTTTTTTTCTTTTTTCAGCCTGTCCTCCTCCAAGTCACCCTGCTTCCCCTCTGGCCTTCTCCCACAAGGCAGGTCTCTATGCCTAGCTCCCTCCCTAAAGGGTCACTCCCCAAGGTGTCCACACCCTCTCTCTTACAAAAAAACATGATTCTCACGTAAAACAGGAGGGAGGTGGAAAGGCCGGGGCCAGCCATTTTCAGAGCATTTTAGTTCTCCAGAAGTGCTTGCTTTGACTGCTTGCAGGAATTCGTCCCTCAGGCTGGGGCAAAATGGATCATTCTTTGTGCTTTTTAAGAGTTTACTCATCAATGGACTTTGCCCCTTAATCAGCTCCTTGCTTGCCCTGCTGGAAAAGGAAGACATTTCCCTGAGTACACCTGAAGTCTGATTCATTTACATGAATGCCCAAAGCCTACATAAAGGCTTATACATTTCCTTGTGGGCTGAGGCATCTGGGTCCTTCACCTGGTTGAATTCTCAGAGGACTGAGCGGTACCAACGTGGTGACTGAGTGCCAAGTGGGAATGAAGCCACGTGGGATTTCAAGCTATTTACAAAACCTGATGGTTGAAGTATAGTGGTTGAGTATAGCTTCTCACTAAAGCTCAGAAGGAGGAGTGGCAACAAAGAAGAAGATTTCTCCCCTGCCATTGTAGAAATTACCTAGAATTCATACAAGTAAGACCTGGCTCAGAGATAGGAAGTTGGAAGGGCCCAGGACACCGGCTATGGGTGTTTTCCACAGACAGGGATAACTTTGATTTGTGAAGGAAACTGTCACCACAAAAGCTGTACTTTGCACAATTCTCAGAAAAAAGTGTTGAGGTTTTCACCTTGCACCTTTCACTGTCTTATGGAAAGGAATTACAATGCATTTAAGAAGTAGGCTAATATTTTTATGCTTCCAAAATGCATTAGAATAGAAAAAAAAAAGTCACCAAAAAAACTCAAACAAAAAATCCCAAACAAAAAACCCCAACCCTACTGGCCTTAATTTATATCACTTTCAAATGAAGTTAAAGACCTTGACTTATACCAGTTCTTATGCCTAGATATTTGACAAAAGAGCAACAAGAATACAGCTCCCACAAACAAAGATCCCAGGAATACTTTGATGAGGAAATGCATTTTGAAGGAATCTAGTGGGTGGCAGGTTGGGCTTCATGTTTTCTGTGGATAAAAGCAGCACAAAGAGAGCTTCTGGATTCCTAATTCTACCCAGTATAGCTTTGTTCTGCAGCAATACTTGGACAACAAAATACAAAACTATTACTAATCAGTTGAATAAACACAATCTTTTTTTTTTTTCTCTTTCAGCTCCATATTTTACTTCTCAGAAAGTATCTATTGTCAACACTTTTAAATTCAGTCTTGCATAATTCTAGTTAACAGAAGCTATAAAGTGCTCATATCTAATGGTAAACACAGATTCTACTTTTTGAGGGAATTTTCATAGTCCTTGGGGGGGTGTAAAAAATCCATATTCTTTGAAAAAGCAGAATAAAAGTTTTAGTCAATGCAAATATTGAGAAAAACAACCCAACATTTTAGGGACATGTTTGCAGCTCAAGCACCTGGAGGAGAGTTCTCTAGATCCAGAGTCCTTACCCGGGTTTAGAAGAAGCACTGAAAGGATGGCAGGCAGCAGCAGCCATGCATAATATTATAAGAAGTTTTTCATCCCAAGCTCAGTTTGGGCTTTGGAGCCAGGGCAGGGATCCCTGTGCACTGCCATGGGAGATGACATCAAGCACTTAGTTACACAATTCAGTTTAGCACCGTGGGAGTCAGTGGAAAGAGGAGCAGAGCACTGACAACTTCCAGAAGAGCTTTGAGATGTGTTTTGTTTTAATTTAATCTTTAGCCATCAGAGAAATGCTAATATACAAAACCCTTTCTACATACTTGAGAAAATGAAGTCAGCACTATGAAGTATGGATGACACAGATCCTCTAATTTTCATTTATTATTCCTTTGCAGAAGTGTACATGATTTATATTGTGAATGTACCAACATTTTTCTAAGTTTAATTTGATAGTTGTCCTGCAGGAATAGGCTAATTTTCATCTATACCACCTTTAATAGTATTTATTACTGTTCTTCTGCTCCTCTGTGGCTGACTGAATAATCTCTCTATGTCCATCTGATGAGTACCTCTTCCCAAAATAGTTCATGACCACTCTTTCCTATATTTGCACGAGAGATGTACTATTATTATGTTTGCATGGGAGAAGTTACGGTGACCCTGCAAAAATGTTTTTCAGTGATATCATTTGTCCAACTTGTACATTGATTTACAATTTTAAATGTGACATCATAAGTGGCATGTGACAGAAGATCTAAGCAAGAAATATATTGCAGTCTCTTAGAAATCTACCCAGAGTTGCTCTCTTTTAGCTCCTGTTTGTTTGCCTACAATAACTAACATTTGGTCAAAGATAATACCTTGCAGATATTGTTACTCAGTATTCAACTTTCTTCCAGTACTTAAAGCTGAACTGTTGCTGGTTTTAAGAACATGGCTTTTGAGATACAATTCCTCAGCATAAGCTGTTCTGGGAAAAGAGCAGGAGCCAGCCCTGGAAGCGTAACAAAGCATGTTTTGAATGCATAGGATATGTAAAGCCACAAATGCCAGCCAAGCAGCACCACATGCTTAAAGCCACACTCAGTGAACCGGAATTTCCTCCAGCGCAATAACGCTTGTTGTGACAAATAACTAAACTCTTGAGGAAACAGCCATTAAAATGTGTTTTCCTCTCCAGCTAAAGGAGTATCTCACTACACAAAGACATTCAACAAGGTAATGCTTTGCATTTTCCATTGTTTCTACATGCAGGTATCTCAAAACAATAATATCCACACAGAAGCCAGCCCCGGCCCCATGATGCCAATGGAAAAAAACCTTCTTTTGACTTCACTGGAATCATGATTCAGTCATAATTGATTAATCCTCATTCCATTCCTGTGAGACAAGGGGGGGATACATAGAGATCCCTTCACACATCAGTGCAGCATGGTGTTTCTGGAAAATATCAGCTGTTCCAAACCAGAGAGGATCCCAGCACGCAGCTTGGAACAGGATGCAATGGTCAACACTATCTCCATCTGGAACAATACAGGAAATGCTGATAGCCAGAATGGCATCACTGAAAATAGATTTTGGCCTGCATACAAGGATTAAGAGTCCTAATTTTCAAAAGGTGCTCTGGGACCTTTAATAACCATAAATAGTCAGGACTTTGCATTGGTTCCTGGCTGGAGAGATGGCAGCACTGGCAGTGCGGTGGTTCCTCAGACCATGAGGTCACGTTGCTTCATAACTGGATCATCTACAGCTTTCAAGAGGACTGATGGGACTTTGGAGTCAAAGGGAGAATCAATGCAAAGCCCTGACCCCACAGAAGGAAAAATCACAACAGTACTTGGAACCAGTGGAACAAGGATTTCTCTCCCTGGAAATCGTCTATGAGATCTGGCAGCAAAATTTCCCATCAGATAGCAACTGTGAGATCTTTGATATCTTACATAACTGCCATCCTTAAATAAAACATATATCTAGTTCATCATTTCCCCCTCTGATTTAATTAGAATCTTGCTTAGTTTTTCAGGTTGGTGAAGTCTTATCTTGCAATATGCTGCAGATGCTACTGCTTGGAGATTAACGTTTGCTTTTTAATTAAAGTTTTTATTTGGAAAGTTTGTGATATCCCCACATCACCATTTAAGACCAAGAAAATAACTGTGTATTATTCTTACAATGAGCAGCCATAGCATAATAAGAAACAATCATATTCAGTCAAAAATTACCGTGTGGTTTTCACTTATATGTGAGATTTTCTGAGCTTGTTTTTAATGACCCTCCATAGAACTTTGAATTTTCCATGATAATAGCTCTGTATTTTTTGAGTTTAGACTATTGAGTAGTCAGCATGTTCTTCTGCACTGGTTCCCACCCAGCATCAGAAAGTTCAGCTGACTACTGTCATGCTAAGCAGCTGGTTTCCCCCACAGCACAGCTCTGCAGATGGTGTGGGGATGGGGAAGAAGCAGCCACAACTCAAGAAGTGGCGAAGAGAGACCTGAACTTGGGAGGGTGAGCGTGGCCACGGGAACAGTGGCACTCTGGAAAGGTTCCAGGAAAGGAAACTGCTGCAGGAGTCCAGGGCAAAGATGGAGAAGGAATTACAGCAGCACTCAAGGACAGTGTGCCTCGACATCCGAGGCAGAGGTCCCTGGGAGGTAGGAGGGGATGCAGAGGGGTGGCAGCCACAGCATAATCTCCTGAAAGATTAGGAACCCTTATTTGCTGGAAAGAATGATCTCAAATCCTAATTTAGTAACAGGAGGGAGAGTTATTACTGCTCAGAGCAGTGGTGACCTAGACCCCCATACTAGAACCCAGCCTCAGCACAGCACAGACATAAAATGAAAAGACAGTCCTTGTCCACAGAGTTTCCAGGTTTTGTGTAGAGCAAAGGACAACATAGGGATGCACGGAGGTGCAAAGCAGTGGCAAATCAATGTCAGAACAGGGAGCAGGCTGCTCAGTCCAGCTTTGCAAAATCCTGCAGGCTTCTCTGCAGCTCAGCTAATTCACTTACAACCTATTTCATTGTAGCACAGTGTGGTCTCATTGTGCTCAGGTTGGCAGCTCTGGAAAATTCTGGTCTACAATTTTTAAGAAAAGTTGTTTCACGTTAAAAAGACACTCCAACTTTGAATTAGTAAAAAGCTGGCCTGTAGTTCAGTCTTTGCTGTCTCTAATGGCCCTTTAACTTCAGAGGAACTGCTCAGAACATTCAGGAACTCTCCTTACATGCAAAGAGAAGGGAGAGAAGGGAGACAAACTCCTGTGCTAACAGTTTCTAGGTAAAACCATTTGGGGAGAGCCGTGTTTAGTATCTAATGGAGGGAGCGTTACTTAAACCTTTTCCACTGACCTCAGCCTTGAGAAGGAACAAAACACTGAAAAGCTGTTCTGTTTCAGTGTCTTTAGCAGAACCTGAACACGTGCTCACACACTGCACAGAGACACGGGAGGAGGGGCATGAGCAGGGCCTCAGGGCACATCTACCTGCAAGGCTAACACCAACAGCAGGTTTCAGACCTGGGCCTCAGAGAGAACACAGGAGCCTCCAGCACTCAGGGAATGTCACCATTCGGGAAAGGGAGGCTCTGGGAGTAAAACGGGAGACTTAGGTATCCTCTTTAGAGGTTGAATTTTGACTTTGTATCCAAGGCAACTGATTGGAGTGCAATGGGCAAACTGCATCAGCTGCCCAACCCAGGAGAAACGCTAGACCTTTGCCGAAAGGCATAACCACTTCCTCCTGCTAGATCCTGGGTTTTGCAAGGATCTGAGTTTCTGATTTAAACACAACGGCAATTGTTACCAGATGTGCATGTCAGGGCCCTGAACGCACTGACAGCCCTTAATTGCCACGACCAGCCCTGGCCCCCCTGCCCCAGCCATGGAGGCGCTCGGTCCCTGCCCGGCGCTGCAGACCCAGCTGTGTCATGCCTGGCCATGCACCCTGTTTATCCAGGCAGTGACCCACAGGCTGACCTGAATTTCTAACTTGCCTTGGACTTGTCTAGTCCCCATGAACTTCTCTGTCCCTCTGAGCTCTGGACTGCGGGCAGCCCTTCTTGGGGGCCGTGGGATGGGCCTCTACCCCACCATCCTGTTGGCTTCTGTCCCTCTCTGCTCCCTGACATAAGAGGAAATTCTCTTAATTCCCCTTCCAAACTCAGCTGGGTGCTACTAATTTGTATTTAATTTACAAGTTGGCGTTTCCACACTGCAGGAGATTTGAATGTTTTAAACTGAATATGAACATGAGAAATGTGCCCAAACTAAAATTAAACTGTTAAAGAAAATTGAATATGAATAAAATCCAGTGCTAGAAACTTCTGCAAGTACCTTCTTTATATTTTGCAACTATCTTAACAATAGGCAATCCGTGGTAGCACTGATTCATACATCCCCACTTGCAGGATTATTTGACATCTAAAAAGCATCTGAGTTGGAGTTTAGACAGCCTGATGATTATGATGAGTTTGATATCTTGGCGTTTGGCTACTCCATTTTCTGACTTTCAAGCAGTTCCACAGAAGTACAATTTAAGTGTCTGAATATTCCTCCCACTTTTTGTCTTCTTTTCTTTTCTTGCCTTTTTCTTCTTTTTTTTTTTTTTTTTCCTCCCATTTGCACTGTACCTATGTCTGGGAAAGAACATAACCTGTGCACCAGATGTGCTATGTAAAAACTTCTGCCTGCCCTTCAGCCCCAGCGTGTGTGCCTCGGGGGGTCTAACCCACCTCCACCCCAAATGAGGAACATATGGAGCACCATGAACAGCAGAAACAAGACTTCACTTTGAAGTACATTCCTCATATCAAAGGGTCCTCTGTCTTGCCTTCTTCTTCTCCATTCCTCTGGGTAATCACGAAGAAAGAACTGAACATTCGGAAAAGCCTCCTGGGGACAAATTCATTGCTAGTGTAACTCTGCTGAAGTTAATGGTGTTGCACCATGGATTAAAATGGCACCATAATATTAAAAACTAGAGACAGCACACTACCCTGTAATTACTGTCTAAGAGAGCAAAAATAATAAAAATGATTCATTCTTATAGACCCCAAAGGGCACAGCTGGCTCAGTCAGTTTTAAAAGGTGAAAATAAAAGAAGGCAGCTGGAATGTAGAGATTTTTTAATTTGTACATATGTATATAGATACATATAAATGGCAGTCAGATAACACCACCTCTGCACTGGTTTTAAGAACAATACGCTGGAAATATAATTTAATGTGACTGTGAGTTTTAAGACTGACAACAGAAATAGCTCTTAGGGAAATTAAAAGCCTTCTTTCATACTGGCATAAATTAGAAATAAATTCCTTGTAATCACACATCACACTGCTGTAAGCTTAATGCAAAGGAACTGGGCCCCACAGCACAAAAATGGTTATTCTGTAACACAATCAAGCACCAGGAATTGCATTTTCCCCTTTTTTAAAAAGGACAATGTTATTTTTTTAGCTGGTTAACATTTAAAGGTCATTGTTAAGGGAAGGAAACATTTCTTGCATTGAGTTTAGCGAAGTTGTTAGAAACGGCGCAGTCTGTTCCTTTATGGACTTCACTTTACAATGCCATATGGAGGTGTGTGAAAGACACTCTGAAGCTCAGTGATACTGTACAATATAACAGCAAAGGCAAAGCAGAGATCTGACAGAATAGCTGCACGGGCTTCAGAGGCATTTGTCAGTAGCAGCTGTTGTATCTCCATCTTTCTTGTTATTTAAGTGAGCTTCATCCAGGCAATAATCCTTTCCAGCCAAAGGAATGAAACCCCATGATGAGAACTGATCTTCTGAGCACAGGAGGTCCTAGAGAAAGAGCACAACCCCTAATATTTCTGCAGATTGGCTGAAAAGGATCTCTGCTTACCTATCTCTCAGTGCAATGAAAGATTGAGCAAATACTTGGCGGTCATTAGTTGCTCAGATGGCCCCTGGCGGTCTTACAGCCTCTCGTGCCCACGGAAACACAGCTTCCCTTTATGTGTAATCAATAACAAGGCTGCCACGCATGCCCTTTGTACCTGCTGCAACCAGAACAAAAAGTCTTGCTCTCCCTAGCTGTGCCAGACATCACCATTTCCAAGAATAAATTATCTGGGGAATTCAGGTTTCACTGTACAAACAAACCGGGCTTTCGGTTACACTGTAACTGAGACACTGAGAAAAGAATGTGGGGAGAGGCATACTGGCTGACAGGAAACCACTGAGCAGTTTCAGCAAGCTAAGGAAAAAAATCAGAGTTTTGAAGACAAATTTTCACTAAAATATTTTCTGACATATTACTTGTTACTAAAAATCCCCAGGAGCATCCATAACCATCTATAGAGGTTTCTCTGCTTATTCGTTTATAGACAAATATTCCCTCAATCAGACAGGCCCAAATTACAAGTGATGTTAGTTCCTTAGCTGATTTCTCAAGGTAGATATTAACACTGAAGAAAAAGGATTCCTCCTGTTTAAAGATATAGAAATGCACAAAAAAAATGTCGTTCTCCTTTTCTCCTGCTACTGAGATAGGCACATGCTGACTCTTCATTAAAAATGTCACAGCTGTCAAGCTCTACTGAGATAGAGCAACGAACCTAGTCTTAAAGAAACAGAAAATTGCAAAAGATAAAAGATTTTAAAGAAATAAAACTTGAATAATGTTTTCCTTTTGCTTCTTGGCACAGGCTGGTTATCCTGTAGAGCAGACTTACTTCTTTTCCAAATAAGTGTCTGTAATAACAAGGGCTGGAAACTAATTTTCAAATGAAAGTTGAGTATAATAAAAACACATGAGTCCAGAAGCTGGGAATTCATGTAAAACATCAAAGTCCTGTGACAGAACAGCATGAGTTATCAAGGCTGAAGAGTTATAAAAAGAACTGTCATTTTCCATTGTTTCAAGGCAAGCAAGACTTTGCTAGTTTGAGCACATATTGCTTTGTTCAGTCAGGAAAATCCATTCTACAAAAATTCACTAATTTCTGATAGGCTAAGAGTAACAACTCTTAGTTTAAAATTCAGAAGATAAGACTTCATCTGAAAGCATGTTATTTAACATAATGAAATCCACAGAAAAAAAAGCAAACCCTTTGAGGCTTTATCACACTACAGTAGACTTCAGAGATGCTGATTACAAGATCGTGTTCATACAAAAACAACACATTAATTACTCAGAGAGCCTTGAAGTGAGCAGAAAGATTGCAAGAGTGGATTATCAAGTTCTCTGTCTTGACAGCACTTGGAGCTTGACCTTTCAAGTGCCTGGGCACTTACTCTGATGGTATGTGCTATGTGATGCATTTATGGGGTGTTGAAAGTTCTACTCGGTGACAATATTCATTTTTGAGAGTCTTTATTCCCTAAAAAATCACCTGTCACTTTGGCTTTTTTACGTGCAGTTTGAATTTCAGGACAACATCTACAAGAAAGCTTAGGATATTGGATCATGATCTCCTTCTTGATGTTATAACCCATATAAGGCATAAAGACACATAATGAAGAAAGAAACAAAGCACAAACATTGTGTATATATATGTTATTTAGATAATTATGTGCCATTCTGACTTAGCCGTTCCCTGCAAGTGTTTTTCTATGCAGAATATGCTGATGAGAGCACCTCAGCAAAACTGCAGTTTGTGAAGTACATTGCTCACAGCATTACAGCAGGCCCATGGCTTCAACAGAACCTATATATATGCTTAGATTATGTACATGATTAACTGTATGCCTATAATTAAAAGTTTAATGTTAAGTTTGGTCTTTTAATGAAAAATGCCAGCCATGAAACAGCAGACTAGAGCCTCAAAAATAAAGAAGTCTCTCCTTTTATTAAGGATCATCTCATTAATTTTATGCATGAAATCCTCAGTAGACACACCCAAAACTGCAATATCCAGCGATCAAAATGAAACATGTCTGGAGAAGAAATAAAGTCCTACTTAATTCTGCCCATTTTAAAAGGGCAGTCAGTAGAACAGGGATTATACGAGGAAAACTTAAGCTAAAATATAATATTTGTCAGCCTCACTGACAATTTGTTTGGCTTAGAACTAGTTTCTAGGCTAAGATATTTGCATTAGGCTGTTTGGATTGAGGTCATCATTTCTATTCTCCAACTGACAATACACTCCTGCTGTAGGTCACACAGGAGAGCAGATTGTAATTATTGCTGTTTATATCAAACAAAGGGCACTCATTCTGGTCTAATATTTTTGGAGAACTGGATGCCTCTACTGCTGTTGCTGGGGTATTTTGTTTCAAGTGATCTACTTGATTATCCGTTTCTATGCTTTGTTAGTGCCTGCAAGCAATAGAGTCTCTAGCAGAGCTTGTAAAAAACCATTGCTTTCTGAAAGGGTCCTATAAAAAATCCATTTCTCATACACAGCACAAGAGACCATTTAAAAATCATTGGCTTAAGTGTTGTGGAAATTAGTCAGCACTGCGAAGACATCAGTGCTGTGGAAACAAGGCAAACGAGCAACTGGGACACCGACACCATTTCTGCTACAGGAAGGTCTTGATGCCATCAGTTGTTCAGAGGAGGGGGTCACACGGCACCCCAACATCCCAGATGCTTTAAGCAGCAAGCTGTTCTTAACCACTGTGGCATTTCACAGAGCAGCAGAAACAGCCCGGGTGGCAGCAGTACAGAGGGAGGCACAGCTGGTTGATGATGAGTTGAATATGAGTCAGAAGTGGCCTGGTAGCCAGGAGAGCCAACTCTGCCCTGGGGGGCATCAGGCAAAGCATCGCCAGCTGGGCCAGGGGGGGAACTGTCCCAGTCTGCGCTCCACCTGGGATATTGGGGCAGTTTTGGGCACTGCAAGAAAGATATTAAGGCAACAAAGATGGTGAAGGGCCTTGAGGGAAAGCTGGATGATGAGTGGCTGAGGGCACTTCGTGCGGCCTGGAGGAGACTGAGGGAGACCTCATTGCAGTTACAACTTCCTCGGGAGGGGAAGAAGAGGGGCATATACTGATCTCTTCCCTGTAGTGACCAGTGACAGGACCCAAAAGAATATCCTGAAGCTGTGTCAGGGGAGGGTTAGGTTTGATATTGGAAAGAGGTTCTTCACCCAGAGGGTGGTTGGGCACTGAACAGGCTCCCCAGGTAAGTGGTCACAGCACCAAGCCTGACAGAGTTCAAGAAGCCTTTGGACAGTGCTCTCAGGCACATGGGGATGGTGTTGTGCAGGGCTGAGTTGGACTCTGATGATCCTTGTGGGTCCCTTCCAACTCGGCATATTCTGTGATTCTTCCATTCACCTGCATAGGGCCTGGCTTAGCAACTGAGTTTTGAGGCTCACATGTAACTTCACCTGTATTAAAGGTGACAGGAATTACCACTATCTACAGCACCAGTTGGGAGTGTAAATGTGTTGCTGAAGCAGTGCCAACACAGAATTATTTTGGTTTATGCAGAATTATTTAGCTGCCAAAAGGCTTCACATCATCTTACTTTCCTCTCAAAGCAGTCAACACATCCCTAAGGTTTTTTTTAATACCAGAAGTACACTTAAATCCCATTATCAACAGCCACAGGGTTACAGCTGCAGGCACCTCGCTCACTTCACCCTTTTCAGTTGCATCTTTCAGTTAAAATCCAAACACTGAGGTGCTGGAGCGTGTCCAAAGAAGGGCAACAAGGTCTGCAGCACAAGTCCTGTGAGGAGGGACTGGGGGAGCTGGGTTTGTTCAGCCTGGAGAAAAGGAGACTTAGGGGAGACCTCATCATTCTCTACAACTCCTTGAAAGGAGGCTGTAACCAGGTGGGGGTCGGTTTCTTCTCCCTGGCAACCAGCAGTACGACAAGAGGGCACAGTGTTAAGGCGCGCCAGGGAAGGTTTAGGTTGGACGTCAGGAAGAAGTTCTTTACAGAGAGAGTGATCTGGCAGTGAAACGTGGAATGGGCTGCCCAGGGAGGTGGTGGAGTCGCCGTCCATGCAGGTGTTTAAGAAGAGACTGGATGTGGCACACTTAGTGTCATGTTCTAGCAGACAAGGTGGTGGTGTTGGGTCACAGGTTGGACTCGATGATCTCAGAGGTCTTTTCCAAACTAGTCAATTTTGTGATTTCAAGTGTCGCGTCCTTAAAACCCGCGCGGCGGGGACGGAAAGCGCCACACTAAAACCTCAACACTATTTACGCCAACGCGCTTTGTATCAAACCTTCGCCCGTCCCACCCCCAGAGCACCGCTCGGCCCGGCCCGGCCCCGCCGAGGGGCCGCCCCGGCGGGGGAAGCGGCGGGGCCCGGCCCGGAAGAGGCGGGATCTCGGCGCGGCTCCGGCGGCTGAGGCGCGGTGAGGGGCGATGGATTGGGGCGTGTGGGGGACGAGGGTAGGGGGGAGCGGCACTCGACACCCGCTGCCTCCCCGCCAGCTCTGCCCGGCCCGCCGTGAGGGGAAGGGGCTCCGGCGGGAGCCCCCCTGAGGGAGTCGGTCCGCTCCGTTGCTCGGTGCTTGGCCCGAGGGGGAGGAAGGTGGCGGGTACCCCCGTTACCGACCCGCGAGGGATGGGTGTGACATTAACAGCACAAACCGTGCGGGGAGCAGCGCCCGCTGCTCGGGAGAACCTCCAGCTCTGGGTCCCCAGGGCAGCGCTACCCCCGCACCCCGAGCTGGGATAGACTCGAGAAGCGGAGTTCCTTGGGGATGGCTTGTAATAAAAACTAACGAGGTTAGCTCATGGCAGAAAAGAGGATGAAGTCACTGGGCATCCTGCAGAAATAACTCCTACACCTGCTGCGGGGAGGTGTGCGCTGCGTCATTAGTGGAGGGGGGGCCTGCGGATGGGAGTGGGGGCGGCAGCTCCTGCACTGCCCTGGCGAGAGGGCAGCTCATCTGCGGGAGTGCGGGGCTGATTCCCTGTGAACACCTCACTTACCTGGGACTTGAGCTGCTCAGGGGTACACTGGGAAGAAGCCCAAAACTGGGCTTGGTCAGTGAGGATGTATATTTCAGCTCTTGGGGTCTAGGAGAAAAGACTTTCCGCCTTCCTTCTTTCCTTTCCTTCCAGTTTGCAAAGTGAATAGTGGTCCTGCCAGCAATTCTTTGGGAGACAGCAGAAGAGCTTAATCAGGAAGTCTAACAGGCAAAGGCTTTGAATACTCCAAATTACCTGGGCGTCGTTAAAACAGTGGGTGAGGAGCTCACTCAGTGTCTGGTATTAGGGCCAGATTTCTTCTGATGGCCAGTACCAGATAGCACCAATATCTGAAGGGCAAATGCACATATATAAAACCAAAGAAACTTAAGGCCTTAAACACAAATTGCATTAGAGAAGCATATTATGAGGTAATTTTGCATATTCTTAGGTGCTGTCCTTTCCCTGAATCGAGTTACTAACACATAAATTATAGCAAACCTGATTATTTTGCTTATCTTGCTGGCTAGGTGTATTTGTAGGCTTTCCATGATACCTTACCTTAGCAAACTTTTCAAGTTGATTGTAGTAATGTTTTTCCTGTCAAAAGTGGATTAGGAGTGGATGTGGAGTGTGTTATGAAGAAGTACTTTTTTCTGTTAATCATATATGGTGTCTGCCCAAAAATCGGCAGCTGTGTTCATCTGAATGTAACTTTGCATTGTCCTTTGTTTTCATTAAGTGGATTTTGGTAGCTATTACAACAAGAGTCATCATAGATTACTAAAGCCACTTCTGTTGTGTTCATGTTTAAAGTTTTCAGAATGACTTCCTTGGCTGACATGCCCCCGAATTATGAAACGATGTTTGCTCATCGATTCACATCAGAAGATAAAGAATACCAAGAATACCTGAAACGCCCTGCAGATCCCCCTCCTATAGTAGAAGAATGGAGAAACAGATCTGGTGGCAACCAGAGAAACAGAGATCGGTACTGATTTTTTTTAACATCTTTGTAGTTTCACAAGTGCATAGTTAAATGATCATCTTTCTCTTCTGGAAAAGTGTTTCTGGCTGAGCAGTAACACTTTTCCAGAGGAGAAAGATGGGAGTTCTGCAAAACTAAGCAGCCTATCTTCTGTTGGATGATAACTGAAGTAAAATGTGCAAAGGAACGAGCTAATAGTGTGATTTCTGGACAGCTAGCAACAGATAAACATTTAATTTGTAACCTAAATATTTGCTGTATTTTGTAAGATTAGCCTGTGGTTCTTTTATCTAGCGAAAACAACTGTAAAATCAATCATCCAATCTGTCTGGCAAGTACAATGTTACCTGCCAGAGCAAAATACTTTGAATTATTTATTCAGATGTAATTACAGCTTTCTACTGAATTTTGGACAGTAACATCTGACGTTTGAGTGACTGAAAAACAACAGTTACAGCATATAGTACATGTGGTAATATTAACACCAGCCTTTAATATAAAGTAGTTAAACTCAGTCCATCTAACAGCTGGGAAGACTTCTTAGCTAAATTTCTAAATAGGATTTGTGCCTTATCTGAAGAAAAGAAGGACAGCATTTTAACTTTTTCTCACCTTAGAAGCTTGTCATTAAGTTAAACACAGAATCAGTTTCTGTTTAAAAGAAGGTGATGAGAAAAAGGTGATTGTTTAAGGCAATGTTCTTAAAAGACTCTGTGGCTCTTTGAACTCATGAACTCTTGAATCTACACTGTGGCCATAAAGTTATCCTTGTGCAAATGTTGTTTGTGTACACTCACAACAAACAAAACAACTGTGAGCCAGCTCAAGCGTTGATAGAAATTGAGATACAGCTGAAAAGCCAAAATGTAGACTGAACAATGGCTAAATACCACTGAGAAGGTACAGTGTCTTGAGTATGGAAATCTGCAAGAGACTCTGGTGGTGGTGTTCTAGTGGTAGTATGTATTTAGGGAAGGTGCAGATCTCTGTGCTTGTTAGGTAGTTACGTTGTACTTAAACCTGCTTTGGTAAAGCTTTCAGCCATGAAGGTGCTGGAGGGAATGTGGCTTTGATATATCTACAGATGGACTTTCTGGTGGTTTTTTACATATATGGTCTGTTTGAGTCTTCTGTTCAAACTTGCAGCAGTTCACCTAATGCCTGTGAGTACTTTGTGTTAGGAAACAGACTGTCCTTAGCAAACAGGGTGTTGGGTAAGAAATTCATGACTGATTTCAGATGAATGTAGACGTGTTTTCATGAATTTGTTATTTGAGTGTATTACCAGTTAGATGACAGTTTTAATGAAAACTGTGAAATAAAAGAGTTCATTATCATTCATCTCTTTAAAACTTCATCATTTATGTCAAAACTTGATATTTCTTTTCATTGCAGGTTTCAAGATGGCAGATATTTTAGAGGGGACAGATACAACTGGCAAGGTGACTATAGATCTAATCAGAGGCCAGAAAGAGGTTGGGGCAATAACTACCAGCAGCACAGACAAGGACAATACGGCCCATCCCACTACGGACAATACGGCTACAACTCCTACAACCCGGGGCCTCGTTACCATCCCTACTGATGTACTTGGGGATTGAAAGTCCAGTAATGCTATGTAATAAATTCAGTTAGCTTTCATTTTTTTTATTTTTCCACAGTTTTATAGATAACTGAAGAATCAGTCCGTTGCTGTTTCTCTGTAGCGTGAAGTGAAAAAGGGAATTCCTGTTCTGAATAATAAAAGCGTATTATACAGAGTTTGTTTAGAATCTGTAGATTTTAGATTAAACTTCTATCTCATTCTTTTGTCTGAATATGTACTAGTACACGCCTTTTCTTCCATCACTGAGATTTCTGTCAGATTTTAGAAAACAAAACAGGTTAGGGGAGGATAGCTGTGGTTTGTGTGCAGCCTGCAGTAGTGGCACATTGCCTTAAGATAGTTCTTTTTGAAAATAACATACCATGTCTTTCTGTGGAGAGAAATTCTTAGTTTGGTTTTTGACAGAAAAGTTTAGTTTGGTTTCATATGCCTTAAAACTGAGAAGAGAGATCCTATTAGAGAAATATTTTCTGGGGTCAGCATAGTGTCTATTGACTCAATGGCTTCAGTTCATTTGCAGAATTCCTCTTAAAACATGGTCTAAAAATTGGAATAAAAAATAAGTAGTTAAATATGGCTCTTCTTGTTGTAGCAGTTTAGTGATATATAAGTTTACCTCAGAAGTGGTATCAGACTAATCTGTGTGATCTTAAATAAGTTCGGTATGTACATAACACATTTTGGAATTCCCATTTCAGTAAAGCTTTAAACCTTTGATGATATTGTGGTTTGTATAAAATACTTTGTGCATGTTATAGAAGAACTATGATCAGTACTGCTCTGTACTTTTACCTGCATGAGAAAATAGCATAAGCAGAGCAGTGTGTTATTCACTTTTTAGAATTTAAGATTTATGGGGGTTTTTTTAAGTATTGACACAATAAAGGTATAGTTCACATGTAAGGATGTTTCTGAATGTTCTGTTTTTCGAACATGCAGGATTGCAACCTTGTCACCTTGGCCAACAGCTGCACAAGGGGCAGTACTGACAGATAAGTGTTAATACTGGACAGCTGTGGGCTTAACTTAGAAGAATGGCCTACTCAGCTGCAATCAGGAGGATGAGACACATTGTGATTAATTAGAAGTCTGGAGTGTTAATCCACTATCTTACATTCTGCTATAATAGGGTCAGAGTTCTCTATTTCCCAATTTACGTGATAAGCTAATTTGTATCAGGAGAGCAGTGCATGTCTTTGTACTTGACATTTTCTTCAGCTGCTGTACAGAAACACAGACCCATCCCTGCTGACTGCTGTAAAAGTCACGGCATTATGTGATAAGGAGCACAAATTAGGGCATCTTAATTTAAAGACAAAGTATAGAAGTCAAAAGCACAGTCCCCCAGCTCATCAGATGCTTTTAAGAGCTAAAGAATGTGTTTACTGTTGATCTTAGAAGCTCTCACTGTATGCAGCTTCTACATTGCTATACAAAAGCTGACACAAGTGTTTTCACCTACCTAAGTATTTTTCTGCTTTTTGATATAACACTGTTTTAATATGCTATTCCCTGAAGTATTTGCCTCAAATTCAGAAGTCTTTTCATGAGAGGTTTGTTTTTCCTTTAAGGAGTTCCACTGGATGAAATGCACCCTTTTAACCCTCATTAATATAGAAGAGCCTTTACAAAGGGAAATACAAAATCACGTTCTTACCTGTGCACTATGGAGAACCTGCAGGTTGGTACAGTGGAATTCCCCTTTTAATGCAGAATTAACACGAAGTGCCAAATCCTCCTGACTCCAGGAAGGGACTGCATGTCTTTCTGCAAAGAGCTTGACACTACCAGCTATGCCACGGAAGTCAGGCTGTGCCAGGATGTTCTTCTTCCTTACCATCTGGAGTAGCATCTCAGGTTGAAATAAAACCCAGCAGAAGGAACAGATTCTGTTTCATCTGTTGCCTTTCCTCAAGCCCCAAAACTATTTTATATTATTTTTATTATTTTTCAGCTAGTGAATGAAGAGTCCTAGAGTGATTTTGGTTGGAAGGGACCTTAAAGATCAACTAGTTCCAACCCTCTGCCACAGGCACGTACACCTTCCACTGTCCCAGGTTGCTCAAAGCCCCATCCAACCTGGCCTTGAACACTTCCAGGGATGGGGCACAACTTCTCTGAACAACCTGTGCCAGTGTTTCACCACTCTCACAGTAAAGAATTTCTTCCTAATACTGTCTAAAGCTGCCCTCTTTCAGTTTGAAGCCTGTCACTACATGTCCCTTGTTTAAGTCCCCATGTCACTACATGTCCTTGTTAAAGGTGCTGTAAGGTCTCCCCAGCTTCTTGTCCTGGCTGAACATCCCCAGCTCTCTCAGCCCATCCTCATGATGGCATGGTGAAGCACTCCTCCAGCCAAGCATTCCAAAAAATGGAATGTGGTGTAGTATTCCAGAAAATGGCAAATCCGATCTACAACACTGCGGCTGAGCTGTAGAAGCAGATAGATCAGGATGGTCTAGGTGGAAGTAGTTCTGAATTACAATCACACATTTTACAGTCTCTGAGTTTCTTGACTATGAGACCAGGACAGAGATAGGCCACTGCAGCTTCCCAGCTTATGATTTTACATTCTTGACTCCATCTGCCTTACCAGTAGACCTCTCAATTCAACTTTAAGGGCTTGTATTATTTATAAAACTCTTCCTTGGAACAATTATGGCAAGAGTCTAATTTCAGGGGATGTAGGGAGGGGAAAGAGTACATTGCTAAATAAAGGCATGTCTTGCACCAGACAGAAAGGTAAATAGAATTCAAGATATATTACCTCAGTTTCCACTTCAGTGACTTAGTATTTATGATAAAGTCCAAGCTAAATAAAACCAGTTAAGTATTGCCTGCAGTGTTACAGATGACAATACTGAAGATGAGTAACTCTAACATTTGCAATTTCGAACACTACAGAAATTGTTTGCTTTAACTATGCTGAAGATTGCAGGGTAAACATTAAAATTCAGTGTCTGGAATCTGACTTTAAGAGATCTCTTCCATCTGACATTTGCTCAGACATCATTATTATCATGAATAAAACAAAGATAAAGGGTTATGTATTAAAAAATGACTGCCACATTACCAAGAGTGTTAACGGAAAGTTATGAATAGGGCTTTGCAGCAGTTCTAAATCCATTCCTGAACACATACAGCAATTTTGCATGGATTATTAATTGATACTGAAGAATAATCATGCTAAATTACAGGTGCTGTGGCAAACAACTAAGAAAACTCAATGACTTCCATACAATTTCTTAACTAGCATTTTAAAAAATGCTAAAGGCTTTCAAATCACAGCTAAGCCCCTAGATACTTGAAGACAAAAGAAACTGCACAATAAAAAAAAAAAACAACAGTGTGATTTGTGAAATCCAGTTTTATAGGTTTTCAATGCTATTCAACCTTTATTTTATCCTGTCTCTGCAGCTGGGAATAGAAATGTGCAGATGTGCTTCGAAAGATTAGTTAGAAACTGAACTACTTTCAAGAAGCTCTCTAGTAGATATTTCAGACTGGGAACACAAATGATTCTGATCCACAGGGACTCAGCCTTATAATTACTGACTTTAAGTTCTACAGAGTCAAGAGACTCTCTAACATATAGAGCCATCCTTCCACCTCCTCTACTTTGCCTGTCCCTTCTGAAGAGCTCGTAGCCATCCATGGCAGCACTCCATGACATTACATGACAAATGTAATTTGTGATATAAATATAATCAAATATAATCAATATAATCCTAGAACAAGAAAGATATTTAATCTATGTTTAAATATATTTTAGTATCTTGCAGGAGTTATTTGTTTGAATATATTTAAACTCATACAATTTATTTGCTAAGAAATATTCTGCTTAACCAAGAAACATGTCCACATTTTCTTCTTATATTGAGATGCAAGGAAAAAGGGGTTTTGTATCAAATTAAATGGAAGATTTTACCTGCCACCAGCCTTATTCCTTATGAAAAACAAAAATCTGTGAATTATGCAACTCTGGAGAATTTTGCTGGATGGCCCAATTGCACAGTCACACCTTCTCTAACTCTGAAAAACAAAAGGGGTGGGAACATGAAGCACGAAGGAACAGAAAACAGGACTGTTGCCTACAGCAGCTACTGACTGCCCTGGGAGCAGTTTAACAAAACTGCATCTCCCTTGCCTTTCATTTGCCAATCAGGAGAAATTACTGTAATCTGTCCCCTTGTCCCTGTATGTTAGAAGAGAGCTGCATAACCCTGCTTGAATTATGCACAGTGCTGATACTCTAATGCCCAGGAGCTAAGCAAGATTATAGGGCAGATCAGGTTTCCCTGAAAGCACCTAGAAAAAAATGCAGCCTGATTCGAGACACACGGAGGTAAATCAGGAGATCAAAACTGAATCCAGCGGCTCCAGCACTGCCAGGAGAGCTGATGGCAACGGTACTGTGGTGGTGCACAATCATTTTGCCTCTCAAGAGGCTTATTTTTTGATTAGGCCCTGCAGGCTGGAATGTATTTTTGTGTTTACCATGGCCTATATTTTTCTTCAGAAAGCCTGGATTGCACTTAGTGGTTGTCAGTCCTCATTTGCTTGTGTGAAACAGCAACGCCAAAGTGTTACTTCTACAGAGCTCACCCCTGACTTTCCAAGTACCCTGCCCTGTTAAAATGCAAATGTATTACAAAAGATGGTGGAAGTTGCTAATAACTATGTTTTACTCCAACTCTAATAAACACACAACAGGGTAAATCATATCAGTGCTTACCTTCTGTGTTATTTGTGACTAGCACAAAAACAAATTACTGTTGTCTTTATCCTAACACAGAGACCTTTTTTTTTTTCAAATCATATTTCAACAGCTGGATGACTCCACAAGTATGGTCTGCCTTCTATTTTCTCTTCTTTTTGTTGCATATTGTATAATTCAAATTTCACTTCATTAATAAAAGATGTCTCAATAACAAGGATCAAAGCTGCTCCTGCTCATTGTTTGAAGAAAAAATGTCTATTCAAGAGACGAGTTAAAGTCAGGAAAATAACAGAGCTATTTGTTATACAACTACAAAAATAATGAAGGCTCAACCTCATCCATTAAAAAAATATTCTTCAAGGATTTAAGCAGCATCTTCAAACCAAAACATGTAACATGTTAAAAAATGATTAAGACACCAAGCTTTTTAAATGCTCTGGTTCTATGTGAGAAAAGACAATTTGGTATTTATATATTCACATAAATTACTTAACATTATAATCAGTACTGTTGAGATAAAGGTTAAAAGCCCAAGCACACTGCAAGATGTTTCACACTGCTTTTGGCCAGGTTTAGAAAGTGAATGCTTTTTGTCCAAAGTCATGTCTGAAGTTTATTTCTGAAGAAATGCTTGAAATTATACATTTTTCTATTGAAAATGTGCTCAAAGAAAATAAAGTAACAGTAATAACTGCCAAAACTAACCAGCGCCAAATAATTACATGTTCTTTTTACATAACAAGAAAATTATTTTTTTCCATAGCAAAGGCCTGGTTTTCAGTCATCGTGTCCTGTTGATTTACAAGTCCCACTGAGATCTAAACCGAAGTATGTTTGAGAATACTGCTTCAGTGGTTTTAATGGTATGAGCATTTAAATACAGCATAGCAAACCTCTGGAGCTTAGATCAGTTTAGTGCAAGAGCTCTGTGGGGCCACACATTCCTCTCAGGTCAAGCTCATATTACTCAGTTACAAGCCACACACTTGGAACACTCACTCTGAAGGGAGCTGATGGAGCACCAAGCCTGGGGTACCCATCTGCTCCTCTAAACCCCAGCTACAGCTAAACTCCTGTAAGAATGTAAAGGAGCTTTACCTTAAATTGCCAACATAGGCAAATCCTATTTCTCCATCCCTGCAGCTCAGAGGATGCT
Organism: Empidonax traillii; assembly: GCF_003031625.1. Lineage (NCBI taxonomy): Eukaryota > Metazoa > Chordata > Aves > Passeriformes > Tyrannidae > Empidonax > Empidonax traillii. Next base: position 1,764,886 of record NW_020955394.1, on the reverse strand, counting down.
TCCATCAGAAGAATTAATTTTATTTTTCTTATGTTCTAAGAGAAGATGGGAATGGAAGGGTACATTGTACAGCCCTGGCAGTGAATGGAAGGAACATGGCTGAGCTAAAGGATTGTTTCATGGTTACTTCCTCATGTATCCTGAAGAGGAGAGTAAGTGTTAAGATTTGACTGTTGGTCATCGACTGACTTTATGGCTACACCACAGCCTGGGGGGAAGGAAACAAAAGAATCACAAAACGAAAAAAATAAAAAGGAAAAAAGATAAATTCCTTTCTTCACAGACTCCAGGGACCTCCCATCACAGAACAAGCCTGCAGAATACAGAATCTGGAAGCAGTTAAGCAGCTGGTTCATTACACCGGCAGAGTTTAAGTCCTTAAGTAAGGTGGACAGATGCAAGGGACAATAAACAAATCGCTATTTATCACATATCCTGCAGTCTGGGTAAATCCAATTGAACAACCTCTCTAGACCTTACCAGCAGGATTTTAGTTTTCAGAGACAAAATGGATTTAATGCCTGGTAATAAAAGGTCAGCCTAATCTTACTTCACACCTGCATTAGACTACTGAGCTAAATTTTTTTTTTAATCTGATACTGCTTTTACTCTCTCCTTCCTATCCAGGCACCAGGCTGCTTATTTCAGATATATCTGTTTTACTAGTTCTTCATATTCTTGAGCACTTCTGAAGACAACACCTTTTAAAGCTACTTTAAAATTCTAAAAAGACAATTTTGCCACAGTTCCAGTCATGCTTCCTGAACTAAAAAGAAAGCGAAAAGGATGTTTTCAAAAATAGAACCAGACATGTGTGTTACATGCTCAGCTACAAATCACATTTAATGCTTTTGTGTCTCAGCTTCCATCTGTAAAATTGTGGTTGTCTGCCCTGTTTTCCTCCTCTGTGCTCTGCATTTTGGCTACAAAACCTACCAGGCGGGGGCTACTCCACGTAAAGCATAGGTATGGTGTATAAATTTCAGCTGGGGTCTGATGTCCCAGCACAATGCTTTAGAAACATTCTGGTCAGCAAATTAATTTGTTTGCTGACTTTTAAATATTTTTTTTACTAAACTCAACAATACTATGAAGGCAGTGGCTTGATTTAAACACTGTCTTTATGTCACTCCGTAGTTATATATGGCATATATGTCTGGGATTCTGTGCCCCAAGGAAGCTCCCAAAGCAAGACCTACACTAAACAATAAGTGATTCTAATGCTATGGGTGTAGTAGAAAAGACCTTACAAATTTTAAGTAGCATAAAGGCAGCCTCATCACAGCTAAGTAATCCATGTGTAATCCAATTTGATAGTTAACACTGAATTTTATAGAGGTGAATTAAAAAAGAGAGGGCAATCTATGCAAACTGGATTCCACATCAATAAAACTTGTGACAGTTACTGTATTGAATGTGCTATTCATGTATATTTAATTGATTTTATAAACATTCTCACACACACCATACAATCATTGCAAGGGTGAGCAAAATTCCAGTCTTGTAAGTATTACAGTGCTTGCTTTTTTTAAAAAAAAAACAACTAGATGCAAAAATGTTAATGCAAACAACTAGAATTACATAGTTAAACATCTGAGTTTCAAAAAACATAAAAGGTAAAGTTGTTCTTTGCACCGACAGCAAAAGAAAAGAAAATACAGTGGTGAGGGGAAGAGTGGATGGGTCAGCTGTGATGGAAGAGGGGATGCAGGAAAAGGAGTAAGAAGAGCGATAGAGCAGCCATTGCAACCAGTGTGCCTTATTAGAAATAAAAAATCTTGTTCTAGAGGAGTCTATTGAAAGGTCAGTGTCCTTAGTAGCTGAGAAGATGAAATCATCTGACTGAAGATAAAATACAAATCTATTTACAAGCCATTTGTGATTGATGAGAACTGGAAGACAAAGAAGGCATCACAGACCGTTGGCAAGAGAATTCCTCCATATGGCATCTATTTCTCATTAATGCTCTGGGGGAGGATCCTAGACATCCCAGCAGGTCCCGTCGTGACTTTGGATTCAAAGCTGTCCACACACTCAGCTGCTCCCTGGCTCAACTCCACCTTTGCTGCACATGCATAAGGCACACAGCAGTGCCACAGGACATGGGCTGCTGAGTGGCTTCTGACTGTTAATTTCTGTCTCTTTAGATCACACCTCCCATACAATGGTTTGAAAGGTAGAAACCCATCTGTAACCAAGACATGGCTCAGAAAACCTTCTCAGGCTCTTCACATTTTTTGCTACTAGTATAGCAACTTAAAGGATTGCTACAAAGCACTAAGAATTGTAACACACAAAAAAAAGAAAGGTAATCTTAACAAGTGAGGGTCAACTAATTTTTGATTATTCCCAAAGTGAGTATCAAGACAACCAAAATGTCAATTCTGAGTTAAAACCACATCAAATATCTGCATCTTGTTTTCATTTACCAAAAATTGAGCATGGCTTTAAAAGAGTGTCTTATCTAAATGGAAAATTCTTTACTCCCTGTCCATCACTAGCCTCTCTCACTCTACTTGTTGAGATGCCTCCATACCATCATCCCATCCCTTCATACACAGAACAGTTGTAGTTGGGCTTGGGGTTATTTGCCCAATCCAATTTTAGATGAATCGAGGGACAGATTTTCCACACTTCCCTCTGAAATCTATTCTCTGAACCTCTGGAGCTCATTGCCAATTCCTTCTTTCTTAACTGGAAGCTATTTTTCCTCTCTACTGTTTAGCATCAGCTATGGATTGGTTATTTTGAGACAGCTTTATTGTGGAACAGCATGTGGCAGTGACCTTATAGTATTTTTGTCTGCACCACTTAGAATAAAAGCAGCCTATTCAGAGATCTCAGCTGAGCTCAGGAGAGTCCAGGATCCTTACAGCATCTACCAAAATCTCCACTGAACACTCCTACTATAGTTTGCAGGAGGCAAGTGGAGCTTAATATGGCAGTCTCAGGGAACTACACAAGAGTGCCTCAGCTTCAACAGATGAGAGGAGCTTATTAAACAAAAGAAGATTACTGTAGGTAATAAAAATCACTGACACCTCACTAGGCATTGTCTGGGTTAACACAGATGGGGTGGAGAACACTTGAAAACAAGAAAAACAAAGCATAGAATTAACTTGAATTCCTATGGATTAAGCTGCTAAATAAACCACATTTTTTTCTGTGAGCATAACAGATGTAAATATATAGGAGCAGTCAGTCCACTGCACCTGCTGAGAACCTAAACAAATGTTACAATGCATGAAGGAACTTGTGCGTGTAACATCTGCATCACAACCAGGGTGGGGAAGGGCCACGCTGGGTCTGCTGCTGCCAAGGCTGGCAGTGCCCTGCGTGTCCCTGTGACATTGCCAGCCTGCAGGCAAAGCTGGAGAGTGCACAATTTGGGAACAGGGCTGATTATCTGCCAGCAGCTGATAAGCTGCAGCTTCCCATGCAGTAACAGCAAGGCCTTATGTTTTAGGTAGCAAAACACTATAGTGGAATCACTGATCTGTAGTTATGATTTTATTTAATTCAGACAATTGTTTACTTTGTGTCCACATCTTACTCCATTTCCAAGTCAAATTAGCACATCACTTCGGGTTAAGATAAGCAATACATCCTGAATACTGATACAGGCCAGAATGTGATTATACTAAACTCAGTTTATAAATCTTCTTCATTGGCTCTTTGTCAGAAAACTGCACTATACACAAAAGGAAACAAAGGAATAAACCAAAGATAGTGTATTTAAGGAACAATTAAAATGGTATTTTAATTCACATTTGTAGCCTTCTAAAAGCCTTCAAATTTATATGGCTTTAAATGATAATGATTTTGATAAAAAACATTTTTTCCTCTGTGAAAGGTATTAACAGGAAATTGAGAAGCTGAAGGAAAATGAAATTGCATTTTTCACACTTGTGATGAGCCCATTCTAACTGCAGTGGGAGAGGTATTTATCATTCATAGCCTGTCCTCCTCTTTGGATGCTGTCTTCCAATTTGGACTGGAAGCACTGCATGTTAGAGGATCATTAACCAGGGTCATGTATATCATCTCTCCCCCACAAATGAACACTGTAAACACTGCAACAGCCACAGAGACTGTATAATCAGGGCCCAATGTAGACTTCGTGGCTCACACAAGACAAAGTAGACAGACTGAACTACATGAAAGAAAACTCTTGTTCCCTAAGACATAACCATCCCAAAGCAAGGGCATGGCAAGGGCCTCACAGCCCTTGGAGCTGGTCCATCTCGAGTGCAAAACACAGAACCTACAAAGACACCTCTGGCCCTGAGGGACTTGCCACCAAGTCTTAGCCCAACCAACACTATTACCTGACTTCCAGATGGACAGTGTTCTTATCCCTTGGATTACACAAAGTTTCAAGCACACGACAGGAGCTTTACCCTGTGAACACATTATGAAAGAAGACGGGAGGTAAATACCACCTTACACGAACCATGATGTAGGGACAGTATTGTTTCATGGAGCCAAGGTCTGGGCCATAGAACTGTGTCACATACTGCTTTCACATCTGCACACCCCAAGAAAGTTTGAAATAGTGTCATAACACTGGCTGCATAGATTTATAAAGCAATCAGATCCCATGGTGAGAGGTATAGAGGTACATGGAAGAATTGCATTCTTCACAGTTATGTTCCTGTCTCTGGGCACTAAATGCAGTATCTCTGACTACTAAATGCAGCCAGACACAATGCACTACTAAAATTACAGGAAACTAATGTTTGAAACTGAATTTGTTCCTAGTTAGTTTCTCCCACAGACACCTGTTCTTCAAATGGCGCTCTTGACCCCTGGCATTTTGGAAATCACTTTAGGTTCCTCTTTCTGACATAAAAGAGGGGAATGCAATGCCTGCAATAGTGAAGGGAGCAAGATTTTTGTCTACTTCCAGGAGTCTCATGATCTACTTTTAAATCTTTTTTCCATTACTATTTAATGGTATTATAATTACTGTTAGTCTCTAGTGTTCAGAATAATCACAAAACAAATACAACCTTGATTATGCACTTATTATTATTTGTATTATAGTGACAACAAGAGGCTTTGAGCTTTACTAGAGGAACAGAGGAATGTGCATCTCCATGAAACCACATCTAATCTAGAATGAGAATTTGTAGGTTACTACAAACAGAAAAAAAATGGGGGGAAGGGACAAAACACAGAGGCTGCTATATCTAGTTTATATGCTCTTATTAGCTTACTTTAGAAGTCTGGCATTTTTCTTTCAAAAAGGTTCTATCCTTCACAAAACTGGACACATATAGATATAAGATAGCATAAGACTTATGACCAGCAGACCTATTCTCTACAGTTGGCTCAAATCTTATTGTTTAGGACAAGTTCTTCTCTAAAATCCTTACATGCAGCCATCTCCCTCCTGCCACCCCAACACTCATGACAGTCTTGATAGCTTATTCTCTTGTGCCAACCCTGCCTCCAGTCACACTTTTTTGTTGCAAATAAGAAGTCACAGATTTATTTATCCTCTAAAATTGTGGGCTGTATTTATCCTCTAAAATTGAGCAGGCATGTAGCAGTAGACCAAAGGCTCCTTTGTGAAGAAAACATACAGTTTGGAAGACACATAGACGGTTGTCTTTTCTGCTCAGTGCTGTTCACAGACAGCAAAGCAAAGGAAAGTAAGTGTTTGATTTACTCTCTCACACACCACACTATCCAGTGAGGCAGTTAATTAGAAGACCTGATTTAAAGCATTCCCCAATAATTTCACTTAAACCATGAAGTGTCACCCTCTTTTGGTATTTGTACTTTCGCAACACTGAAAATCTATACAGCAGAGGGGCTAGGTCTGAAATTCAGAGATGAAAGGTACCAATGATGGGTACGAATTTCTCCAAGTTCAAATTTGTCTTTAATTAGAGTCTTAATGCTTTCTTTTCTGACACAGAAATAGAAGAACACGTCTCATATTTTGGCACAATTTTAACACAGTCCACAGTTCTCTTCCCCTTTCAGAGCCAACTCACTGTATCCACCAACCTGAATGAGCACTTCTGGCTGCAGCTCCTGCTGCCAAAGGCTGGAGGTTGGGCTCCCAGGGCTGCCAATTCAGCAGAATGGAAACCTGTGGGAGATCTCACAATACTTTGGACAAAGCTCTGCAGATAAGACAGGACCCTGGGAGCTGCAGTTGGCTGAGTCCAGTGTCAAAGAGACGTGCCGGCCTCTCACAGCAATTACAAAGTGTTAGTCCTGCCCTGCTGTGAGGGGTAATTGTTCAGTCACCAAAATGAAAAAATACTGGCAAGATGTGGCTGCCTTTGTAGAATCAATTTACTTAAATGAGACAGGAAGGCAGAATAGATAAGAAGATATTCACAAGCAGCTCACCAACCTTTCCATCTGAATTTGTATTTTAACCCAACACCAACCACATCAATTGATGCTCTTTCCATATTATGTATTTATGACCCTCACATGAACCTATAATTTCAGAAGATTAATCTTTCCTTCCAGAACATTTCAGACTGGCATTTAAGAGCTCAGGATTCACACCAAGAGGGCCATAGGTAATCTAATTTTCCCACCTAGATTCACAGATTGCAAGTAAAAAATAACTGTGAAAGTTATATTGCAAATTATTAGATTTACAGTCTATGAAAACCTAACAGTTTTTTCCCCCACTCTGATTTGAGTGCTAAACAGCAGGGCAGGTGCCATAAAACATCCAGAGTCTATCACACCCTCTATTCTGTGCATCGTCCTTCCCAGCAGAGCTTAGAAGGACATGCAGCAAATACTTCCAAGAAGCCAAGCAAATTTGCTCCTAGCCCAATAAATTAGGCCTTAATTAATCAAATTGTTCCCTCTCCTTCCTCTCCCACTCCCCATGTTTTATTGTCTTTATTTTTGGATTGGAGTAGTTCCCCTATTATGCAAAACCAGGAATCAAACAAACAAGGTCTGTTTCATCTGAGAGTTTAATCAAGGTACCTCACACTGGATAACCATAGGGTAAAGCCTAAAACCCAGCCTGAAAATGAATTAATAGGAATTGCTTATTTAAGTTTATAAGTCCTAGTGTGTAAAACTCGGAGCACTTCACTGAAGTCCTCCCCAGGTAAAAAGACCAAAAGACTGAAGTGAGCAGAAATCACACACAGTTCAGAAACCAAAGGTTTTCTATAGAAAAGGTTGTTAAACACCATTTTCCAGAAAACATGCTCTAGTGGAACTTTTCTTCACAGCCTTGTGACATGAAGAGTGGCACAGAAAATCTTCTGTTTCTTGTGGAGGCCTCCCTTACAGGCAGATCAGAGGAAAAAAAAGTACCTTCAGATTTGCAATGGTAACCCCATTAAACTGGCAGAAAGGCTTGTGGCAAGCTGTGGTATTTCACTTTTTTTTTTTGTCTTTAAGTGTACCAACACCTCTTAGAGACTCACTTAACTTATTTTTGCATATTTAAGATTCATATACTTTTCAGACTACTGCAAGTTGTCTTTAATTAGATATTACACCTTCTCTGCTTTTACATACACTGGTATCAGGGTACTGAAAGATAGGCCTTGCCTTGCATCCACAATTTAAAAACAGCTATAGTCAAATTAGAGTTTTCAAATGTTCTCTTTTTACATTTATCCTTTGCCAGAAATATTGCCTGGCACATTATTAAATAAAGAAAAAAATTTATTCCAGCTGCTACGTGACAGCAATCACAGCAAACAGCAGAAGTGACACACTTTGAAAACATCATTATAAGCTGATCATCTTTTAAAAATATTTAACAAAAAGCTCCTGGGTCTGCTTTAGCAGCTGAATCTGAACTCAGCAAGGAAGTGACTGAGCAGAATCAGACATTCTCATTAAGTGAAATTAGTCAAGTGCAATTTTCCTGGCTGGTTCCCCCTATGTATTAGCATTTATATTCAGCCAGTGATGAGCTTAATCGGGTTTTCTGAACAAAAAGAAAAAATCTCCCCCAAACCCATAAACTATCAGGTTTATTAGTAACAGTTTCCACTTCCATTGTAAAAAGGCAGTTAAGAAACTGAAGAAAATTGTCTGTTCAGAAGTGTATCCCAGTAGCTAACAGCAATCTTTCCTCATAGCAGGAACATGACCTCACATATGTGCTGCCTGATTGCTGTCAGATTCACTGAAAACAAAAGGAGACATTTCATTAAAGGGCAAATGCCAGGAGGCTACATAGGGCTGCTACAGGGCCTCAATGGAAGGGGCAGGTTTGCCCTCTGATTGCAGAGATTGTATCACAAAGTCTTTTCCCTCCTTGCACAATTAATGCATCTCAAAGAGCTGTCGGTGCCCAAAACACAGAAAAAGAAATGCAGTGGCATCTAAGGAGATAAGAGTCAGCACCACAGCTGATGTGACAAATAAAGAGCAGAAACAACCCCAGAGAGCCTGGTCCTGCTGGAGGGCACTTCCCTGAAACAACAGCAGCAGAACTGAACATGAGAGGCAGCAAGAGGGCACAGGAACCCAGGACCCAGATGTGGCAGGAAGGTGGCTGAGCATGTGTGGTCATATCACTACAAAATGTAAGCCCACAGACCTGAACAACAGAAGAGAAGCAAAAAACTTTGTAGATTTTTTTTAAGACAAGCTATGGGAAGTAGTACTGGTAAAAACCAAAAATGGTTCCATAGAAATAGCGTGTTTTATAAAATTCAAAGTAGCAATGCCCATGACAGACAGCTGGGCACCAAGTATGTCCTAAAATGCACTTGGAGCTCTGAAATTTGTTATAAATTATACCTCAATGCATCCTGGTTTGCAAAGCACTACAGCAACAAAACCTGGCCAAAGGAACAGCATGCTGCAGCCCCTCCCATGTGCACTGCACACCTACTAGGTGTTAGAAAAAAGGCAACTTACTGACAATCACCCCAGAGTTACAGTTTGTAACTCCAGTTATTATCTTAAGGCAGACAACTGCTTTATCTGAGTAGCATGAAATGAGGTTTTGACCCCTCTGTTGTTCCTTTTTTTTTCCTCTTGGGTCTATGGTTAACTGCTCTCTTTACAGCACCTTTCTGTAGTGACCAACTGCTAAATTGATACTCAATACATTTCCCTTTCCACCTGCCATGCTTCAGATTTGAAAACTCAAAATATTATTTAAACATTTCAAAAACTTACCCTCAGGCTGTAGTAAGATGGTGTGGTGGACTACTTCATCACTCCAACTTCCCCAGCACTTGAAACAATGCAAGGCCAAATAAATGCTGCCTTTATAAATGAAAGTAAATTCTTCTGGCTCAGTAACAATTACTTGAAAAGCTAATATATAAGGACCAGAAAGAAATGAATTCCCAGTACCTCAGCAAGTATCACACTCCTCCTTTCAGGCAAGTATTTAATTTCTTCAGCAGCTGTTTGACTGTTTACTGTGCCTCAGTTATATTAACAGCACCTTGCCCCAAGTGCAGCCCCTTCCTAGAAAATAATAACCAGGACAGGTTTTACATGAGGGCAAAGCACTGTGTTCCCCACAGGAGACAGGGGAGCTTATTTTTATAACAGTCAATATGGCAATGAATCATCCTTCCAAGATAAAGACTAAAAACATTATGAGAAGAATGCAGTAGGTTGAAGAAAAAAAAAAAATTAAACTCAGCTGGTTCAAGTTTCACACATGCAAATAAACACACTGAGAGAGGAAACAGAGTGAGATGTGAAGTACTGAGCAGGAACATCAGGTGTATCTATCTTCCTGGAAGCTGAAAGAAGGAAGATATTAAAATTGTGCTTTCTGCTAAATTGCTGCTGCCAGTTATTGACAAAGTTGTCAATTATCCAGGATTATTTAGACAGATGATACCCGAAGAAACGGGGATTTAGAAACACTTGGGACTAAAAGGAGAGATGGGAATGCACTGCAGATGATAAACGGAATGGATTGTAAGTAAAAGAGCAAAGAGGCCAGTTTCAGAGGGTATAATTAAATAGCCTTAATTAGCATATTAAAGGACTGCCATATACTTTCAAAGCTGGATTTTAGAAAATAAATGGAACTGAGTGGATGAAAGACTAAGAACCTTCTGCCATAAGACTGGTACACAATTTATTCAGATGACTTCTATTTTGCTAATGTTAAACAACTTAATTATATTTTAGAAAATCCACTGACTGCCCAGGTCTGCAAGCAGAAGATATTAAATCACCATTAGACAGATTTTACTGAAATTGGTCAGACCATGCATTAGGGAAAGAGGACAGTGCTTGAGTCAATAGTAGAATTTCAAGTAGTTGAGTAATCCTGTAGTTTATTGCACATGGATAAAGCAGGGGCCAAGAAGTAAAAGGAGGATAGCAACTGGCACCAAAATGTTTTTAAATTGGTCTAGGAATAACAGTTTATTTTGAGATAGGATTTGAAAAGTGTTTTGAAATTCCTGGACAAAGCTTCTTACAATATCACAAAGCTCTGGTCTATTAAAAACATACTCTGCTGGAGTAAAGGATATTTGCTACCACCATTTTCTCAACAGAATGAAAGACATTTTACTGTGTTCACGAAGAGATAGTTGACAGGTTAGGATTTCAATGCAAGATTTGAAGGAGCTAGGCCTAAATCACAGATTTGGCATCGACCTGTTTGGTCCCACAAGTTTCTTAACTCTACCTCACTGCTGACATACATTGGATCAGCAGTTCCTGCCTCCCAGGCATTTCAACAGGATACATATATCCACAGTTAAGATATTAGGGATATAACTGGAAGACTGCATGAAACACATTGATAGAAGAGGCTCTCAGATAGCATATATGGCAACACCCCAGTGTGATTTATACTACCATTCTAAAATACTTTTGGTTACTCTTATTTAAAAAAAATTATTTGTTCCCAGCATATAAAGGCTTTATTTGTCACACTGCTACTTTTCAAGCTTTCACTGATTAGGAAAAACAGATGCAGAATTCCAGCTGAAGGTGTTAGCAAAGCCTAGGCAGAACGTGTTGACAAGACAGACAGGGAACTGAAAGAATAAACTGGCTTCTGTAGATAATTATAATTGAAGACCATTGTACTTCAGAGACTGCACCTGCCCACCCAGCTCCTCCCTCTGTGTCTAAAGCCAGGGGCAAGTGTAATACATTATTTCAATAGAGTATATAATACATATAATGTAACACATCATATTAACTTCCAAAGAAATCTTTGTAATGGCTGTTGTAGCATCCAACTCCAAATATAATAAACACAGAATTCCTTAGCCTTTTTTTTTGTGTTCTCTAAGTTTAGGAAATTAGAAAAAAAAAACAACAGCAACAAACCAGGAACACTTTGTTTTGGTTTGCTTTGCCTTAATTTTTCTGCAAGACACGGCTCCCCTCTGCTGGACAAGAGCTGGTGTAACAGCAAAACGCTGTGAACCAAAACTGATGGAACAGCAAAATGAAACCAGCAGATTGAAAAGATGAGTAAGGAAGGACAACTGAGGCAATGTATGGCTACCCAAATGCCTGAGAAAATAAGGGGCCCAGGTGGAAAACATTAACCAAACAGCATTCAGAATTTAGACTTAGTTCTCCAAACAAGAAAGTAACATTTTTCATTACATCTCTAAAATAAGTCACCTTGAAGGAGCTGTTATCTTGACAACTACCAGATCTCTAACTCCAAACACAACTGTTGCAATATTTAGGATAACAGGAAGCAGAAAGAATTTCCTAAAGCAAAAGACTTTAGTCTGTGAAAAGCTAAATTATGAGCGATGAAGTCTGCACTGAACGCAGCTGGTAAGGAAATTTTGTTGTAACTTGTGCCTTGACAGCATTGTTTTCCAGGAGAAGGTATGACAGACCTTAAGCAAACCTTAAGAATGGTTCTTCTCACGAGCCCTGAGACTGAAGCCCATTTTGTTTCAGGCTTCTTGTTCCACTCTACAGATGACTCCATTCACACCTCTAGGTGTTGGAATACTACTTGTTTTTAAACCAAGGAAAGATTCTAAAAAAGCCACATTTAAGAGTAACAGAAGTGACTTCCAGGAAACTTTTTTTTTTTGTTAAAAATACAAACACAAAATAAAATTTAATAACATTTTTCCCCCATTTATTAAAAAGGCATTATACTTGACATACAATTGGCAAATATACATATATGATTGTATCTCTACTTTTAAGAGAACTAATTACAGATCATTGCAAAGTGACACCAGGTGTGCCATTACTGGGTTCTGCATTGGTTTTTCATACTGAAAACTTCTGGGTTTGTTTCAGTTGTTCAGGTGATTCTGCTTTTAGTTTGCCTGTGTGATCAACATTAGCCCATTGGCTTCAAATACTTTTATTTTAGATGCCCACAAGTGTCCACAGTGCAAAGCTGCACACAGTACCTGCCACGAGATACCAAACAGGACGTTCTTCTAAAGTCTTTACCATCCAGACATCCTTTTGGACCACTTTTCACATGGAAGCCTGTCACTTCAAGCCTTTCACTTTGTTAACCAAAGTTTGTTTCACTAAGAAACAAGATTTCTAAACCTTTTGCTTAGGGACCAGGAAAGAGGACAAGTCTTACCAACAGAAGTTCTCCAGAGCAGAAGAAAGTCTGTAGTGACAGAAGTGGATACCGAGACTCAGTAAAGACAAGTTTTTCTAATCAAACCTACACAAAAACTTCAAGTATACAGCAGCTATATGTACAAAGGAGGAAGGGGGGAAGAAGTATCTTTCTGTAGTCATTACCCACATTCTCAACAGCTCTACATTATGTAAGAAAGAGTATCAGTCCATTTACCAAGAAACATTGTCCCGTTTCCTGCTCTTGTTTTAGGTCAGCTGGAAGCTTCTTTTTTCAGTTTTTCTAAAATCTCATCTGGTGTCAGTGATACCGAAATCTTTACCACTTTGTCACGTGATTTACCACCCTGGTTTAGACAAACACACAAAAAAACATCTTTCAGAGAATCACCCTGGAAAGTCTGATTTTAAGTACAATGAACTAATAAAAAACATTTTTTATTCAGTGCAATGAATAAAACAGAGTTTCCATTTGACAAAGTCAAGACATGTAAATTCTAAACAGACAAACTTTTGTGGCCCAGCTATAGCCCAAGTGCTTATATATGTTCTTGCTGACAGTTAAATGAAAATTTTAACTCAAATAACTTCCACAGAAGTTATTTTTTAAAAAGGAGTGAGAAGTTAATAAAATTCACATTCTCTGCAAAGCAGAAATTTCATGAACTGCATTTAACACGAAAACAAGAGAATCTTTGAAGAACACAGAAACAATTCTTCCTACACTAGGTTTGTTCTCAATGAATCATTCCATTAAGTCAACTAAAAACCTTTTTAAAGTGTCTTTCAGACTGAACTTGGAGAGCAGCTCCCTGTACCTAAATGTGTAAGTTTCAGAATCTTGAATTTCAACTGCAGTAGGAAAAATTGAAACGAAGAAAAGGAAGTACCTTCTCCAAAACAACGTCACTCTTCTTTACTTCTAGCACCTTAGAGAGGTAGCGACACAGCTCTGCATTTGCCTCCCCTTCCGACGGGGGTGCAGCAATAGCTACACCTACTGCCTCAGCTGTCACATCTACAACAAATATTTTAAGCATTTTAGGCATGAAATACTCAAAACACGTTTTGTTTCCTAAAAATGAGTGTTTATGTTTTCCAACGCATTTTAATTCAAAACCAAATAAACGTGTAGATTAGCAGGTAATGACATTTTCACACTTCATAAATTCCTTTAAACTGTTGGCCATAACAATCAAAGGTAAACTTCTGACACTAAAAGCAGTCAGTCCTTCAGTGCAGCCGTAAGTATTAAGCTTTCTCTCAATGGGGGCACCGTTCTGAGCTCCAGGTGCAGATGCAGGTGTTGTCCTGCTGGGTATCACGTAACACAAGACAAAGCAGGTTACTCCACCAAAACACGCGTATTAATCAGTCTGCTCAGAGAGCCGTGCTATCAGTAACTTCCCTGTGTTGCCACCCGAGCCCGGACACCGGTACAGCCCCTGCCAGTCAAACCAACCCACCACAACAACAACAGAATTTACCCCGCGCTCACCGCGCCACCCAGCGCTGCCCACGGGGGGCCGCGAACGAGCTACACCTCCCGGAGCGCGGAACGTCCCGCTGGGTTTCTGCGCGTTCGTCCCCAAGCCCATCTCATGGGAAGGCGGAGAACCCCCGGGACGCTCGGCCGGGGGGCCCAGACCCACCTGTGACGGCGCTGCAGCGGGCGCCGGGCTTGGCGCGCACCGCCACCCTCACGGAGCCATCGCCCGCCGCCACCACCGGTCCCGCCGCGCCGCCCGCGCCCGCGGGGCCCTTGGCGGCTCCTTTGCTCTGAAACAGAGGAACAGGCGCGGTCACCACCCGCCCCTGCCCCTTCCCCTTCTCCTTTCCCTGCCCCTCCCCGCCCGCACCTTCCCGGGCATTGCCCCGCGGCTCCGCAGCGGCGCCGCCAACACCCGGCGGAACCCGGCGAGGGCCGGCATAGCCCTTCCGGCAGCACCGGCCGGGCCCGCCCCGCGGAGCCTGCGCGATCCGGCACGGCCGATCCGGCTGGGCGGGACCCGAGTGCCCGGCGTCGGTGTGATATAAAGGGACCCGTGTGATCCACAGGGACCCGTGTGATCGACAGGGACCCGTGTGATCCACGGGGACCCGTGTGCCTGGCTCCTCCCAGCCCAGCCCCGGCTGCCGGTACCGCAGCGCTTCCAGGGAACAGCCCTTCGACGTTGTTCTACACGCGGCCCTTTTGAGACGCAAAACCTGCGTGATCTTCCCCATTTACATAGAGGGGGGGGAAAAAAAAAAAAAGGAAGTTTTCTTATTCTCCTGCATTCTCAAATTACTACTTTAGTATAATCTGGGGAAGGGTACAGGACTTTGTATATGAAGACATTCTATTACTACACAGTACATACTGCAAGACACTGAGTACTATATACATACAGCAATGGCATCAAAGTATTATGTGCAGTCTGTAAAACTAGTTGCACACAAGTAATCCTTAGGTTTATACTAATTTTTTTTTTTTTTTTTAGTGCTAGAATATCCAGTGATAAAATAACATCATTACAAGTCTTGTATTCTCATTTTCACATTATACATTTTTTATAGGCACATATGTATATACAGTGGCTATTTCCATAACCAGTTCTATATTCCAAAACAGCCCTTCTGAATTAAGAGAGTTTCTGGAAAGATGTGTTTGTTGCTGAAGCTGACTTAGTGTTTCTTCAGTGCAGCTGCAGCTGCTCTCTGCAGTGATAATGTCCATTAATTCTCAATGGCTTGTCCAAAAAGTCAAGGTGATGACAATATAAATCCAGCTTTGCTGATGTACTTCAAAAAAATACAGCAGCCATCCATGTCCATAGGGTCATTTTGGAAAGAAGTGCAGGGTGGGACTACAGCAGCAGCTTTATGGTCTTTTTAGGACAGATTGGGGAACACATACGCAAGTTGTTCATAGCAAGTAAGGATTTTTCCAGTTTAAAAAATGAATTTTACTACAAGAGAAACGAAGGGGTGAAAACACAAAGCAATTAATCACATGATACTGTTTAAAACAAAACAAACTTTTCAATATACAGAGTACTTTCTCCACTTGACATTTTGTTAAGAGGAAAAGCTAAATTACGTTTTGCTGATAACGATGTAGGAAAAAAAATTAGTTCTTCTGGTACCTCTCAAACAAGATAGATTTGTTTTCACACACTGATGTAATTTCAGAGAATTTTTAAACTGCTGCTGATAGTGAGCTGAAGTCCACTGAGACACTGACACATTCCAGATCATCATGTGAAACTAAGTATAAAATATTATTTCTGGTATCTGTCCATCTTCTATTGATGTACCGTTGTTGTTACCTGGTGAACTATAAAAGACAAAGCACGTTTTGCTAGCAGTAGGAGATTCGTGGATCACTTTCTTCAAACCTTTTGTTCCATAGTGGGAATCAGGACCCTGAAAAATATCACAAGAGATTAGCAACTGAGTGGAAGTAGGCAAGACCCATAAATTGCTACGGTTCAAACAGTGCTGAGTTAGGTTATTTTATTTCTGTACCCACATCATATAAATTATACACAAAATCACAGACAACAAAAGCAAGTGCTGTATGTCTAACTAGCAAAAAATCATTTCTCTGACAGCAAACTTAAACCAGTAGATTTTATTCAACTAGTAATGAAAACTTTCTAGTATTTCTCCTTATCACACAAGTTGTCTATATTCTCACTCAGTTCCCTGCCTCAGCTTCTTTTAACGTGCAGTATTTTTCCCAACCCAACTTTGATTTCTGTAACAGAGAATTATATTTAGAAGAATATTAAAAAAATTTTGAGAAATACATTTGTCCACAATATTGAGAGACTTTCTCAGAACAAGTAATTCTTTGTTTCAGCACTAGTATATAAAAAGCGATGAAAAAGAATCTTTCTGTTTCCTTGACTCCAGCTAGTGCAGTCAAGAATCAAACTTCAATCAGTAAATCAAACTTCAATTTTGATAGACAGCTGCCAGATTAACTATTCTAGATAGTGCTTTTTCCCACACAGAACCAGTAACTTGCATTAGGACTCACTCTAACACCTACATCATGCCACAGAGTGAGAAGGCAAAAAGGATCCACTTGCGAATTCCATGCTGTGGCACAGAAGAGATACGGCAGTCTTACAAGTTACTGTGGAGTTTAACTACATCCTTCTTTAGCCCTAAACTAGAATCAAGATCTAGAAGACACTTTCCCATCAGAAGAACGATAAAAGAACAACTCTTGCATCAAAGTAACACTTTCTTCTCTACTGCTAGACATTCTTACTTTTAAGGTTGCACAAGCTGTGTAGCAAACCGTGGGCAGAATCTCGATGGGCTCTTTGAACATAACTCTGAAGGTGCTGGCTGTTCCATCACAGCTAAACCCAGTATCGTTCTGTCCTAGCGTCTGATTCTTCTCATAATCAATTATCTGTGCAAAAACACAAGAAAAGTATTCTTAGGGTTACAAGCATGAGGAAGATTCTCATTGTATGCATATGAGAAGATGACAAGCAAACACTTGCCTACTCCACCCAGTCTAATTGCTGATCTTTGCACACCTACACAGCCCACGTGAGGGAAGCACATTCGCTGGCTGTGGCTGATTTAGCAAAGTTTTTACGGATAATGTAAGCAGTCAATGATACATTCATAAAAGAAAACAAGAAGTTGTCCTGCTGTGCTTTATACAATTTATTTCTAATCTAGATTCAGCATAAAAATTAGACTACATAATATTTATTGTGCCTTCAATTTTAGTGGCGAATAGGAATGACCAGATACAATGTAGTAATAGCAGATACTTAACTTTTTTATTTTGGATTGCTGACTGGTCCATGATACCCAACCCCTCTTGCAGAAGTTGGATTATCAGAGCTTTAGAGTAGTACACTTCTCATGGTTACTGCACTAAGAAAAATCCTAATGATTTTAATATTTTATTATTAAATTGCCATATAATTTTTAGTTTTACATGAGTGAGACAAAGCTCTATTCTCGGCAAAATATGCTCTATCAATAGCCACAATGAATAGGAATATTAACAATTATAATGCTGAAGTCCTAAGCCCTTATTTGCAATGTACATTATCACTAGTTTAAGACAAGCTCTAAATGTTTAACTCTCTAAAGCTTTGCTAGTACTGATGCAGATCCAAGAAGAATGGTAGAGGCACAGAACTTAAATACATGTCTGAAAAGATTGGGACAAGGAAGTTTCAGATTCATTGCAGGATACAGTGAATCTGTATAAGATGGATGAACCATAAGGGTGTATCTAGCCTTTCACTTTGGATCAGAGGATCTTTTTCAAGTGAATCTTCTGATCATTCCCACCAAATATGCATTGGTTTGCCTTGAAAAAAACCTAAATCCTTTTCAGATTAAAAAAATCCAGTAAACATCCTGAGGGAACACACTAAACACTTGCATCTGCTAACAGGAATTCAGCAGAGAGGTTAAATAAAAAGAGATAACGTGAAGTAAAAATCCCCAAATATACGTAGTATAGCTGATAGATTCTCAGGACCAACTCTTTTGTTCCAAAGATCCAACCCATTTACATGGATTCTACTCCTTTACACAGATGTATGGTTTAAGAAAACCAAACTGATGGTACTTCAAGAAATTTGCAAGTGAGCTTTTAAATTGAGGAATGTGGAAAAACCAAATTTCTTCAAAACCTCATTCCAGAAACACTCTGTTTGAAACATCACAAGAGGAAAGACACAACATTTTTCTTCTTAAGAGACAGACACAAAATCCATATCCTTAAGTACAAAACAGTCAGATAATAATAATAATCATCAAATAGGAAACAGAAGACAAACTGTCATTTAAACAGTATGCTCAGAAACAACCTGAAACAGCAGTTCCGTGGAGTTCCAGAACATGCTAGAAGTCTATGAAATAAGGTAGGGACAACAGAATTTCTGCCTCTAAATGAAGTCACAGACTATTTCTTTCACAAAATTTCCCATGCACCTAATAAATCAATGTGACATGATAGTAGTAGGTTATGAAATACACACCACAGGGTAAAACTGTGCCAGTCATGGAATGCTAATACCTTGTTAGAAAGCTTAGAACCAAAACCAATCTCAGTAAGAAAAAGAATTCACATGGACTGAAATTCCACATTTAAAAAGGAAAATACAGTGTCTTATCAACACTGCTAGAAGACAATCCTGACCACAATGTGCTAAAAGATATCAAACAGGCTACAAGAGAAGGAAATACAGATTTAGTGGTGTCTTCAGTTACCCACTCAGAGCAGGCAAGGGTCACACCAGGACAAAGCAAGGGTGACATTTTTAGATGCTATCACTGGCCTTTCCCTGAGCTTGCTAACCAATTGCTCAGTAGGAAGAAACACAACCCTTGATTTGGTACTGAGTGATGAGCAGGATCAAATTCAAAATTTCATAATGGAAACACTATGTAACAGTGTTCATAATATACTCAGTCAACACTCCCATGTGAACAACAAAAGCAAATCCTCCACAGCTGTGCTAAATTTCGAAAAGAAAAAAATGAGGAAGCCTGATCAAAAGAAACTAAAAAGGAGCAATTAGGAAAACCAAATCATTATATGAAGCACACAGACTACTGAAGGACATCACATGCCCAAGTACAGTATCAGTACCTGTATCTCCAATTTGGAAAGGCTTGAGAAAATGGGGGAAAAGCTGGGTGTTGGGAAACACCAGTACTGAGGATGATTGAAGGACAGGAGAATATAGTAAAAGGGAGAAGAGTTTCATACTGTTCTTATTGTTGCCTAGTCATCCACTTATGCCCACTGTTAAGGACAAAACACAGCTTAGATTCCTGGCCTATCAATTGCTCCCATCCAAATATGGACCAAACTTTTAGGAAGTGTAGCTCCTGCATAAGCCTATTTGAACATTATATACTGTACCTGTATATTAACTTGATAGTCTGTGGGACCATGAATAGATCCATATAATCCAAATCCCACTATGGAAATTCTTCTGTTAACTGTGAACCTAGTAAGACACAAGCCAAGAAAGGAATTTAAGTCAAAGTTGAGGGATTTGCTCCCTTTCTTCCTACACACCTCTGTCTCTCCTTCAAATAGTCTCAAAAGTCATACCTAATCCGATCACTTGTTCCACTGTAGCCCCAGCGACTCTCCACTTGCTGGAACCTGTTAATGCTGCACTCTTTTCCTCTAAGGCAACATCTTGGTCGGTCAATATAATCTACTTTAGGTTTAGGATTGACAGTAAAATGAAGAAAGAGATTTACTACTTCCCGATCTGACAAGATTCCAGATTGTGCAGGGCCTGTGGAAATAAGAAAAGAATTTTAAGATGATTTGAAGGATTACTCCAACTGTTGTATTTAAACCACACATATTCACAAACTGAAGACAACAATATTTTCCAATGGCCAGAGTGTAATCTGCAAAATGTTTTGCTTTCATTTGTGCATCACAACTCTTGTTAGTATAATATTAATAACAGAATCAAGTGTTAAGCATCTAAACACAGGTGAACAGCACAGAGATGTGGTCTAACAGTAAGACAAAGAACTCCAAAACTCACCTGCTGCAAACTCTTCAATAGTCATTAATGGAAAACGGATTAAGGAAAGAGCTCTTCCGAGGACTTTTTGTTTGTTCCCGAACGTCGGAGGCAATTGCTGTCTTTGACATTCTGCTTCTGCCCAGCGAACAACAGCTACAAAGAGCCGACTTTCTCGAATACTAAGGGTATCCCTTTCTAGAACTGCACATAATGTGTCTAAAGAAATAAAAAGTTAGCAGATTTAGATCAGTTTTCATCCAAACCAAAGTGTAGCCATAAAGTGCTACAGATTACGTAACCTTAAAATACAAAATACACATTAAGAACATTCACAATAAGATAAAGATAGTTAATATATTATTATAATTATAATGTATATATATTATTCATCATTTATCTTATGTAGAAAGAAATCTCTCAATCACACATAAACTTCAAACTAAAAATTAATTTTCCTGCTATGAAGACAGCAAATGAACTATCTTCTTCATTCCCCCCGTGTTTTACAGAAGTAATTTCTCCTGTATTTATTACTCATTCTGGCCTTTTATGAATAACATGTATGCACAAGTTATCACGGAACACAAGTCCAGAAGAAAAAGTGTTTTCATATTCTCTCTTCGGGAATTTTTGTCTGCCTTAATTTAAGCAGGGCATGTTTGCGGTCATAGAAAATATTATGCTGGAAATTCAAAACACATTTGAGAATTACCAAAAGTAGAGAGGAACACTCACAGTCTAGGTACAAATCTTACTGAACGTGAGTTAATAATGATTTTACAATCTCTTTAAACAGCTGGAACACCTTCCTTCAGTCTGAATTTTTCCCACAATGTAGCTGAGTTGGAGTCAAATCTTAAGATACATATAGTAGCAATGAAATTAAGTAAGCAAATTTAACAACTGCTAGCTTTTCATAGAATATTAACATAGAAATCAGCAGTTTATGTATTTATTTTTCAAAGCAGATTTCATTAATTGTACCTAATCTATACAACTCTGAGAAGTAACTGCAGTTGTGGATCCCTCAGGGATGAGGCACAACACTCAGCAAGCGAAAGCTTTGTCTGTAATGAGAAGCGTGATGTTACCACAGCGGGAGCCCTGAGACACCAACACTAATCAAATGGATACCCAAGGCAGTGGAACCCTGCTCAGGAGTGAAGCTCAAAGGAAAGCACTGCAGAGGGGGGATAGCCAAGAAGGGAAGAAGTGCTTGGGACTCTGCATACTCAGATGGGGGAGGGAACTGGGGTACTGAGATTTCACGCTTAGGACACGCTTACCTATATCGATGTCAGTAAAGCCTTCTGCACTTATGGCATCCATTGTACTTTTGTCTATTGTGTCAAGACACAGACTAGCAAGCTGAGGTTCATCAAACAAACGAGCCTAAAAAGGTAAAGAAATACATCTTAAGCACAAAGTTGGCAAAGCGCTAATCTCAAAAATAATTATTTTTACTCTAGTATAGACCTAAATTAAAACAGCTGGATTTGTCTTAAGTACTCTTTGTGTTTATACCTTACAGAGCACTTAAATTCTCAAAGGAGTACATACTTAATGAGAATTAGTCATTTCCCTCCACAGACTGATTTTCCTAGTAATTCAAAACTAAGCTTAAATTTACCTACTTGAGTAAGCAGCATAAAGGCATTATCTGCTCGGAGATGCTTTGTTAGAAAATCCACACAATGTGCTTCCAGCGCTGGGACAGCATACTTTTTAGCAGTGTATAAAGTAGTCATGACTGTTTCTGGACCAATTTGAACTTCATCTGAATAAAGAAACCTGTAAATCAATACATAAATACAGATCATAAAAATGTATCTTGAGAGGGGCCGTCAAACACAACAGTCTCTTTGCATTTACAAAAGAGGCCAAAGATTTGTACTGTGAACATACAAAACTTGGCCATGTAGCATTTTTACGAATAAAAAGGAGAAGTTAAAGGGCTGAAGGAAGAATATTACGTTAACCTAATGGCATACATTTGTTTTAAATACATATTACTCCCTAAGACTGATCTGGCTGTACTAGTTATACATAGCTACCCAACTGTAAACAACAGCTGAGCTGCAGAGTTACTTAACACACGAACACAGCTCTCTGGATTCATCAGCAAGAGCTATATTTCTAAATATCACTGCACAACCCTCTATGGCTGTATTACTGAACCTAATTTACTGACAGTACACATTGGCTTCCCCTCCATGAGGGGAATAGTGTCAAGGGCTTATACTGTGAGAACATCTGATGTTGAAGTTACCACTCTGTCATGTTCAGAGGAGAGCAGAGCAGATGACCTTGACTCTTCTATTCCTGCCACGGCAAAACTCTCTGGCTTGTCTCCACTGCTTGAGGCTAGAGGATAGGTTATGATTTAGCATAAGCTGTCAACCAAAAGATAAAAGTCTCCACCGATACCAGGAAAAAAATGCTGTTTCCTGAGCAGTTGTTACTTGAGACTAGATAAGATAAGATTTATTTTAAGGTTCTGTATGGAAAATACGATTTTTTAAAAATAACTTTTCCTACAGGTGACATTTAATGATAATTTTAGCAGTATTTCATCAGCTTTTCAGATAACAATCAAGAGTAGTCTGTGATTTTTACAAAAATACATTCATCCCCAACACACAGGTAATTAAACATAATAAAGCAGGGCTTATAAGCAAATGCAGGAATTCCTGAATGAAGACCAAGCCTTTCCTTTGTATTTCTTAGTAATAATTGTTCAGAACCTCTCAGAAATGAAAGGCACACAGGGACAGAAGGTGTGTTAAGAAGGGTTTTAAATGTAACAATAAGCAGTTTATATTCAACAACAGAAACTTGTGAAAATAACAGACTTGTTAAACTTGCTTGCAATATTGAGAGATCCAGATAATTGCAACCTAGAATTAAAGTTTAAACTGAAGTTCTTCACTGTTTATATTTTTCATATTGCAGGAAAAATCTAATTCTTGGTAGCTGCTAACACACAACTCAATATGGTATTCAACATTAAATTTGCTGCTACAATACAGGTACATATTTACCATTACAGTACTCCAATCTACTCAAACAACCAGCCTGCACATCACTTTGGAGTTGTGAATGATGCTCTAGACTAATTTTTTAAACTGGATTTACATCAAACAGTTTGTAGGAAAAATGAATTTACTTTAATGCTAAGGGGTTTTTTTAAGCAAAAGTTTCATACAGTTCCTTTACAATCGAATTATGAAAGTTATGAACTATTTATTATGTGTTGATGAAAATAATGGGCTGACTTGCTAGTCTTAATTGCTGACAAATTTACTTCCAAGAAACTGAGATCTCATAGGTACAGTTTTGCACACCAAATTGACAAGTTGTGCATTAAAGCACTAGAACAGTGCATTTAGATTTTGGATTTAAAATTTTAAAAAATCAGTTTAAAATGTCCTAAGCTTCCTTGCCTGACTTCATAGGAGCTTGGGTCCAAAGCACGTAAGAGTTGAATATTAACAGGCTGTAAAAACAAACAAACACCAAACAAAACAACAAACCAATACTGCCATGCAACCTACAGTATAACTTTTACCTAATTAAAAAAAATCCCAGTTTGGTTTGGGAACATGATTTTGATTTTATTTCTTAAGTGAGTACAATCTGAAGCCAATAAAGTGACACATCAGAGGAGCTTTTCTGGCTTGTGTTTCACTTTCTGCTATACCTTGTAAAGAATCAGGGTGCAGTTCTAGGTGTGTCTTCTCCCTAAAAATCCCTCTGCTCATGTGTGCCAGAGCTCTGTCTCTGTGCTAACTCTCCCATTTGTGGCACGCCTGGACTAGCACACCTTTGTGTTTATACCACTGTTCCTCCTCCACTTGACTCGGTGGGACCCAAGATTACTTATCCTTCCCCCTTGCCTTCTTCCCTCCTCTCCTTCCCTTCCAGAGACTCACAGAAACAACCTGCTCTTTAGATACTAATCTTATTGTCATCCAGGATGGAAGGATGGGGAGGTGGGGGTTTGTATGTGCAGGGTGAAAGAATGTTTTTAGTGATCAGCAACGAGAACAAACAATTTTTTCAAATGACAACCCAATCATTCCCTTCACAGTCTCTCATACCTTTTAGGCTACTTTTCTTTACTCTCAGGTTAGCACTTCCTTCTCCCCTAGTCTAAGCATACTCCCAACAGCTAGAATGTTTTCACCATTATAAAAGCACACAGGAATCTTCTTTTCCAGTTAGTCATGATTACCCCTCTATTTACTGATTGCCAAAGTCCTCTACAGTCGTTTAGAAGACAGACTGCTAATTTGTGCAATGTCGTCACTTTCCTTTATACTGTGATCAAAGGACAAGTTAACGTACTGTAAAATGTGAATGAAATGTAAAAATAATCTTACTAAAAACAACAAAATGAAACCCTAAAGCAGAATCCTACTGACACAACTTTAATTTTCTTGATCATTGCTATTAAATTTGTAGTTAGAAACATAAAAAAAAAAGTGTTTCACTGGGAAACAGATTCAAACTTTATGACTTTGACACTATTTCAGTTCTTAAGGATTTAGCTGTCAAACTACTGAAGTTTTTCAATCAAAAAATACTTTCCTTTAATTTACAAGTAGCATTTGTCAGTAGATCTTTATGAAACACCTCAGCTACAGACAAGACCTAACAAACTACTTGAGTAAATCAAATAGAAATGAGCTGTGGAACATTAAATAATTAGTAAAGTATCCCTAAAAAGTTTTGAGTTATTTAAACGCTTCTTTTACCTGCTGTTCATTTGCTACATGTATTCAAAGATCCTGACAATTTCTAGCCAGTACACCTCAAATTGGTCTTTGCAAACATTAAAGAAATGTCCTACAATTGGTAACCATCATTAGCTGACAAATTTACTAAGGATAGATGCGACAGGCCAACAGTACAAGGTATCATTCTTGCCTCTTTCAGTCAACACCAGGGAAAAAAATTCAGGTTGTTTTATAGTTGGCACACTTCAGAAACAGTATTTGTGAGCATGAAAGAAGTCCAGTCCTCGTGAGTATTACAGTTCTCCTTAGGTATGTTTTTAAAAAGGTGTTGCAACAGGTATTTATTTTGATATAAGCTCAAAAACTATACATAACTTGGAATAACATCCTAAAGAGCTGTCACAGACACCAAACCTGAGATATTTCAACAGTTCATCAGCCTGGTGATATTTAGACAAGATACAAGCATAATCAGTTTACTGACGTAAGTCCCCTGGCCATCACATACTAGCAGCTCTACCAACACAAGATGGCTTTTGTTTGCTTCTAACAACATCTCTTCATTCACTTCTACACTTTTCAAATACCATCCTTCTTATCTTTACTTAGAGATCTCTTGTTTCTGTGTTTCTATTTATATCCAGATAAACTACTCTCATTATATTCATTTTTCACTGCCCAGCATTTTTTGCTACATACATATAAAAGCCATGTGTGCTTTTCAAGACGCTTTGTGTCATTTACTTTTAACCTTTGAAACCAATTGCTTGAAAGACACTTCCCACTGCCTCTCACTCCTCTGCACAAACTCTCCACCTCATCACTCACTCTTTGCTAAAAATCCTCAAAATACAGTTCATTTGCTATTGGCAAGAGAGACACTGCTGCTGCTGCAAGGGAGGTTGTTTGGTCTTATTTATATCAGTTGCTTCAATTCCTGTGTTCACAATCACCAAAAGGACTGTGACTTTTCTTCTCACTGTTCTTATCTGGTAGGCCTCAAAACAAAAGGAAAGTTGCCAAGACTTTGGAGTTTTTCCCATTACAGAAAGTTTTGAGACACTACATATTTATTTCCAAGCAATAATACTGCTTTTTTCCCAGATGCTCATTACAGAGTATTGTTTGAGAGATGTTTTGCCTAGAAGAGTGTTTTCTTTGATAAAAACCTTCAGGTTAAGCAGTTTAGTCATACTACCATGCCACAGCCTAAGGCACAAAGAAACTATCAGTAACTCTGTGAACACCATAACTTTTATTTACCACTACACTGAGTAAATAGAAATGGTAGATAAACACATCAGCTTTGTGAGCATGAGAAATAGCAGATCCTACTCTGCCCAAATTAGAAATCACTAACCCATTTTACATACTTTTTGCCATCTCTGCACTCACGGTCTCATACTTGGGTGGTTTGTGGCTAAAAATCAGCTAGTTACTGCCTCCTGCTGCATGTTCCCTCTCCACCGAGGAGTAACTGAAATAAGTATGATTACAATGGGTGTTACTATGGCAAAAAGATATAACAATGTATTACCATCACAGACAAAGTGAACAATAAGATGAATAAGATTTTAAATAAGTATCAAATGAAATTCAAAGATTGTACAGCAGCCTCTGTCCCTTCTTAGCTATTACTAGAAGATGGATGGATAGTTGCAACATCAAGGGAACCCACTAATTCTCACTATTTTCCTTTAAAAACCAAAATGTGGAACCCAAAAGCCCAACCAGACACACACCAAGCGTTTCCCTAAAGGGACAGCCAGCTACCGCAGAATTAGGGCATTTCTCTGGGGAAAATGGGAAAGAGCAAGAAGGAACCAAAACACGTTGGCGGGGCGGTGTGACCTTGCGTGCCAGCCCACAAGGTGGTTCCGCGCCTCCCCAGCATCTCCCCCCACGGACGGGCACCGGGAAAGGGACGGGAACAGGATCCGGGAAGGGCCGCGGAGCGAGGAAATGACACCGCCGGCCGAGCGGGGCCGCCGGGCAGAGCCGGCCCGGAGCGCCCGCGGTGCCCGCCCGTCCCCGCTGACCTGAGCAGCGCCAGGAAGGCGGCGGGCTCCACGTCGGGCAGCTCGATCTCGGCCGAGGTGGTGGCCATGCCGCCGTTGAACATCGCGTCGAACACGGCGCTCCCGGCCGCCAGCACGAACCGGTGGGCGGGGATGCGCTGCTGGCCGGGCCCGGGGGGCGCCGCCCCGCCACCGCCACCGCCACCGCCACCACCGCCGCCGCCGCGGGCGCTGCCCTTGCCCACCACGAAGTGCACGTCGCTGAGCAGCTCGTTGGAGAAGAGGAAGGCGAAGCGCTCCCGCAGCGAGCCCTTGGTGGCTTGCCAGTTGTACAGCGGCTCCCGCTGCAGCACCGCGCCGGCCTCGGTGGCAGCAGCAGCAGCGGCGGCGGCTGTGGTGGTGGTGGTGGCGGGGGGCGTCTCCGCGGGCGCGCCGGGACCGCCACCCGCGGCCGCCATCGCCGCCCTCGGGGCCGCGCCGGGCCGGGCCGGGCCGGGCGCTCCGTCCGCGCACCCCCCGCGCGTCACCGCCCGGCCCCGCCCCGCGCACGCGCCGCGGCCCGCGCGGGGCCCGGCCCAGAGGGTGCCCGGGGGATTCGTCACCCGGGATGTGTCCCAGGGGATGTGCCACCCGGGATGTGCCACCCGGGATGTGCCACCCGGCTTGTGTCACCCGGCGATCCGTCACCCGGGATGTGTCACCGGCAGGGCCGTGTCACCCGACAGGTCCGTCGGGGCCGCCGGTGCCACCTGAACGCGCGTCCAGAGCCGCGGGGGTTGATCGCGTTGGCCGTGGGAGCGGGTAAATGCTGCGACGATTGTGTTCAGGCACGTGAAACACAAATTCATTTTTTTATGATGCCCTTTTCCTTGCGGTAAAAAAGTTGTCCTCCCGTTTTCGCTACTGCAAAAATGCTGAAACAACGATTGGCACATACACAGTCCTTACAGTCCTTACACAAGTACTGTGTGTCTCGACATTTCGTGCTTTGAACTTCTGAGGAGAAAAACCGAAGCAAGACAGGCATCAGAGGGGCAGTGTGGGCTTGTACTTCTCTCGACAGTCACCCCGTGTCACGTCCTTGGACCAGGCGATGTAGTGTGGTTAATTCGCTTAAACTAACAAGAGAAATGGGGCTGGGTTTAGTGAGCTATAGTGGTGGGTTTTAACGAAAGAAAGGGGAAAGGAATAAGAAGTGATGGTGTTTTCCCAGTCCTGTCAAACCTCTGTCAGTCGAGCAGCGAGGCGGACCCTCTTGCCATCTGCTGGGGCTGTGCTGTAAGGACAGCGGCGATTTCCATCGCGGGGCTGAGCGCAGTTTGTCATAGCTCCTGACTTGTCAGCATTTATGGAAGCGTGTGGCTAAAAGAGGAATAGAACATGTCACCGCTCTGCATTCAGGTTTATAATTAGGACAAAACTGAGACCAAGCAAATGCGGTCTGTTTCGCAGAACAAGTTTTAGAGAACCTTAAGCGAGATGGAAGCAATTCCAGCAGGGTAAACTATAGTGGGAAAGGGCACAGGAAGATATAGTGTACCAACCAGAACGCAGCAACTAGCTTTGCACAGAGGCTATATTTAAAAATAAAATCATGTTGCTGACCTAGAAGAATGAAGGTGTCATCTTTGCGCTTTTCTTGTCCCAAGGTGGGCAAAGAAGGGAAAGCAGGAGAGCCCCACATTCCCTTGATAGTTTAGAGACAGAGATGTGAAATAGTGAAGTGACACCATGGACATAAATGGATAATTTTCTGGGGGCATTTTTTTGCAGCCATAGGGTGATCTGGATAATAATGAGCATTTCTGTGTTTGCTGTCTTTTTGCTTTTACCTTTCCGTGTATGCTCACAAGTTAATCTGTCAGTTGAGAGCCAGCAGCCATGACTGAACCCCATTTGTAAAAAATCAGCCTACTGCCAGTAACACACTAGAGAAAGTTAACAAGAACTGTAAAGGATTAAGGAAAAAGGGAAATGTACACCAAAGAACTAAAAGGAGGACGGCTAGGGCAGGCAAAGTATGTAGGACAGCTTCAGGGATGATAAGAAGGCAATAATGATAATAAGGGATCATGAGAAGGCGAA
Source organism: Empidonax traillii (assembly GCF_003031625.1). NCBI lineage: Eukaryota > Metazoa > Chordata > Aves > Passeriformes > Tyrannidae > Empidonax > Empidonax traillii. The sequence goes on along the minus strand of NW_020955394.1, from coordinate 1,735,981 downwards.
GCTATGCAAGGCAGGAAAAAACACGAAGGCCTGTGAGATGGGCTGAGAAAGAAAACTGAGGGAGAAAATGAGGAGAAAGAAACAGAAATAAAGATAAAAGTCTTTAAAGAAAAAAAGAAAAAAAAGGGGAAAAAAACCCAAAAAACAGGAAAGAAGACAAAGGAGAAATGTGACCTGGATGCCCATCAGTTCTGTTCAGCTAAGTGCCAAATGCACAAATTTAAACAGTTTTGAAAGAAAGCATACTTCTTTTCAACATATTTCTTTTTGAAACTGGGTTTTTCTGCGTGTAGACCACGACTCTCAGACATTTGTTTCACCTTGTAATCTTTGTGCTAGCTTCCTTTAAAAATAAAAAAAAAAATCAGCCAGCTTTTCTTTGGCATTCTCAGTGGGTGGATCATAGCCATTTTTAAATGTGATGTCATGGGATTGTATTTACCAGTCCAGATCAGAAATAATATACAATGCTTTTCCCAAAAGGGCTACACATGAATGTCACTAAATTGCCATCCCCTGTGTGTTCAGGTTTTGTCCAGGAAATATAGCAGAAGTTAGTATAGAGAAAAATATGTATATAACATAAGCAGTTCAAGAAGAACTTTTTTTTGGATCTCATGTGTCAGAATGGTTACAAATAAAGGGCTGCAGACAAAAGTTCAACAGTATTATATTATATAACTGTGAAGGTTATCCTAATCTCTAGCCAGCAAAACAGAAGGTCAGGGTGTGTCTACAGTTTTGAGCAGCTAATTTTCAAGGTCTGCATAATGGCCTGAGCAAGCCTGTGCAGACCTGCTGCCTTTTTATCTGTGGAAATCCACGAAGGAAGTGCTCTCCAAGTTTTGAGGTTCCTTTACCTGTCAGCAGGTAAAGCAGGGAGAGGGAGGACAAAGGGGGTTTGCATGTACTGAAGAAGAACCAGAGAATGCTGTAATCAAACTGCAGGGATTTCTGACATACTTCTGATGCCAGGGATGTCCCAGAGGCACAGGAGTGCCTGCCCAGCGGCCCTGGCCTTCCTTGCCCCTGAAACGGGGCCAGTTCTGTCAGAGCCATCAGAAGGGTTTAGGTTACTAAGGGTATTGTTTTCAATCATTTGTTCCTGAAATGATTTGAATTCTCCTCCCTTTCCTTCTTTTCCCCACATGAACTCAGCTTTGTGTATGTTCTAGGGAGCTGTTTGTTGTTATGATCAGAGGTTTTGAGCTGGCACATATTTTTACAGTGATTAGCAATTGTTCTCATAAGTGGTTAGCATCCTTTCTCTGCTTCAGGAGGGAAGAGAATAATTCAGAGTAAATCACAGATTTGTTTCTGATTAAGCTTCCTGGTTGGAGCCATATGATGACATCTTTTCCTTTCTATGCTCAATTAGATGCTTAAAATCTCCTGCATCTGATCCATGCCACTGCTGTGAATGACAGACATGCATATTGCTGCTTCCAGCACTGAATTACAGTTGCTCAATTTCCTAATTTTTAATAACTATAGTTAATAAAAACTACAATAACAATATTATTTCTTTGGGATTTTTCTTGTGGTTATTATTCTTTTCTTCTCTCTGGTTTGCATTTGCCTGTACTGTTGGGATATGGGGTCTGCAGGTAGCAGATACAGTTTTGGAGCACTGAGTCCATGTATGCACAGAAAATCTGAGGAACACTAAGGGCAGGGATTAAGTATTTTCTTATGTCTTGTAAAGTGATAATATAACACTAGAAAAAAGCCACAATAAGAGCAATTGTTGTTTTTTTCTCTGTTACAGATTCACCTGTATTCTAAAACTGCTAAATGTGTTGAGGCACAGAAGTTCTCCGGACAGAGCCCACATTTCCTACATTTCTACCAGGGCATCTAGTTAGTAGTTCAATTTCCACACAATTAACAAGGTTCTTACTGAGAAGTCACACTTGCCATTTGCAGTTTAAGACAAATAGTACAATTGACATACTCTCTTTCACTATCATGCCTGTTAATTTTACTCTGACACATCTTTTCTTCTTCCTAAGATTATTGGTTGGTGAATAGACAGGCTGTAGCACAAAAATCATCTCTGTGTTTAAGGTCCTGATATCCAATTTGTTAATGGATTGGACACTAATGACTACAATTCCCCTTTGAATGCTTCTTTGGTGCTGTGACTGCTGCTAGTGAATCCCCCCAAATCCTCAGCAGATCATTAGTACGTGGCCTCCTGACCCCCAGTGCATACCATATGAGCTACACTTTGTTGCCTCTGGTGCACCATGCAGTCTGAGATTTACAATACAGCATCACTTATTACCTCTTGTACCCTCAACCAACAAGAAATTGAGAAATAGAATAGATTGGCTTCACAGCTGTTAGAGGATTGCAGTTATGTGTGATCTAAGCTGCTCCCTCAGAAAATTAACACATTAACAGAAGTCTCAAATGTGAAGCTTTTAATTCATTATTTAATTCACATTTTAATCCATCTTTATCTGGTCTATTGGTTTTACTGACTCCTCTTGCCTTAAGAAGTCACTTGCAAATACAGGAAGTACACTCTCCAGAATGTATCAGCTTAGTTCCAAAAAAATTGAATGACACAAGTTGTTTTGTACTGGGATGGTATTTTGTAGCTGGCATCATAAAGCAATGAAGGCTTGCTGCTTGGCAGAGGCCTGTGTGAACACATGAGCAGTACTTCCAAGAGATATAAATAGTGTCTCTTAATCCTTGCATTGATCTTCATGTGCTTACTTAAGGTTCAGCTCCCTGCATTTGTTTAGATTAATGTAATTTTTATTTAAAATAAAGTCAAGCGTATCTTGGTATAATGTTAAACCCTACAATTTGTCATGATTTAACAGGCAGTTATTAAAGATAAGAGCTGTTTCCCAGACTAAAAGTAGACACAAAGACCTAATGGCCAGTTAGTCTCCTCCTTTGTAGCTGACCATTAATAAATAAGTATTTTTACTTCCTCCACAATATTCTTTTGCTGGCACACTTACAAATGCCTTCCCTGTCCTGACATCAAAACTGATCTGCCACCCCTTAGTACAGAGGCTGGAGAGAAATATTTTCCATATTATAAATAATGATTAATGGTCTAATCGAGAAGCTGACAAACATCAGCCCAAGCATATTGTTTGTGAGTTGAGCAGTGCCAGCTGAGGAGCCACAGAGGTGGAACTGGCTGGTTGCTGTGGTCAGGATTCCCAGTGAGGAATCTGACATGTGGCATAAGGCTGATACTTGTGATTTGCCAGAGAGTTGGGTTACCTGTTCTAAAATGACCAATTAGACAGGAATTATGTAGCTTCTGACACAGGAATGTTGCAGTGAGGTAAAGGATCACTGTTTTTGGCACTGTGCTGCTGAAGGGACTATCTTTCAGATGAAATATAAGATCAGAACTTTAGGAATCTCTTGTCAGTAAACAGGATCCTCTGATAATTTCTGCATGGGAAGGAGTCTTAATTTTCATGTTTCCATTACTCCATTTTGCTTTCCTAAATTTCATTGCAGTTTGTGTGGATACACATTTTTTTCAATCTTATCCTGACATTTAATATTGCTAAATAGTTAAATAATATTTGATTTTCTACAAGTGATGACATCCAGAAGTCTCATGGTGGTGGAGGGGGAAGACAAAAAGATTTTGCAACATCAAGAAATGAACATAATTATGTGACAGGAAGCTGAGAGGTTACATTTATTCTGGTGACAGCAGCTTATCAACACTGCTTTACAGTAATTTTTTTACTTTGATTAGTAATTATGTTGTTAGAGACACCCTATTCCTACCTTCATTTTTATACCACTGTTCTGGTACATGTGAATAGAGGGTGGTGTTACAAACAGTTGAAGTTTAAGTTCTTCTTTCCCCTTCCTCCCCCACAAGAACACTTAAAGTTGTCAAGAAATGCATGTACTAGTTTTTGAGGACTCCTGGTTTTCAAGTGAGGGTGTTGTTCGATCCCTAAGATCATTTGCTATTTGATTTAATTTCTGACTGAAGATCAATTTTGCGCTATGTGCCGTTGGGGAAGTTGGTCAGTGGTTTCAGACTGTGTCAACCGAGCAAGTTTTCTTTTTTCTCTAGAACTGGTTTCTACTGTAAAGTCAACAAGAATGCTGGGGAATTTTATTTTCTTCCTAAAGCCTGAAATAGAAGCCAGGATATTTTGGCACAGAGAAGAAAGGCCAGAGTTAGAAGACTCTGTAGCTACTAGAAGAAAAATGCTTCTGATATGGAAAGTGTGGCATACCAGAATCCACATATTCAGCACTATCATGGGTGGACTTGAGGGCCTCCTCTGTCAGAACATGGAAAGGAATGATGGAGCTGGAAGGCTTACTAGTTCTTCTTTCACACGGTGAGAGATGAAAATGAAAGGGAAAACCATGCCCTTTTGAAAAAAGAAAAACACTTCAAACATCCCATTTCATGGGTCTTTTCTGCTACCAGATGCTCATAATTACATTTCTAATCAAAAGTTGATAGATTTCAAACAAAAGACTCAAACAATGCACCTGCACAGTTGAGTTGCTATATTATTACCACAGGATGTGCCGTGGCATTTTCTACTCAGAAGCTGAAACAGGACTTGATGAACCAGCTAGGTGCAAATCAGAGCTGTAATGTGCAGGCAGAGGGGTAAGAAAGAAAGTGTTTGACTTTACAGACACAGGAACTGAGAAGCAAAGCTTGAGACGTGAGTCTTGAGACTGCACTGTGGCAGCTGCATACAAATAAGCAGCCTATACATTTGAAAGCTTGAGAAGTAAACCGGCTGTGCATTGAAAGGTAGGCATTTGGAGGTGGTAAATTTAGCCCTGACTCATCCAATGGCAATTCTGACACTTGGGTGGACTAAATTACTTCTAGGAGTTGCATCATGCTTTTACTGGATAGTTTAGTTGAGCATGGTTTAACCCATTTGTATACCCACGGCCAGATTCTAGACCTTTCTCACTTGAAATAACTGTGCAAGAATTTGGTTGTATATAATATAAAGGACATCTATATAATCTGGGTCACCAAGTTCCCTTCAGAGGGAGGTATTGTATCAATTAGTCTATTGGCTAAACTTACCAAATTTACTGTAAAACAGAAGATCCTTTGTCGCTCATGGCTGTTTCTGAAAACTAGTGAAAGTTTGTTCACAGCTTCATCCTTCAAATTAAAGAGTTCTTTCCTCTTGCTGGTGTTAACTCCTCAAGTATTTACAGAGAGCACTCATATGCCAAGCTCTTCAGCCTCTTCCTGACAGACAGGTGCCCTGTTTCCTCAGCCACCCTAGCAGTCCTCCATTGTTTCATTTCAGCACGAGGGAATCGGAGTTGTGCCCACTGTTGCAGAGGGGTGCTTTTACAATAGTGTTAATTCTTCTAGAAAGAGCTTTCCTGGCACGCTGGAAATGCATTTGCTGTTTTCTCCAGGCAACACAGGATGATCGTTCTTACTTGCCAGTGTCCTGGAATAAAACGCTCAGTAACTTCTAGGAACGGTGGTTTTCATTTCTGTTTGCCTTGCACGCAAGGCTCATTCCACCACTGACACTTTAGTGTTGATACCCATATGTAAACAAAGTTTGAAGCCAGGAAAAAGCTGATGGATACGGTTAGAAATATGCTTAACTTTTGCTAATTATTTTTTACTTTTAAAATAGAAAAGGTGAGTTCACAAATTTTTCCCCCAACATTTTAAAAGCGCTAGTGCCCTTGTTCTTATTAACTGTCCATGTTCATATTAACGCAGCTAAATACTGATGCAAAAGAAATGCCTAATATTTTTAGGGGTTTCTCAGGGCGATTCCGCACTGGTCAGACAAAGGGGACCCTCTCTCCATCTACCACCTCTCATGAGCCCGGATCGGTTCCGCGGACCCCGCTGTCCTGCTGCCGCCGCCCCGGTACCTCGCCGCGCCGTCACCCGCAGTTAAAGCCCTGACACCTCTTTGGCGGCGCTCAGCCCGGCTGTTACAGCAGCCCCTCGGCCACTGCCGGGCCGCGGAGGAGCGCCCATCCCCGCGGGGCTGGACCCGCGGCCCCCGTCCCGGAGCATCGCCCGTCGAACAACCCCCGACCGCGAGGCAGGGGCGAGGGGCGAGGGGAGCGGGGCGAGCCCCGGGGGGCGGGCAGAGCTCCGCGGCGCTCTGCGGGCGGCTCCGGTTTCCGAGGCGGATTTAACCTTCCCCGAGCGGGGCGGGGGGGCGGCCACCGGCGATGGGGCGGGCGGCGGGCCGAGGCCGCGGGGCGTGCGGGGCTGGGGCGAGGCGGTGCCTCGGGCCCGGCGTGGCGCTCGGCTGGGGCGAGCAGGGCGGCCGCCGCCTCCCGCCGCGGCGATGAGCGCCTCGGCGGCCACCGGCGTGTTCGTGCTCTCGCTCACCGCCATCCCCGTCACGTACCTCTTCAACTGCCTGGCGGCCACCGGCAGGTGAGTGGGGCGGCGGCCGGGGCGGTGCGGAGCGGGGAGGTCCCCGCGGGTGTTTTTGTCAGCGGCGCGGGGCTGAGCGGGACGGGGCGGGCGGCGGAGCGGGACAGCGGGGCAGACCTCGCCTGGCCGCTCCCGGGTCCTGCCCGCGTCCTCTGGGATGCAGAGGGGGAGCCCAGCCTGGCCGCTCACCCTGGGACCTCCACGCTGCCTTTGCCCATCACCTGGAGCGTGTTCTGGAGCTCCGGTCACCCCGGGCTGGCGGTACCGCCGAGCGGACGGAGCAGCCCGGACAGTATCGCCCGTGCCGGGATCGGGAGCAGCCTCCCTCCGGCTACCGGTCCGGGCATTCACAAACAAAATCCAACGAGTGGAAGAACTCGCCAGCCTCGGAGACCTCCCGCAGGCTTCCTGCAGACACTCTCTGAGCCTGCTAGTTTAACTAATAATGACCGTATGCCCTCGCTCTGCCAAGATACACGGTCCAGGATAAGCGGCAGGTCTAGAAAAGAAAAGTCTTTCCTCAAGGCAATAGACAGTTCACTTAAGGGTCTGTATGGTATTTTGTGATACTAACAGCCTGGGGTGTTTTGCAACAACTGCACAAATATTTGCTTCATGTTTTAAAGGCTTTGCTACATATGTTCCTTCCTCATTTTCCTCCTTCTGGCTGATAACTAAATTTTTGGTTTCTCATTGCTGGAGCAATGTCGAATAACACATGCTGACTTACTTGATTCAATGCCAATATTTATTTCAAAATGATAGACTGCAGTGAAGAGTCACTGCAATATTAACAACTGTAACGGTATGAAGAAATTCATCACTGGGAAAACAGACTATCAGAAGATTCAAACCATGAAATAAATCAGCAAGCAAGTACTGCTCATCCTGACTAAGAAAGTATGTGTGTATATATTCTGAAATATTTGGTCTTGCAAATTTTGGCAATAATTTGAAGTCAAGTTTCACTAAGGCTAAAATTGTCGTAATATAATTTGTTTGTACACAATTTGTTTTCTTGACACAGAGTGGTACTATGTATAAAGTGACATATCAGATATTTTTAGCTTATGCATCTGTACCTAATTTTCCCCTCCATTGTTTTTCTTACACAAGCACAAAAGTTAATACTGAGGAGGACAGTCTTAGAAAGCTAAATATAATTTACATACTCAGAGCTATAAAACAATTTTAAATTGGTTTTCTTAGCTTGTCTTTGGAGACAAATTTGCTTTGTGCCAAAGATTTTTTGTGCTTTCCACTGACAGCACTTTACATGCACTAACATTATGGCTCCATCTCCACAAAAAGATCTTTTCCACTGAGCCCACCTGCACTGATCACTGAACCCCCTCAAATGGTCCTGCCTCGTAGGGCCAGAGAGACCCTTGGTAGCACTTCCAAAACTGAACATTAAAGCTAGATCCATCATAGGTGCTCCACACTGCCACTCCTATTCCATGGAACTGATGTGTTTTATTTTTGAATATGTCATTTCCTGGGTAGATAATTTATTGCTGAGGTTAGATGAAATGGCCCCAATGATCCTTTTTGGCCTTGAAATATCTGTGGGTTTGATCTTCACCTCTCACTGGCCTTTAATTTTCTCATGATTTTTGTTTATTTTTGCAGATACCAGTATGAAAACTGATTTTAGTCTGGCAAATGTAGACTCCTGGATATGTTGTTTATCTAGCTATTTTTGTATTTTCTTTTTTTAGCTGATCACGTGAAAATAGAGGCACATAAATTCTGCAGAACTATAAAATGAGTACTGTGATGGACTATGCAGTGGACCTTAAAATCTGCCTTTATTAGAAGTTACTTTAAGAGTATGTGTGTTTGAGGATAGCTGGAAAGAAAAACTGAAGAAGCAAAATTCTGTCTTTGTCATTCTTCTAAACTTATTTTTTTAATACTATTGCAGTTCCTGGGTAATCGTTGCAGTTGGATTGCTGGTTCTGGTTCTTATTGCTCTGTTGGCTCGTGTTCTTGTCAAAAGAAAACCACCAAAAGACCCGCTGTTTTATGGTATGTCCTGGTTACGATGAAGATAAATATCCTGTCCCAGAGGACTGACTGGCTAATTTGCCAGCAAGGTCTGCTATAAACTGCCATGAGTCGTGTATTTGCCTTGCTCACCTGCAAAAATGACATTTCCCTCTTCACCTCCTTTTTGTTGTCCTTTCTCCTTTCCAAGTGATGACTACAGTCAAGGCTGGTATATGTCATGTATCCAAGATTTTTGAAAGGCTACATAGTCCTTTCTGCAGGCACTGACTTTCCATGGAGGCTGTGCCTACAGCTCTACAGAATTTCACATTCCCCAGAAAAGCTTCCTAAGAACTGTGTTGACTAACCACTAATTAAAAAATACTGAGCTATGTGGGAAAGGTACATTGTGGGTTAAATATCTGTGATCTCAAAGTAGATGCAACCAGTTCAATAGATCTCTGTCTGACTGAATTTATCAGACTGTGAAGGAACTGTGTGATTCCAAGTCTTTATTAATTTTTTTCTTTATCTTATTACAGTTTATGCTGTATTTGCCTTTACCAGCGTAGTGAACCTAATAATTGGGTTGGAACAGGATGGAATTATTGATGGATTCATGACTCATTACTTGAGAGAGGTAAATAATAGTTTGGCTTACAAATGTAAATAAAATCTTCACTATAAATAACTTGGTGTAGTATTTGTCACAGAAAAATAGCCATTCATACAAATACACATTCAGTGGGTCTTCTTGAATTTTGTCATTGACCTGCTTTGTTATTGTTATGGACAAAAGCTTCTCTGACCTGAAATCGCTGACTCATTTGGGAAAAAGAATGTACCTTTCAGACTCCAAGATTATTTCACTTAGTTTAAGTAACACTATTCTGTATTAACTTCTGGGAAAAGGATGGACTGCACATGTTTGCAGAAAGCCATAGACAGCACCCAGGAGTGGAGGAGTCTGGCAGCACCTAAATGTGTTACCAAGAAGAAAACAAAATTGCTGTTTTACTTTTGCCTAATCACTTTACTGAAAGGAATTAAAGTAGAGTTAAAAAATGATGATGCCAGATACCTAGTCAGCAGAATCTGTTGGCTGCTGAATATCAACATCCACCAAAAATAGCTCAGTAAGAGCTTGATATGAAAGTCACTGAAGTCATTGAAAAGATTCCATGAACTTAAGTGTGAAATGAGTTGGACCTTTCAAGGTTATACATTGGCATCAATATATTCAATACTGTGGTAGATCTCTAGGTTGCTAAATATATCTACATTTGTTCCATCCTAAATGTATCTTAATTTTGTAGCTTTTATCACTAAAATATGGAAAAGTCATATTTCCATAATGTAGCAGAGTAATGCTGACAGTCACACATAGGAGTTTTCCCTCCCATCTTGCCCCCTATTTTGCAACCCTAGAACTCATTTAATTATAGCTGATCCTGCATACATCAGGTCTGTGCTTGGAAATGTGTATTGTCAGTCAAAAACTGTACTGCTGGATTGGAAGAACACCAGTAACTTTTCTGAACTTGTTTTTTGCTGTTTTTTTATTAATTATTTCTTATTCTTCCTCTAATCACTGAATCTCTTTTAAAATACATGTTTTCCTAGGGTGAGCCATATCTCAACACTGCCTATGGCCACGTGATCTGCTACTGGGATGGCTCTGCCCACTACCTGATGTACCTGCTGATGGTGGCAGCTATTGCATGGGAGTAAGTCAGTTTGATTTGTGTACTGTTTACTTTGCTCCCGTTCTCACAAAACCTACAAAGGGCTTTCTTTTCTCTGCAGTGTTTAGATTTTTCTTTCAGGGCGGTTCCATGTCTTAGGCTAAAGCAATGCTGGTAAAATTTCATTACATTCAGGAGTTATACCCTTGCCAATTTACCCTCTCTCTCAGCTCTGTAAGCAAATGCACATTAAAAGCATGTGTGAGAAAAAAAAATTGTTTTTCAAATAACAAGTTTAGCATAGAAATAATGCATTGCTTAGCACAATGATGATCTCTCATCCATGTTAGAGAGTGACACGAAGTTTAAGAGAAAAGGGTTATTTCTAGAGATTCTTATGGTTCTTGCACTGAATAACGAGTTTGAGAAAGTAAGTACTTGAGTTCCAGAGGCTAATGTACCTGCTGGTTATAAAAGCATAAACAGTATGGAATTAATTATTAATTCTTTCATAGTCTGCTACAACCTGTGATGTGCAAACTCAGCCTTCAGAGGAGTTGAAACATGACAGTAAATAACTGAGTATGCCCAGAGCCTGTACTGTTCATGTGATAACCTTTCATCTTCTCACACATGAACGTAGGATTTTTCCATACACTCCTCTCAGAGGCAAGAATCCACTGTTGACTTGTGGTACAGCTTTTAAAACCTTTAGATACTAAAATACAACCATGGCAATGAGTATAATGTTTGGGGTAGGGGGTTCTATAGAAAAGGTGCATTAATTATGCTGTTCTCTTTTTTAAACAGACAAAGCTATAGAACCATTGGTCTCTACTGGCTAGGTTCCATTATCATGAGCATCATTGTCTTTTTGCCTGGAAATATTGTGGGTAAGGAAGTAATTTATATGACTAATTTTTTCCTGTGAAGCATTTTCTAAATTCAGCATTAGGTTATCTATATTTTACTGCAGTCTTGGTTCATTGCTGTAATAACACAAAAGAGGAATTTTAGGAATATCAGTAGAGAGATGCAAGACATTTTGAAATCTAAATATGAGGAAGAGAAGATGGAGACCAAGGGAGAAAAAACCAACATAATCCCTTTCAATTTACATTGCTCTCAAGGGGAAAAAAATTGTATTTTGTTATACCTGCAAGGCTTTCATCTAAATTAGGTTTAAATAATGAGACAAAAAGTGTGTCTTAGTATCATAAGAATATAAATCTTATTTTACGTCAAATTTCCAATTTACTTAAAAATCTGACTTCCCAGCAGCTCACAAGAGGCATCCAAATAATCTTTAAAAGTAAAACCTGGAAGTTGTTCTGTTTTCAAACAAAATTTAACATTCCTAGATTTCTAACTTAAATCAGTGCGTAGTTGTGCTGCTAGAGGTGAGGACTGTAATAGAAGTATTTACATCATCATTATGGCAGATGATCCTTTAAGTGTGCAACCCTCCTCAATAAGAGATTTCCTGTTTAGCTGAGCTTAAACTGATGCGAAGTTGACAAATGTTCAACCGAGAAAAATGTTCAGATGTCCAAAGAGTTCGTAAGTTTTCCTAAAACTCACTTTGGCCCTGCTTTTTATGACGGAGGAGGAATATTCACTGTGCAGGCTGGGCCAGCCCAGTGCCCTCCTTTGCAAATGCACCGCAGAGAAAAGAGCAGATTTAGTGCCACAGCATCCCTTCCTCTTCCCTCTAGGGAAGGCCAAGAAACTTGCTTTCAGGAGCATTCCTGCTGCCTTCCTTTCTGACACAGAGAGTAGCCAGTGTGAAAGACACGGATTTTCCTGATTTACCTGGGCTGAGGATAGATCTCTCAGTGTTTTGTCCTCAGTACAGGCCTGGAAAGGGAATCAGGACTTTGGAAAGCAAGTGCAATATCAGATCTTGCAAAATGGATACACTTTTTTATTTCCATTTTTAAAAGAACAAGGTCTCTATTTGAAGCAGGTTCCATTGAGAGATTTCAAAGCTGTCCCATCCTGCAGGATTACCTGCTGCAGAGTGACAGGTGGTTTCTCATCTCCCAGAAAAATCCCTGATTTCTGAAATGGCTTCCTGTCAAACAGGCCCTCCCTTACCTGTGACTCTACCAGTAATGAGTGTTTCTGTAACAGTGATTTCTAATGTTTTACATTTACATTACTACAGCTGCTTCAGATTTGATACTACTTTAGGATATTTTTTAATTTTTCTGCAGCACAGCTTACAAGTTCTCATAAGTCTTACAATAATTCTTTAACAGGCAAATATGGAACAAAAGTGTTTCCTGCTTTTTTCCTAAGTGTACCATATATCTGCCTCCCCATATGGGCCGGGTTCAGAATTTATAACCAACCTTCAGTGACTCAAGACACTCCAGTCAAGGTAATTTTATTGTATTTCAGTGCTGGCTACTGTTAGGAAAGCTGAAATATGCTGGCTGCTTCTGGTGGGTTTTATAGGTCCCTCGGAGAGCATGGGATGTATTGGGGCTGTTATGGCAGTTGCTGTTGGGCTGTGCAGACACTGCAAAAATGTCTATACTGGAGGACTATTTCATTATGGTGGAATAAAGAGAAAGAATCTTATGTTTAGAGTAAAGAACACATTATCAGGTGTAATTGTGTTTTTATCTATTCAGTTTCTGACTGTTTTAGTTTTTAAATGATGAAAACACTGACCTGTACCAGCTTCATAAAGCACCAAAAGATCCTATAGAAACACTACAGGAAAGTATTCTTCTAAAGATGACTTACAGATTTCATAATTTAATAGCTATTTGTATATGCTTTCTGCAATATTAGATTTTACAGGTGAGATGTTGTACACAAGTGGGTAAGAAAAGTATTTACACACTTCTTATTAAAAAAAAAAATCTGTAAAAATGTTTACCTAAAACTCCTTAGACTTTTGCCTTTGAATTTACTAGTTGGACTGTAATAAGATCAGCTGAGCAATCAAAACAATGCATTAATAGTTCATGCACTGTTTTACAAAAAAAAAAAAAAAAAAAAAAAAAAAAAAAAAAAAAAAAAAAAAAAAAAAAAAAAAAAAAAAAAAAAATTCCCTGCAGTACAAAGCACAGAACAGATCTTTTAACTGTTGATTGCTATAAGCAAGTTTATTGCCACAGCACTCTGTATCAGTTGTAAGCAACAGAATCGATGAATATTTTTGCATCACAAGAGCTCCTGAGTCTCAGTCAGGTTCATTCAGTAACTGGAAACATAGACAGAGGTGAAGGATTAGTTCCCATTCCATAGTCAGGGGGCTGTCAGTGTGCACAGGAAGAGCCAGTGGCAAAGAGGAACAGCAGGTTACATGGACAGATTTTCCCAGAGATGTATGAAAAATAACATCCATCCATCCATCCATGAGTCTTCAGTAGGAAAGGGAGGTACAGACAGATTTTCATATCTCCTGAAGTTTGAAGAACCACTACAGAATCCCAACTTTTAGGGCAAATCTCTATGAAAGGCAAATTAGGGGAAGTTTTCAGGTGCCAAACCTTCTTCCACTCTCCTGCATAGGCTTATAGGAAACCATGTGTCCCATCCCAGAGCAATCTGAGGTGATTGATTTAAAGGAGTCAATAATTCTTGACAGAAACACATTCTTTAGAGTCATCAAGGGAGAGAAGAGTAGTTAAAGGTAGTGATGGCAATTTTTGCTGTATATATTAGTGAGAACAGCATTTGCATGGAGGATGGACAAAGGTTTCAGTTTGTTTTCCTAGTATGAAGAACACCCCAGAAATTGGTATTACAGGAATTACATGATAGATTGCTTATTTGCTGAAATAGAGCTGTGTCCTATGCTTATAAGGAGCTAAACAAATCAGTTAGTTAAAAAAAAAAAAAAAAATCAATGTGGGAACAGAGGGAGTTTATCAAGTTTTGGTGTTTTCTAGTAGAGATGGGTGCATGGGAGCAGAATCAAGTTATGCCCTCATCTGGAACCAAACCAAGCTGTGCTGCAGTATTTACAAAGCCCAACAGATTTATCTACAAGTATATTAGCTCAGAAAAGCTTAATATAATTTAAAATTCATTAACAATTAAAACACAAATTCAGATTTGCACATGAATTCTGAAGGGACTTTTGCAGACAGCACACAAAATTATTCTGATGTCTTAAAACTGATCATGTGAGAACCCCCTCAGAAGTTATGGAAAATAGCTTTTTCCTGGACGTGAGAGAAATTGCAAAGCATGCCTACCCACTTCCTTGCTACACAAAAGAAACTCTGCATGAGATCTGAGCAGAGTTCAGTGCTGTTTGCAGTAAATGGGAAACCCGTGGCTGGCCTGCTCTGCTTGGCCAGTGTACTTAACATGTAATTCATTTTAGCATTTATTGATGCGGCTTTGCTGTGTAAAAGAAAGGCAAGGGAAAATTACCTTGTAGCTGAATTCTGTCAGCAAAGTGCATTCTGTCTTTCAAATTCTTGCCTTTTTTTTTTTAAGCTTTGCATTTTTATTTTGTTTGCACATATGCACAGATAAAAAAAGGTGAGAGTTTTCTGTACCCTAGCAATTTCACAAACTCAAACTACACCAAAGGTTGTATCCACGTATACTGGCTTTGTCTCCCAACTCTCTAAGTACAAGGTGTTATTGCAGCTTTGGAATTAGAGTAAATATGGACATTCATGTAATACTCCTTTTGAAAGGAGGAGTTATACATATCTATGTCTACATAGATAGATAGATAGATAGATAGGTAAGCCTCTTACTTAGTTAAAAGTAGGAAGAAATATATCAGCTTTCCATTATCCTAGGTAGCTACATCTGAAAATTATTTGTAACTCAGAGGCTTTGGGAGACCTTTGTCTTTTATAGGAATAAATATTAGAATATAGACATTCTTTGCAGTGCTATTATAAACATTCTTACACTGATACTGTGAATACTGTCAAGTGACACTGTACTGCCAAAACAGACCTGTTATTTGTGTTTGAAAGGAAAACAAAGGTGTCACTTTTTTTTTCCTGAAAAAGATCCTTTGAAAGAAAAACAGAAAAGGCATTATGATGGCCTATGTGTTTACAATAGCCTTGTTTTTGTTAGCCTAGAATTCAGGTCTTGTAGTTTTTACTCAGGAATTGTGCTTGCAAGATTGTTTCTCCTGTTTCAATAACTTCATTGTGAATATCTTGATCCCGAGTGCTTTTAACTGTGCCCTTGCATCCTAATTATTGTTTTGTGCTTTGGAGACAATTCCACAAGTGTATAACAGGAAGGAAATCAGGTTTTCCTTTAGCTGTCTGCATGCCAACACACAGCTAATAAAAAGGAAGGGGAAATGAGTAACACATATACATGGGGAAGTTTTCTCTCTGAACTACAGAAAGCTATACTCATGTGCTTACAACTTTGTGACTACACTGTGCAGAAAGTGCACCTCGAATTATTTCCATGGGTCTTGTAGGTTTTACCATGTAGGCAAAGGGATGACTTTGGTTTTTCCAAGACACCTTTATAGATATTGATGTGGCCTTTGCTACCACGGGGTGTGAACCCTTCACATCTGCCCCTGCAGAGCACTGGGGGGATTCCTGCTCTGAGCTGAGGAAAGGAGGCACAGATCAGAGCCATGGAGAAGTGCTCCAGTGCCTATCAGAGGAATCTACAGCATAAAGTGATGAAAGAATGAAAGGAGGGGATTCCACATACTCCACATACACACACACACACACACATATTTAGTTCTCTAGTTATGCATTACATATTAAGATAAAAGGTTTGCTTACTGAACTCAGCAGAGGACTCAACCAGCCACAAAAAAGCTTTTATTTTATGCCAGTGATAGTCCATAAATTTCAATAGTGTCACAAGCTGCTGAAAACCAGCATTTGCTGTCAGCAATGAGATGGACCCAGTCCTTTACAAAGCATACCAGATTCAACTTCATATGTTTGAGACAAACTTATGGTTCCAAGGCTTTTCTACATAGGGACATTCAGGAAAATGATTTAGTTCCAATTAACAAAACACACAATTTTGAAAAAGTTAGTTATGCTGCTTTAAAGCTTAAGGTGATTGCAGAGTTAGAGTATGTCCACTTGATTTAGGTTGCTTTGAAATGACACTAGTCTGTATTGAAATGGCTTTAGTTGGATCCATCCATTTCTAGAGTTTACTCAGATTAATTTTCCTCACTGAACATCCTATCAAGTCTGAAGTCACCTTTTTAGATGCGGAAATATTTCTGAAATCAGTGGCTAGAAATGATGTTTCACCACTTCACCCTCATAGTTAAACATGTCACATGGAACTGGGATGTACCTACTAAACATGTTCTGTGTTGCAGGTGGTTCAGGAAGTCCAGAAGAAAGGGCTCTTAAGACGACCAATAGATTTAATGTTAGCTGCATATCTCATCTTAGCAACGGGGTTTTGCATATTTAGGGGCATGGTAAGTTGAACGTATTTTAATACTCTGGCCTCAGATTTTCAGTCCAACTTTTAAATTTGAGTCTGTATGAAAAAGCATGTGCATTGTGGTCAAGGGAAATCCTGTAATGTTTAGGGTTTGAATATTCACGATAACTCTTGTTGCTTTTGCTTCTCCACTTTGTGCTGTGTGAAGCATGTTTTTCAAAAGGAGGTACACAATCATGAGAGTAAATAGCATCCTAAGTGCAAATCAAAATGACCTAAAACTGTTTTCATTGGTCTGTTGTTATATTTACAGCCGAGAACATGGAAACAAACCAACTGAAGGAGTTCTGTATTTGTGTTTTCCTAAACAAAAATGCATATTTAAAATTCTATAGGAAATCAAGTTAACTTACACTGCATGAGATAGAAGAGAACATTTCCACCTAAAAGGCAAAAAAATTATCCATGTTACCTGAACAACACGTGTTTCTACTTACCAATCGGCAATTTTTAAAAATATTTGCTCTGTAAGTATACTTGATTGAATTAAAATTTCTGAGGGAAGGAAGCAGTACTGATAATGCTTTCTAGAGATAAATTCAGTAGGAGATAAGTGTAGAACCTTGTCAGCTTTAGTGCATTTTCTGTCTTAAGCAGAATGAAACTTGTGTGTCATTCAGTGAACAAAGCTTGAACGTTTATCCTTTCTAGAATAACTCAAGAGGTGGCGATAAATACCCAAGCAACATCTTATTTACCTAGTGCAGATTGTCCTTTTGTAGTTGTGCTGCTCACATTACTCTGCCATCTTCTACTGCTTCTCTGAAAACTGGCCTCTCAAAACCACTTTTTTCTTCTACTTTGTCACAGCCTGCTTTATAGATCCTGCTACTTCAGAGCACCACTGATACACTGCTACAGCGATACAGTTTTACCTGTAATTTCACTGTGGGAAACATTAGTCTCATGGTCTAAATTGGTTTTGCAATCTCATTTCATTTCTCAGAGGATTTTTTTTTTTTTTTTTAGTTGATTTTGAGAGCGTGGTCATTTCCTTATAGATTTCCTGCACCAAACAGGAACTGCTTACTGGCCTTACTTATAGAGATCAACTGAATTATTTTTGCAACTGCGTCTCCCCATGTTTATCTGGAACTTGTTCTTTCTATAGGAGTGTAAAATCCAATAATCTTCCCTTTGCTACTCTCTTAAAAACTATTACTACTTGAAGTAACACCTGGCTCACTGCATTGCTCTCCATTGCTGTCTTGTCCCAGTGCAGCTCTTCTTGGACTACATTCATAGTTTACTGTCCTAAAACTGAGTGCTTAACCTGCAGTTTCCACTCTTGGAGCAATTTTCCATTGGAAAGTACATTTGCTGGGATCAAAGGTTGTTTATCAGAGCAAATCAATAGCAATTATACTTTTACTACTTCATAGCCAACTGACCAAATTCTCTTCCAGTCAAAGTCTTTAAAGCAGGCTGACAGCATTTCCTCCCAACCCCCCAGAGCAGGACCTGAGAGGGGGCTGCATTTCACCTTTTAATTGGTGATCACATGGATCACCTCTGCAAGCCTCCAGGGTAGCAGTGCTGCAGACCACTAGTGCAGATGTCAGGTTGGCTGGTTTAGAACAAATTGTTCACAAGAAGTTTTGAAAATTCTCCTCAGATTGCCCTGGACTGCCCTGCTGAGCTCTGCCGGCTGTACATTCAACTGCACGAGCCCTACATAAAAGACCCTGCTGCCTACCCTAAGCTTCAGGTAAAGCACTGACCACGGAGAAGAGTGTGTTAAGGAGTGATTTGTAAACTGGTGCAAAGATGAAGCCCTGGGTTTCACAGTTGAAGTTCATGGCAAGTTAAACAGTATTTCCTATTTTCTAGTATGGCCACTACAGGGCACCAACTCATCATTGTGATAAACTTCGATTCAAATTGGTTGCCTAGAGTAACACACTGATTACTCAAGGTTCTTGTCATACAGTCCATGAAACAGATCTGCATACTTCTTTAAAATGTTCATTCCTCTTCCTTAGAAGGGCAAAGCAGACTTTCAGTCTGGAATAATGCAGCAAGAAGGGGTGTAGTAGGATTAGATTCCTTAAGCTCACATTCAGTTCTGTCTCCAGTGACACACTCCTTGAAACAGGACACTACACAAAAAGCATTGCAGATGAGGGAATGTTGTGCTTTAGTTTTGGAAAGTTTGAGGTTGCCCTTCTCCTGCAAGCCTGGCTGCTGCACGTGGACAGGGCCTGAAGCCGTCAGAGGATGCAGGGGTGGGCAACGAGCAGAAACCAAGGATCTCTGCTGGACCAGTTCTTTCTGGGAAAGGGGTGGTGTGGGTGTCTCTCCTACCTCCCAAATGAGAGCGCAACGGAGCCTGAAAAGTGGACACCCATGTTGTGTTGGACAAGGACTTAAGTCAAGCCATGCTTACTGGGGTAGGAAAACATGTCCTAGGCAAGGAGGCGACAGCCATCAATATTAGGGGAAGCCTTAGGGTAGCTGGATCCCATCAATAGTATTCAGGTGTGAAATTCTTTCTCGAAGCTAGAGCTGCAAAAAGGCCCTGGAATCACTGCTGCAAGGAGTGTAGTTTTGAGTAGTCTCAATCCCTCAGTAAGCAGCTGGCTGTTTTTCAAATGCATCTCCCTCACACTGCAAAGCAACTAATATTTGTGTTTGCAATGCAGATGCTGGCATACATGTTCTACTCGGTGCCATACTATGTGATTGCCCTGTACGGCCTCCTGGTGCCTGGCTGTTCCTGGATGCCTGATTTAACCCTCATACATGCTGGAGGACTAGCTCAGGTATTTCTTTCCAAATGTTTGCTTTTGAATTACAAGTTAAAAAGTAGAGAGACCTATGGAATAAATAAGGGGCCCAGGGCTTGATCTTTCCTTGCAGGTTTTATGCTCAGATCAGTTTTTGTATCTGTAAAAAAACCTTAATTTAAGGGAGCGGACAATCAAATCCATTACATGTCTCTAACGAGCACATTCTTTCTTCAGCAGACTTCTCTCCTTCTGCACAACGTTTTTGTTGTGCTCATTTAAACCTTATTAAGCACCATGCACTCTTTAGCTGGGACCATGAAGGAAGCCTGTGTTAAAGCTGTGACAGCCAACCAAACACAACAAAGCAGCACAACATATTGTTTCCACAGTATATGTTGGATACCTAGGCAGTTTGAAACATATAAATGGAAATAAGTATCTACTGGTCACACAAAATGTACAGTATCAGTTCATGATGAGGATACAACACTGGGAACCTCCTGGGCCACAAACCACAGTAACACCCACATATGCTTGTGTTGCCAAAGGCAGACCAATGATCATACTTGCTTAACTCATTCCCTTCTGATTCTCTTAAATAAACAACAGTGGTTAATTACTAGATGGTGCTGATGCTTATGAGGAGACTGACCAAAACAAAACAATTCAACAGGAACTGGTAAATGACTTCTCATGAGGTACAGATGACCTTTAAACAGTTGAGACACAGGGACAATTGATTTGTACTGTATGTAGGAAAACAAATGTGCTCTGAGCATCCAGACAATGCAGGAAATATGCACAGAATCCTGTCACAATAGTGAGAACACAGGGACACAGCAAAAAGTGTAATTCAAATACCACTATTAGACAAACACAGACCAATGCTTTGTTCCTCAGGCCTGAGATAACAATCATGAATACAAACTACAATCCACTTTAACTGCCTTGTAAGATTGGCAGAGTGACATTTTCTATTTGTGAGCAATTATCACAGAGAATAGACTTATTTTCTTTTTTGTCTCCAAACAGTTTATAGAGAATCTTGAATTATTATGTGTTATCAAAACAGAATCTGGCAAATGTTAACGAGGAGGTTTAGATGCTTAAAAGGTATTATAAATATTATAAAACTGTGTAGCGTAGATGTAATCTAGGAAAAAAAAGGCACAAACTAGCTAAAGTAGGCAAAGCAGTATCAGGGACTTTACTGACAGATTACTCAGGCTTCATAAATTCTCCCTTCAAAGATTTTTTTTTTTACCACAAGAAAAAGTAAACCAGAAATCAAAGTATGCTGACCATTATAACCTTGCAAACTTACCAGAAAACTCAGCCTCCCTGCCTAGAGGTGATATTTGTTTGCTATTTTTTTGGGGGGGTGTGGGTATTTTTTTTTTAATGTTTCCTGTAACAAACACTCACTTTTTTTTTTTTAAATGATGTTTTATCCTTTTAGATGTGTGATGCAACATTTTGCTGCTAAAGTCTAAAACCCCCTCTGTTGTTCTTTGTGGTTTGGCCTTAGGATGTCAATTTGCACATTAGATTAACACTCAAAATTTTCCATTTCACTCTTTAAAACTTGTCCTGGCAGCAGCAAAAACTGTGGGCTGACAAAAACTGTTTAAGAGAGCTGTATGTTGCTGGGTACTCCCCGTATTTTTTCTTGCTTCAAAAAAACCCCACATTTCTTGATATCTGGGAGGGCTCAGAGGTGTTTTTTTGGTAGTTTTCCTTTAATGCACTGCAGGATGAACTTCAGTCATCCTACAACTGAACATGATTTAACTGATTTGACTTGGTGAACTATGAGCAGGCTGGGATGTAAAATGCATGTCACAATGAACTGAGGACTCTTTCTATATTATTTTTGGGTTTTGCTGTTTTGAGACAAAAAACACATTTCCAGGTTTGTTTGCAGTTTTCTCAGGTTAAAACGTTGTAATTTATCATTCAAACATATGTAGTTACTAGAACACATTTTGCTTCCTATTATGCACAAAGGTCCCATAAAGGTAAATATCTACTGGCGGAAGGAGTGGGCACTGCTCCCTGGGAATGAACCATCCTACAGATGGGGAACGTGGAGACTTCGATTTTTATTTCTATCATTATGATGTACTTTTTACAAAAACAAGTCACAAAATACCATGTGATGCATCCAAACTAAGAATCTCTAAAAGTGCCTACTAGCCTTTCACACACACAGACATATTTATTGTTTTTCAGAATTACATGTAACTCTCAGCTTGAATTACTCTGTTACTAACATTTAGACTCCAAAACCAGTTATGACCCAGTAATTATTAGACTTCCTGAAGCTCCAGGAGGAGCTCTTTAAATTTCACATAAGTACCATGAGCTCTGGTTACACAAAAGGCTTGGAACAGCCTATGAGATTGATGAAATCAGTATTTCTGTATATAAGTGAGCCATGGGAGAAGGGATGAAGAGCCACAGCCTTGCTATCTAAAATCATTCTATCTCAGCAGTTCTCTGTAGCCCATTTCTCTGTTTTCTCAAACGTGGAGAGTTTTCCTCTACTCCCTCTCACAATGGTTTTTTAATCCTGCAGTTTTTGGTGGCTAGTTTCTGCAGTGCCTCTTGTCTACAAGGGACCCTAAATCCAAGGAATATATTTCTCTGAGTCACTCTCTCCCCATTTTATTTGATACCTTTCCTTAGGCTCAGGAGACCTGGTCCAAACCCTTGACAGTTACAGTCTTTGCTTGATTTTAGTCAGTCTGAAAGAGAAGGCACAGAGTAAATAAGAACTCCTAACCTTTTTCCAGGCCCTTCTCTGTCCCCACCTGGAGGGCTTTCTTGACTGCAGGGTAAGAAATATTAAAACTATTGCCTATGATTAGGCAACAAGGCAAAAAATACTGTAAAATAATTCAAATCCAAACTACTTTCTATGGACAAAAAGATTAATGAGTAGTAGGCATACATGAACTGCAGTTGCCAAGCTGAGCAGTGCCATACCCAGCACCGGGCAGCTTCCAACTGCTGTGGGAAGGTGGGATCAGCAGATTGGCTGAGGCTCCAAGGGTAACAAAGGCTGTTATGTTAGATGTGTAAGGCTGCCTTAGAAAGTTACCTGAAGCATCTCATTTGGTTGATTTCTCAGCCAAGGTTTAGGGATTGGTTTGAGCCTCGAAATTCCCCACTTGGAGAGGGTTCAATAACAGAAAGCACCAAGGAATGGCTTCTTCACTGAGAGGCCCCGATCACAGCAAGGTAACACAACAGACTTGTGGCTTCTCTCACTTAGCACAGCACCAGCCTGTTGCACAGAGCTCTGTCTTACAGCTCCAAATTATTGACTTGGTGCAAGTCTGCCTGGTACTTGAAGGAAGAACAGGACTGGGCTATTGGTGAGTGAGAGATCTGTTTTTAAGACACACTCCCTGGCCCAAGGGAGCAAAAACAAAGAGGGGAAAGGAGAAAAAAAAAAAAGCATCAGCAAAGAACAGTCATGGAAATGAAACACACAAGATTAAAGACATAACACAATTTCTGCAGAGGCAAATCAAATAAATTAAGAAAAAAAGTGACTTTAACGGACTTAAATATCCTCCCTGGTAATGAAAGGAAGAAGCAACGTGTAACATTGAAAAACAAGCCTAATAAACAGTAACTTCATTATATATGGTGCATCATCAGCTAGTAAAAGTCTTCACGGGCTACAGACAGGACATGTTACTGCATTTTGGTTTTACAGTGCTCAAAGCTCACTAACGTGCCACAACTCTTGTAAGAGACAAGACCACACAATAAGGCTTAGATACTCAAAGGCATTCAGAGTCACTGAGAGTTATGGGTCTCTCAGAAGCATCCCCTTACAGTTCTTTCTGACCAAGTTTACTATGAAATATTAGGAATTTACGGTCAACTTACTATGATACATGGCTGGCCACTCTCGGAGACAGGCAGACCTCACAGTCCTCCACAGAGTAGGTAGCTTAGCATCTTATTTACCCCAGAAGAGGCTCTGAAATGCTTCCACGAGGTTATCAGTGTCTAGGTAAGCACCAGACACACCAAACCTCCTCTGCAGCCTGATGGTGGCTGGTTATCTGCCTGGGAATCTGCTGCCTCATGTAACAAGAGGGCTTTGGTGCTGAGCATTAGTGCTCTGGCTGCTTGGGCTGAAAGGGCTTCCAAGGCCAGGAGAGGTAGCAGAGATCTGAGCCCACCCAGGAGCCAAAGGCAGGTCCTGCCTGAGACAGGTGGGAACAAACAGGCTGCAAGAGGCAGACTGAATTACGAGGCCAATATAAAAAGGCTGCTGACAGTGTGCCCCTGAACATCTGTTTGCTGTGTAATAGCTATTTACAGAAAGATGCTAAGTGGCACTCAGATGAAGTGTGTTTGTATTTGATTTCGTTGATTATTTCGTTTCCTGGCTCAGGTTTGCTGGATGAGCTCTCCCTATTCAGTGGAGGTGGTTGGAATCACCTGAAAACCAATTTCCTGTTCTGTTTTGATGGATGGTCTCAGCCTAACCTTTTGCTGGGGTGCTGCATTGAAACACCTGCACTGTATTTCCCCTTCTACCTTGCTGTGACCAGAACTGTGTTCTTTGTGAGTTTAAAATGACTCCTACTGATGCTAGAACAGAGGAAGTGATTTGGCCGTAGTGTACTCCTCTGTGTTCCTGAAATTCTGGTGTCTCAGTGCTTTGCTTATGATCAAATTGATATTTATCTTCTCAGATCTCCTCCACTGCTAACTAACTAAATAACATTAATAAAAAAAAAAGGACACATAATAGTTAATGTAAATGAGCTGTGGCTTGAAATAGCAGGTAACAGATGGAAACAAAAGACAGTGACTATCCTGACACTTCTATCTTTAAATGTTTGTTTATGCTAAAAATATGCTTCAGGCCAGCAAGCTTGTCTGTGCCTATAACCTTCACTGCACGCTCAACCTATACTTCAGAACCACCCCAGCCCAAAAGCTGAATATTGCAGACATTTTCTGAAATCATCAGGAGTTCTGGGATCAGAAGCTGGAACACTCTGGGTTTAAGGTTAAAAAAAAAAACAAAACCAAATTCAAACCAGAACTAACACAGCTTCCAAGATTTTACTCTCTAACTTTATTCAGACTGTCTCTCTGCTCATACTAAAGCCTAATGCAACATTCCCAGGCAGGTGGGTGTGAGTCCTACCCCCTGCTCGGGCTGAGCAGGAACACAGAGCTCTGTGGGGATGCCACTTCAGTTGTCATTTGCCTGGGGAAGGATTGTGGAATCTCTTGCAAAAAAGTCTGACCCAGAAGCCAAGGGAGCAATCCTATACCTGATGTATCAGTGCCACCACGTGCATAAAACACACCTCCTACCATGCCATTCGTGGTTCCAGTTATGCTGCTTATACCAATATAATAATGATTTTAGTTGAGGCTGTATTTTTATACCACTGTGCAAAAGGATGATATATAATTCTGGAATAAAAGGGCTGGCTTGGAAAATGTCACTGGAGATGCAGTCTTGCATGCAGATTATGCCATCTTTCCAAAATATACATCAGCTTCACCTTTTTTAATATAAACGTTATATACACACCACAGGCTCAATTTTCCCATATTGGTGCTTCTCTTCATGCTCGAACTCCTTACATCTACAGAGTCCCTGAAGAAGCAAAAGAGTTTTTCCTGATATTGAACATAATGTATGGGATTCTTCCCCAGCTGTTCGCTTACAGGTGTGTCAACAAGCCAGAGTTTTTTATGAAACCAAAACAAGAAGAAAAAACAGAATAGCACGACTGTTTTCAGCTCCTCTCCTTGGCTATGTACATAATCGGGTTGGGATGTAACTGAACTGCTCAAATGGAACCCAAACGAAGTGTGTAAGATGTGTAAAATTGCACAACTGTGTAAAGCTGCACGGTCTGTTTTGTTTATCCTACTCAAAAAAGGAAAATAAAGACGACTGCCTTTAGCACCATTTCTCAACATTGTGACTTTGCGTGGCAGTGGATTGCCAGTTCCCACAGCTATTTTTAAGTAAGCTGCTTTGACAGTTTTAGAAATACTGCATGAAGTTAAATAATAATAATGATGTCAGTGTTTAGCCTCCGCACACAGAAGAATAGCAGTGCCAGCAGTCCCTGCACAGCTACTGTGGAACATGAAGGTCAGCATTGTGAAGCGTGAAAAATTAACATACATAACTCTGTAACATGCACACATTTTATTTGTCAAAAAGTATGTCTTGTGGGTCAGCCTTGTTAAAAATCCCAAGAAATCTTTTAAGAAGCAATCAACTCTTATGGTAAGACTCCATATATGATAAGCAGATCATATGGTTTTGTTAACTCTCTTAAGGATTCACCTCAGCAAGGACTGCTCACCAGCACCTGCGGGCTGGGCATGGTGGGCTCAGGACGGTGAACCCCTGGGTGTCACGTAGTCTGTGCATTTTCAGAGAGGAGGGGTTTTGGCTGTGCTCTCTGCAGCTACTTTTGCTACTGCTGCTGGGTCATAAACAAGCAGCAGCAAACACAGTGACCTTGGCTTAGGCAGTTTACATTTCTGTTTGCAATTACCGGCTATTTCTAAGCCTCCTGTGTGTGTTTATATTAAAAGCAGTACACCTAGTGCCTTTCTCACAGATGAAATTAGCTGATACATTTTAACTGGAAACACTTTATTTTGGGATGTTGACTCCTGTGTGTTTTGACTGAAAGAATTTTAGTTTTCTTTTAAAACCTAACCAGTAACAAGAAAGCATCAGTTCATGTGCCTATATGTCCCCTGCACGAGGGGACCTTCAGAGCACTGAGAAATCCAGGCTGTGACAGTCTCCTGCTGAAGGCTGTGATGCAGTTCCCAGCAGTGCTCAGAGGAGAGGCTTGACAGGTTTTACACCTCCAGCCAAAGGGACAGGTCCAAAACAATCACAGCACATCTCAAGCAAGGCTTGTAGGCACCCAGCATCCCTGGTGTGTGCTCCTTCCATGTGCACTAGACTTTGGGATGGCTCCATCCCAGTCCATCCTCCCAGGGAAACAAACCCAGAGCTGGCAGGCTGTCACAGGACATCCTGGCTCACAAACAGGTATTCAAACCTCCGATGTTACTTCTGATGATTTTAAAGAAACTTTGAATACATTCAAGGTGAATTTAATGACCTCCCGTTATCCAGAAAAGGCAAAGTACAGAAAAAATAAAAGATCTCACCTGCACTTGTATCTATTATGGTCAACTCATGTTAACAGAATGTTTTGCTTTAATACTTGACTTACATTAATACCTCACATTATTACACGTATGAAGCCAAATATGACGCTAACTTAGTTGCTTACAACCTCAAACCTTACTCCCAATACACATTCCAATAAATTTATTCTGTAAAAACAATACATTTTTTTGTTTCCTTTTTGTTTTGTGGTTTTTTTGTTGTGTTTTTTTCTTGTGTTTGTTTTTTTTTTTTTTTTTTAGTTTTTTACAGTAAACTCATCAACTACAAACCTTGAATACGCAAAAGATGTTCCAAGGACAAGCATAACAAGGATTGATAAAACCAGACTAAATATGTTTCACAATAAAAGCTGGCATAAAAATAAATAAAAATCTCTATTATCACAATAGCAACAATAATGTACACAGAGTAATGGATTTGGAATGCTTACTTACTAGTCTAGTTCTATTTCCAAAAGGAAAAAAAAGCCAGAATGACAGCATCCTTTTTTAAGCCTTTCGTTATTTAAAATTGATGTTTTGTTTTGGTTTCCCATAGGGTTCTATATCACAGTAAGCTTAAAAATGGAAAGCATCCAAATGAATGATTTCAAATTGTGTTGGCATTGGAAAAAATCCTTGTATTAATCTAAAGAAACACAAAAAGACTTTCACTAACTCCACATATAGGAACTAAGTCAGATAGTGTACATTACATCATGGTTTGGAGAAGTATTAAGAGTATAACTAGCTAGGTACTTCTAATAAGGAAAGGTATTTTATTACATTATTGAACTTGGCGGTGACCTCAACTAAAGAAGAATTTTTCTTTTATGTTGTAAACTGATCAGAAATCAAGAAAGAATGGATATAGGGAAATTTAAAATTATGTTTGTACGTGGAAGATATTGTAGCATTGTATGGAGGGGACTCATTTCTAAGATTTAGTCATGTTTAAAAAACACTGATTTAGAACGATATAATTTGGAATTATGCCTTTTCTGTCTAGAAAAGGAATGTAAAACATGTTCAAGTATGCGATATCTTCATAAACCTCAGCCACTGGTAAAGGGCAACTTCATGCAACCAAATAATATGAAAATCAAAAAGTAACCCTTAGAAAAAAGGGTAAAAATGTCATTTCTGCAAACACAACAGATAGGAATGTGAATAATGTGCATACAAACTGGGATGCTGTTGATGGTACTAATGAACAGATGTGGTGACTCATATCAAATCCAAGAATATTAGACAACCAAACATGTAACCTTCTTGCGTTTTCCCTTAATATTCAGCAGTCATTACGTTGGTTAAGTCTGAAAGAGAGAGAGAGGAAAAAAAAAACACATTTAATGTAAGAAATAACATGCTGCAACAAACTTGATACAATTAACATCTTATTCACACACTTGAAAGTCACAGGTGCAAGAAACCACCTGGTCTCTTCCAACAAATTTTTTTCTAGAGCAAACTGCTTATACTACATCAACTGAATATGCCACTACACAATATTAAAGAACACAGTTTAAAAGTCAACCTTTAGGGCTTTACTCAAATGAGCAGCTCCAGTGATGTATGTGGGTGGGTTTTTGTTTCCCCAACGACTCCATTATGAATCTTGTAGCACCCTTCAGGCACAACCAAATTTTGGTTTTTTCTATTGCCCTAAATCACTGATGGACTTCATGCAGCAGCTCAGGTACTGCTGCACTGCTGGATGTCCAGCCATGAGAACACCCTCTTGTTCCAGTACACGAACACTTTGCAAGCATGAGGAAACAGAAATGGTTTTGATCGCTAAGGGATCCAAATGTTGCTTCTGAAAAGGAAACAGTTTGGCTTGAGTTCACTGTAAGGTGACGACAGAAAAGGAAGAAACTCCCACTTCCATGTTTGAGTCAAGGTCAGCTCTTGCTTTCCCTGACATTAATGGGATGAGGATCAGAATGTCCTCGTGTGATCATGGCATGTGTCTACAAGTCTCGGCTTCCTCATATTGAACAGAGATGGCAAAGATCACCTGCTGGCACTGGGACACACTACTTTACCCAACAACAGGACACTATGCAGTGTGCCATCACTACCCAGCCCTGGCCAAGGCATCCCTTCTCCTTTGCAAAGAATTCAGAGCATGAATGTTTGTCCACCCACACCCTGATGCATGGAAAGAAACACCACACATGAGCAGCATGAAGGGATCGATCCTGTATTCGGTGTGACCATCCAAGGAAAAAAATCATCATCAAGGGATAAGTGTGTGTGTGGGAGTACAGGTTAAATCCATGGGGGATGATGGAATTTTCATTTTGCACAGGATTCCGAGGAGGACACGAAAATAAGGCATTTTAACATCTCTGCATTAGCTGTTTGCTGCCTAAGCTCTCTCCTGCTCTGTCCCATCATACCTGCTGTGTGTGATGCCACAGTGATAGCAGACTTGTCTATCTTGCTTCTCTTGTCTAAGATGATGAGAACATTCAGGTGCCATGTTGGCACTCTGGGATCCTGATCTGGTTGCTGCACAGGGCTATGTTTGCTCAGTCCAGTCCTTCCCTCCTACAAGTTGTTTGAAAACAGTAAGTAATGGAAATCTGCCCTTTCCGTGTGGGAGGTCTTGGTATATCCTGACTAACGACACACGATCAGGGGTTATTATAAATTGCTCAGGCATGGAGTGATGATTTACAGGAACTGGCTGAGCCCTGCCTCCCCCAGAAGGTGTAGTCATGTGCTGCTCATCCAGTGCACTGCACTCCACTAACCTCTCTCCTGTTTCATAGTCAGTGAGATCATACTTACAGGTGCTTTAGAGATGTGGCTTGGAAGGGTTCACTGCAGATTCTTTGCCTTCAGATGTGGACACACATTAAAACAGCTACACATGAGTTATCAATCAACCCCTGCCTTCTGCTAAAGTTCTCAATGACAGCTGCTGCCCAGCACTGACAGGCAGGATGGGTGGTGTAGCAGTCCATCCCCACTCTCAGATCCAGTACGGAATGCCATCCTTTTGCAGCATGAAACCTTTGCACTCATTATCAATAATTCCCCTCTGGGCTAAGGCCAGAAGATTGGGTAGCCATCACTCTAACACGGGGTGCTGGGAATATGAATACTTCCCCTCCCCCCGTCTCACAGATGTGGCTGTTGGGCCACAGGAGGAACGACAAAGAGCCAGGTATGCAAATCATCTCCTACAGAAGCTTTCACAGTTTCCAGTTCCATCTCCCAGCATAACACATATCTCGTCTCCCAGGCACACTGGCAGGTGCCCCAGAAGTCAGCAGGTCTCCCATCCCCAGATGCAGAGCCCCCAGGGCAGCGCTGAGCCCTCGCTCCTTCCCCTCCCCTGCAGCACTGCCGGCTCTGCCGCAGCCGCTGAGCGAGGATGCGGCAGAGCTGAGCAGTTTCCATGGTCTCCATGGTTTCACTTCTCTTCAGAAGCAGATCAGCTCTCATCATCTTTGTTTGAACAAGTCTCTCAGCTTAACTCCGAGCTACGGTACATCGTGTGCCGTGCTGACCAGTGCTACTGCACACAAAGGGAACGGCACGGGGTCTGACTGAGTGGAGAGAGAAATTTCTGTCATCAATAAAATGGCAGGATGGAGAACACAGGGCAGGGAGTAAAACAAAATCCACAAATTGCCGTGGTTTTTTTTCTGGCACTGAAAATTCCTTCCTCAGCAATGACTGGCAACTAATTCAGCCATCCTGTACTTCAAAACACTCTCACTGGATGGGCAGAAGGATAATTATTTACTTGCTCTGTAGAATCATCCTTAATCCATGCTGGTTTGAGGTTAAAATGGTTACAAAATTCAGTTTACAAAGAGCTGCAAATATTTCATCTATACTGGCTGCTTTAATCTCAACTTGAACTCAGACATTTATGTTTTTCCTGAGTTATGTCCCATGGCCTCACCCAGCAGTGTTGTTATCCTGAGCTACTGGAAGGCAGCAGACCACATAACTCTTTACACAAGAGACTATGCCACTATTTGATTTTTACATGGAAATTTTACTGTGCTATAGTTGGACACATTTTTACAAATGTTATCTTTTCTGGAGTGGTAGATTTTAAATGGTCTCATATTGCAGGAAAAGAAAAAAAAAGATAGAAGTACATACTCTGTTTCCATTTCTTTGAAAAATACCCACAGAAATGCTTTTACATTGAATGGGGCCCTAAATGCTATGCTTTCAATGCTGATAACACCCCCCAACCTGTTATGCAGCCTGACCATGTTATTTTTGACAAGTAAGGAGAAGAGTGAAGGAACCAAACATCTCAAAACCACATCAGAAGGACATGGTGAACCTGTGTTGCTCTGGCCAGTTCGGCCATTACACTTGTCCTTCACAGCAATAACCGGGATTGTTGCTACCCCACAAGAACATCACAACAAAAAAACCTGGACACAGGCTGTTTTAAATATGTTCTCCCAATTGCAATAGTATCAGATGGCAGTAATTTTGGACCAGATTTTGATCCCCTTATTCATGCTGGCAGTCACCTCCACAAATAGATCCACTGACTCAGTAATGATTGTCAGTGTGAGTAAAAGGATCGCAGTCCTTTGCTCCACTTTAATATTCAGGCTGTACCAGGAGCAAAAAATGTATTTCATTTCCAACAAATCTATTATTTCTCAAAGACTCAGTAAAATCATTCACCTCCTGACAGGTAACCACATGCATCTGTATGCCATGAGAATGCCTCCTTTACCAACACGCTGTCCGGACTGTAACTAAAATAGTGAATACCAAAAGGAAAACTTGCCGCCTGCCCTGTGTGCTGACTCCGACGTTCAAACACTCTCTAATAAAGCCAGAGCCGCAGCCAGCTTTCAAACATCAGTGCATGGGCATCCAGAGAGTAAAAGTAAAAAGGAACTTAGGTGTTCAGTTAAAAAGATTCAGAGTTATGCCAGCCAAGAACCAAAGACGCAAGTCACCAGAGATTGAAATGTGGAATGTAAATCTACTGCCACGAATTAACTCTTTTATGAGCAATTTTATCACAGAAAGTAAACAACACAGAGCCGTGAATAGCTTTCCACCTGAAATTCTGTTTATGTGGTATCCTGAAAAAGCCAAAACAATTTAACAGCTAAGGATGGCCATGGGGAGATTCTGTGACTCAAGACTTGAGCAAACCCTGAGATGGGCTGCCTTAGCTAGTATACTATTAGTTAATTAATATTTGATGATTAACCCCTGAGGCTAAGGCTCTGCATCTTTCTAGGGAAGGAGTCAGCCAAAGAACAGCAGTGAGGGAAAGAGCTCGAGGGAATGAGCTTGAGAAACGGGTAGTGAAAGGACCAAGGAAACTAATGTCTCTTTCTTGAGGATACCTGTAGTACTGAAGAACAGTTGAGAAACTAAGGGATGGAGATAAGAAAGCACCTTTTTCAACCCAAGGGAGAAAAAACCCACAAGCTGAGCCCTTGAACAGTCTGAAATTGGCTGGAAAAAATATAATAGCTTTGAAAGTACTTTTATTTGCTCTGGGTTTGAGTCTTTAGGAAGCCATTGCTTCGCACTTTCAAGCTTACCTCTACCACCTGGAGGTTAGAAATTTCATTAAAAAATATAGGTGAAGATGCTCCTGCAATCATTTGACTTCAGCCGTTAGCCCTTCAAGAAGATCCCTATAATGCTGAGGGTAAGAGTGTGATTAAAAGGCAAGATTCCCTCTGATCTGAGGAGGGGAGATGTGTCTTCAGCCTGCAGTCCAGACACTAAAAAAGATAATTATTGCCTCACTATTAGTAGTATTATTAAGAAAAAAGCTGCTTGTCTCTTTGAGGCAATTCTTGCACGGTCTGAGGGCTGGGAGGTGCAGAGCACGGGTGCCAAAGGCAGTCACAGCCCAGGGGGAGCACTTCAGGCAGGGCCTTCTGCACACCTGCCCTTCAGAGGGGGCCCAGCCTCTACAAGCAGGCAGCTTCTGAGCAGCCAGACACAGGGGCAAAACCAGGGGAATGAAACACCCCTGTCCTTGAGATCAGGGCCCCCAACTCTTGCTTGGTTGTCTCTTTGCCTTCATGGTGCTTGTCTACAACTTGCTTTGAACAGAATCCCAGTGTGTCAGGCAGCCCCCAGCGCCCGCCTGGGGGGAGCAGGTTTGCACCCTGCTGCCCATTCCAGCAGGGTCCTGGCGCCATCTCATGGCCACAGACACGTCCCTGGCGTGACTGGATTTGGGAAGAGCAGAGCAGTGGGTGCACACACAGCTCCCGTGCTCATCTCTGCTGGGGAGGAGGCCCATCTTCCTCAGGGTGTGTGCTGTTGATCCAGTGCTCTTCTCATAACCTAAAAGGTTCTAAAGAGACCATTATCTCATCTATGATGGTGCCTTTTAGCAGACCAGACATTCTTCTGAATTCATGTATGTGAAAAAAAGGACCATATGCCAACTCTGCAGACACATTTCTCTCTTTTGACCTTCTCTTCTACAGAAGAGAAGTCCAAGTGTGGTGGGCTGGAGGAGCTCAATGCCCTGCAGCAGAGCCCTAGTCTGGGTGTCCATCAGGATGTGGCCCTGTACCCCAGCTCATCAGTCCAGACACACTGATTAACACTGGCTGTTTAACACCAATGGAAAAATAAATCTGATTACTCTTTCCCTGAGTGCCTTGTGTCCTATAAAAGCATACCTCCTAAAAGACACCTGGTCTGGCTCTGAGGAGCAGAGGAGATGGAGTGTCCTCTCCTGGTCCTGAAAGAGAACTGCACTATTGACAAAAGCTCAGTGAAATGCTGAAGGTTCATGGGTGAAATGCTGATTCTGCGGCAGAAATGCCCAAGGTAGAATATACGGATCAGGATGTCAATTCTTTGCAACTTAGTGCTTTTATCTCAAGCTGCCCTTAAAACCATGTCCCCATGTCTCTTTAATCCATACTACTAAAACTCCCCCTTTCCCATAATGCTAAAAGCATCCTACTCCTAGTTACAGACTGATTGTTCACGAGTGAGGTCAAGGCTGAGTGCTGGGGTTGCAGAAGTCAGAGCAGAGCCCTTCCCCACACGGGTATGACAACGGTGACTGTGAGGATTTCTGTGGGTTGGTGCTGCCAGGAAGGACACAGACTGTTGATGACATTTCAGCACAGAGGCTAAAATACCTGCAATGCTGAAAACCCTGAGAACACCACGATGTTCTAGCATGCTGGACTCGACCTCCCAGTGGTTACAAACATGCCACATAAGGAAGGAAGAGATATATGAATGTCACCAGCCACAAAGCCAACATCCTATGTGACTTTTTAGCCACTTAGTCTGTGACTGACCTAACTCAGTAAGGATTTTGTCCTTACATGGAGAACATGCCTGAAGTTCACTGCTGTCACTGCTACAGATATGGGAAACACAGCAGGCCCTCCTGAACCTCTTGTAACCTCAGACAGAGGTTACCAACAGTTTTCTCACTCAAATGAGTGAGACATGAAGTGTCAGGGTTCACAGAACGTGGGCTGCAGTGCACTATGTGCTCACCACACTCACCAGCCCCAGCCTCTGACAGCCTGTGGGTGAGGGGCTGGGAGGGCACAGCCAGGCAGTGTCCCCTTGTGCCACTTTCTGGCTCAAGCCAGTGGCTTCTTCACAGGGAGTGGGACAGGCTCAGGGCACATTATCCTCCTGATCCCCTGATCCACCTATCATAGCCTTTATAAAGCAAAGAGCCACAAAACACATACACTGCACTGCAGAGAGACGTGGGGAAAGGAAGCTCTGGGAGGAGTCTTTTAGTGGGAGACAACAGCAGCTCCCCAGAGGCTGTGCTGTGTGAGAAAGGGCTGAGGCTGAGCGCGCAGCTGGGTGCTAAGGCACCTCAGCAGTGTCAGCTGAGAGCCTGTGCTGGCTGGCCTCCTCTCACACCTGGGGATTCATGTCACTCAGCTCCTGTGACAGCCCATCCTGGCTGCTTGGCCCTGTGGCAGAGCCTTGGCATGGGAACTGCACAAGGACTGGTTCTGAGCCGGAGCTGTGAGTGCTGGAGCAGGGAGGCTTGTGCTGCTTCAAAGCTCAGAAATAGTGGGGGTTGTTAAAGGTGGCTGACGATTACCCACTTGCCATACTAATTCCCCTGCTCAGCAGCCTTCCTGTCTGTTGTTGTGGTCGCAGCAAAACAATATTGATATGAACACATAACATATAAACACACAAGGAGATTGCATGAAGCTGCTCTGGAGTAGACTGCATATCCCCTCCTTGGAAGGTCAGAGCCCAGGGCACGATCTGCCCCGAAACTTGCAGTATGCAGAGCCTGTAATGTGCACATGAACCCTCCTGAACTCCAAAGAACACAGTGGGACTGCACAAATTTTAAACAAGTGGGAAAGGGTAAGCAGGCTCCCCCTGTTAGCGAGCCAACATGCATTATGCAAACAGTCTGATTCTGCTCTCACATCAATTTTGCATCATTCCAGCTCATGTTTTTCAGTAGCTCCTCTCAGCTGACATCAGTGCAAGTGTTGGAACAAAAATAATGCTTATAGTACCTTTTCTCATTCAGTCATATCTCTAGAGAAAAATTTGTACCAGGGCAAGGACCAGGCCCATGTTTCTGTTCTAGACACATTCTGAGCACTGAAATGCAACCCAAGAAGATGGTGTATGGTATGCACAGGTCACCCTGGCTCCAAAGCCCCCTGGAAACAAACTGCATGGGAAGTGAATGACATTAACAGAAGATTACCCCTTCACTGGTTTTCTGCAAATCTGAAGAAGTGTTTCTTGTGTCATTGCCTGCATCCCCAGCATCAGAGCTGCTCTTATTTTCTTCCTCTTTGCAGTCCTTATCATCTTCATCTCCAGGAGATTTCCGTGACTGCTTGGAGGATTTCTAAAATGATCAACAACAACGTTAAAATTTAAAATTTACCTTCAGTCATACAAAGACACTTCTGAACTGTACGTGGAATGCTGTCTGATCATGCAGTTCCCTGTTCAAGGTGAATATTGGGGAAGATAAGGGGGGTGAAAAGCATTTTTCAGGTGAAGTAGCTGGAGTTACTGCCATCAATAAAGTAAAAGGAGAAATTGTGTGTGTTGAGCACAGGTTGGCAGCTCAATTGACTGAAAGACAGACACAGTAATAGGAGCTGGGTATTAGTGTTGGGTCACCTGTAGGTTTTGTTAGTTAATGAAACAGATGGTGCCAGCCTGACAAAAGTTTTGATTAAACACAGAGATGTAAGATGAGAATAACATTAGCAGAGCTGCTTTCCATACTTTTTTTAGTGCTGTCAGCTTTAATACATTAACATTAAAGCCATGTGGAGCCAATACATCTTTTCTGCTCCCTTTATGTTATGCAATTCTACAGTACAAAAGGATAAATTGTGGCATTAAGCCACCATTTTCCTAATCCTCTGTTTGCCCAGAGTCTTCTGGAAAGAAGATGGTAGACCAGACCTGAATTTCTAATGTAAAACACACAAAGGGGGTGAAATTACTTAATACATTTTGTTCAGTGGATGAACCACAAAAATTCACGCTCTCCCCCAGACTGAGCCTGGATCAGATCGTTTGCTTGATTCTTCTCATTTTAATTAGTTCTCACTTTCAGAAAAGAATAACATCAGCCACACTTCCCACAATTTTTTAAGTAAAGTACAGACCTGGAGGCACACACAGAACCAGAGGAAGTAACTATAATGTTGCTCCCTTTCACCCAGGTGACATGTAAGAAGTCTATCTGAACCCAAAGGTGTCACTGCTCAGGTGAACACCTTCACAAGCCACTGTGAGGCAGACACACACTCACAGCTTCCTGATCTACGTTGTTATTTGGACCTCACCTGGGCTGGCAGGTACTATAATGCAGGTCTTTTACCTACAAATTGAGCACCCTACTCCCTGCTTAATGAATTAGTTCCTCCTCCTTCCCATTCCATATCCTGTAGCTGTACAATGAGCTACAAGAGGAGCAGCTGAGCACATCTGACCCTACCAGATCTTTCAGCAGCTGGGCCGCTCACACTGGAGATGGGAGAGGGAAGCTTGAGTTCTCCTGGACAGGAACCAGACCTGAACTCATGACTCCCAGAGGGCACACTCCTAAGGCTTTTTTTGTTCTTTGTGGAGAAAGAACTATTTACAATGTCCAAACCTATCAATCCATGTTTGCACAGATTTTCTTTCCAGCCCTTCTGAACTCCTTCCCATACTCTCACCTCCTCAGAGTGTGGGCATTAGAAGAGGGCAGAGTATTTCAACTGCTCTCTCACCAAGGTTGTCTACAAAAGCAAGAGCATTTTGCCTATTGAAACACCACTGTTACGGTACTGGAATCAAAGTGCTGAAGTAGAACAAATTGCCATGAGGTGGACAGTAGTACAACTATATGCATATTTGTTACATGGGTAACAATAGGAAGATAACCTATTGTTACCCATGATAACAATGATATAACCTTTGAAGTGTAGGATTTTTTCCGTTTTGATCCGGCTTTTTCGTTCTTTCTTTTTCCTTTTCCATCCTCCTCTACCCGATCACCTTCCTCCTCACTGCTGGCATCTGCTGTATTTCCACCTTCTCCTTCAGTTTCTGATGAGCTCTGTTGCTGAATTGCCTTTAAAATAACAATAACAATAATAACATAGGCAACAAAAATATCGCTCAAATCTATTACTTAATTTTTGTTCTGTATTGTAGATAGAAAAACTGGAAACGGGCAGCTTAAACTTCAGTCAGTATAGTCTGGAAGAGCTCAGGTTATTCTTGCAATTATCAAGAAAATGGGCTGCAAAGGCAATTTTCTCAGTCACCACTTGAACACAGTTATCAGATGTAGATTCTGGGATAGCAGGTTCTGGAGGGTTTACACAGAAACATGAGGTCGGATAACAAAAATGTGTTTGCTGGAGAACTAAGGGCTGCTCAGAGGAGACACCTGGCATGTTTAAATTTGGGCAAAGCTCTGGAAACTTTTAGACTTTGTCTGCAAGAGGAGAGATTTACTCAGGAGAGATGATGTCTGTTACACGCCCCCAACGGGCAAGATCTCTGTGCTTTGAAAAAGCAAACACTGACCAGAAGGCTGAGCACTCTCTGACAGTCCATCTTCCACAGACTATTCACCAGATTTTTTTCAAATACCCAAGTGTATGCAAAACATCTGTAGGGCTGAAAATATGAAACAGGAACTGAGAGGGGCAGCAGCTTTTCTGCAGGTGGTCTGTATCTCTGGCTTGTAAGGTTTTGTGATAATAATGTAATAGGTGTTTGCCTTCTTTTGGAGTTGATTTCTGCCTTCAAAGTACCACGTTTTTTTAATGAGAAAAGTTCTTTGGTTTTATACAGCCCACCAAGTACTCTTCTACCCCTCCAGCTTCACTGACTTTCTGCTCTGGACACCCAACAGGGAGAGCTGTTGTACAGCAGCAACTGTCTCCTAACAGCAGCTTAACCCTCCACCTCCTCACCCCTCAGCTTTGGCAGCTGTGTCCTACGTGTTATACATTACCAATGTAAAA